>NC_059500.1:31585575-31897925 GCF_018139145.2 Gymnogyps californianus | reverse complement strand
TTCTGTTTCCTACCAATCATGGAAAGGGAGCACATACATCCCTTCCTTTTTGTAACCACCTTTCATGGCTTTTGAAAATGGCTCTTCACAGTCCCTTCTCTTCAGGCAACCCTGTTTCTTCAATCTTTCTTTGCAGTTATTCCGCAGCTTTGAACCTCTTGCTACCCTCTTCTTGGCTCATGGGCATCCTTGAATAGGCTCTGATATCTTTTGTATGTGTGATATGTTACACATATGTAACGTGCTTTATTTGCTACATGAAAGTCAAGGTACTTTGCATGTTGTTGCTTAAGACCTTAAATGCATGCCATTAAGAGAATTTAGAAATTGCTCTCCTCTCCAGAGCACTTTCAAAATGAAGGTAGTTAGTAAGTTAGGAAGGTAACACAGAATTAAGAATTCATTTCAGATGAGGCAATTCAGGAGAACCTAAGAGGAGACAAATGCCTAAATCTGGGTGTTTCCGTGGGGAATGGTAAGGCTTCAGCATCATGGCATGCCTTCGAAGAGCACCAGTTCTACGATGTTTACACCGCTCCTTGGGACGCAATCCTAAAAGCAGGAAATCTGCGGTCAGGGCACTGCACAAAGCATGACAGGAAACATGCAGGACTGCAATGTGTTTGTGCAATTGCAAGATCCTTTTTCCTACATATAGGCATCTGCTTTATTCCAAGTATCTTTGTTGTGTCCAAGTATCTTTATTAAAAAATAAAAGTTAGACAGTCAATAAGCAGTGTAAGAAACAGTTCAAAATTTTTCTCTGTGCATTATGTCACAGTAACTGCAATGAAGTGTGTTAAATGCTGCCCAAGATGACAAAACAAAGGATGAAACAACATCTTGAGTTGAAAATTAGACTCTCCTTTTAATCAGTGTTAAATATACACTTGTATCTTCTGAAAAGAAAATATTTTAACCTGAAGAATAACTTACAGGTATAATCAACTATTTAAGACATCCTCCCTTTCAGGGACATGCATTTTTTTCCATTAGTCTTTCCATCTACAAATACAAAGTCAAAAATTTGACAGGATTATAATTTTCTGATAGTATCTTTTCTTTCACTTTTAAACATCTATCACATTTGAAAAACTCACAGGCTTATTGTACATTACTAAACAAAGAAGTTCACGACAACAGAGTTCTGAACACAAAAACCATATGGACATTGGCTTTTTTCATTTTAAGGAAAAAATACAAAAAATTCTACCTGAGAAATTATCCCTTATGATGTAATGTTTACTTTACCGAGTAAATGGCATTAGCAGTATTTTACATCTCTCTCTTCTTAATTAGGCAAAGCTAACAAAGTTGCCATACCAATTGAAGAGCCAGCATGACAAGTTGTTGCCAGAAGCTGAATAATTTACCCCAGTGCTTCAGTGGCAGGAGACCACTGGAACTGAGAGGATTGGCAGGAAAAGCATGCAGCGCACTCCAGGACAAAAACAGCAGGGAAGCCCCAGAGTGCACCTGGAATGATACAGTAGTAAAACCGCCGCACGGCAGTAGCTATTTCATCTCTCCAGAACTGTACACACTTGAATACACAGCCGAAAACTGCAGATCAACAGAACGCAAACCACAGACTCAGCCTACCTCTACCCAGTGAAAGGTGGAAAAGCTGCGACCCATAGATAGCCTTTCTGCTTTAGCAAGGAAAGAATGGATACAGGTTTGTTGCAAGTAAACATGAGCTCCATTCAGGACCTTGACACTGGTTCACAAGTACTCCTGGGTCTGTACCGTATATTACAGTCGTAACTCACTAGCAGCTCTAGTGCCTTGTCTTCCCTGCACAGCAGGACTGGAACAAACTTGGACACACGCACTCATATGAAAGCTATTATCCCACTG
Source organism: Gymnogyps californianus (assembly GCF_018139145.2). NCBI lineage: Eukaryota > Metazoa > Chordata > Aves > Accipitriformes > Cathartidae > Gymnogyps > Gymnogyps californianus. Next base: position 31,896,065 of record NC_059500.1, on the reverse strand, counting down.
CAAAATATTGAAGAAGAAAGCTTACTTCATTGACCAAAAGCGCAAGCAGCAGACGCAGGAGGAGAGAATTGTCAGGCTTCCACTTTCTTCCCATCCAAAGCCTAATGTTACACTAACACTTCACTTGCAATTATGCTACTGCAAATTTGATGGAACAGTTGGTATTTGTACACACTTCTGCTTACACTTAGAGAAAAGAACTGCGATTCTCTGAGGTCTCTGTTCTGTTAGCCCATGTTAAACTGAAAACTATCAATACCCTCATTTCTATCTACTTGTAAGAAAGCAGGGATAGCTATCATTTTCTAAAATCTAATCAAAACCTTTACATGGAGAACACACTAACTGGGACATCAAAACCAGAATATTTATTTTTTTCATGGGAAAGACATCCCTGTGGCATACACCTTCATGTTCTTAAAAAAGAAAAAAAAAACTGATAACATTCCCTGTCATAATTGCATGCAGTGGTTAGTTCACAAAAGCCCCAACTGTTATTGGAAGATGTCTGATGTGGATAGTTTCTCCTTCCATTCATTTAGTATTACACCATTACCCAATACCTCCTACATGTAAAGCAGGTGGGTCACATGGGTTCTGTGTAATAGAAACATTGCACTCCCAAGAGCAACTTGTTGCATATCGTAGGGATGTATCAGTCTTGAATCAAGAACATTTGAGGTACTCATAATTCTGGTGTTTAAAGGTTGAATATTCGCAGGATCTCCTCTGAAAAAAGAGGAACTTCTCTGGGATTTTTCCATCCTATCCCTCCCTTAAGCTTGAGAAGTGAACAGTCCCAAGGTTGTGATGATCCCAGGAAAGTCTAAGCCACCTGGCCACTGCTAACATTTAAACAGTCAACTACCCATAAGTTTACTGCAACATTTCTTCTCTATTCCCTTTGTGCAGCTTTTCTTTCAGCTTCCCTTCTCTTCAGTTGCCTTTAATCTTTTCCTTTAACTACCTGGAAAATGCATCATGAAGATGAAGAAAATACCTATTAAACAAAAAAAGGTAAATGTCTCCTTAGGAAACAGATGAGAAGTTACGAAAGGAACAAATCTTGATGCCTTTGAGAAACAGGAAATTACAGACTGACAGTTTCAAGGATAGCAGGCATGTTCCACTAGCAGTCAGGTTGTCAGTAGATTTGAATCACATCGTCCCATTCATCGACAGGCCAGACACCATTGTACTGCACATTGGATGGTGAGCTCTTCCAGTCCCACGTCTTCACAGGAACCTTCCAGTCTGGGCCATAGTTGGCTTCAACATACTGAAGGGTTTCACAGGGCACGTGTACCTTGAGTTCTACAAATTCAGTCCAACACAGAGTAAACTTTGGAAAGAGATACCTGTGTCATAACAAAAGAACATGGTCACTGGCAGAAGACTGAAATACACCTCTAAATAAGTTCACGGAGAAAGCAAGCAACTGCAGCGAGCGGCCATGTTACATTTATAATAATTTTTTTCTTCTCTCATAACATCCTATCTGTGAAATATTATTTACATACTGGACAGGGGTGTTATTATCAACAGTAACTGGTTAATATTTGCCACATGTTCTTAGGAAGGAGCATTTCTAATTCTTTTGCTGATTATTTCCATATCACTCTGCATTCTATAGAAAATCACTTAGTCCCTGTCTCTACTTTTCCACTTACAAACTGGATTTAACAGTTACCTCATTTAGAAGGGTGTCAAGAGGATGATACATGTTATTTGGTAGGGGAGATTTTGATAAAAGCAGCATTAAATACTTTATTATGGGTCAGGCCTTTTTTAAAAACAAGTTTTTACCTTCTGTCAATCTCTCCAAACAAAGCATGCAATTCCCCTTCAGTAACCATGTTTAAACACGGTGCCAGACTTGGAGCAGCTGCAAAGAATTAAGATACAGCTGCCACCCTGTACTTCCTGAAACCTTCTCGGCCCATTCAAATTTTAAAAATAATTTATTCTACCAAACTGATCTTGTTCCGTACCTGTTGTTTTCTGTAGAAGGGCCAATACAAGCCCGACCTATAAGCATGCTTAGACCAGTGAGAGTTCACAGGTAAATTTCACAGTTTGATCAGAATGACATCCTACAGGAGCACAGTGTCAGAGTCAATGTGTTAAACAAGTAAATACCAAAGCCTATGTACTATTCCTGCAGAGGATCACTCCCACTTCTGAAGCTGTGAAGTCTTCCACAGAAAAAAAGTGATCTCAAAATTCCTTTTCACAGGTTAAAATGAAACCATAAGCATTTAGACCTTTTGAAAAAGAAGGTTAAAAGATTTGTGCATTTGCATAAATTAGAAACCCCACGTCTTCCCCTAAGCATAAAGTTAATTTTATTTCTAAGCGCTGAGCAAACAGTATCAGAAAATAAAACAACCTTGCTTTTATGCCTTAAATGGAGGGAGAGAAAAAAGTGATGAAGCACTTTTGGATATATATCCGGAGACTACTGATTAGCTCTAAACTAAACCAAAAGCAAAAAAATGCCAGTTACCAAGGGGAAAACAAGGTAAACAAACTTTATTAGTGGATCTATAATCATCAAATAACTATTTAGCTGTTATTAACCCAGGAAATCATTCATGTATCAGAACTGCAGTGGGCGTGCATACGCAAAAGCTATCAGCAAACTCCTGAAATAATACATCCTCCAGAGAGTGAACTCCGAATAATAATTCTAAGGAGAACAAATGGGTAATTTAAATAAACTAATCTGCAAATTAAAATCTCAGTTGGAAATTTCACCAAAATAATTATTTAACTATTATTAAAGCCAAAAGTTTACATTCACTGACAAAAAATGTAGCTTTCAGTGATGCTTCACACTACTGGAATCCTTGCTCATTGTTTGCTCATTCCAAGTGGCTGGGATAAGGCTACGTACTCTCGTACATATACACTGCTCACCATTTTTTGTTCCTATTTAGTCTCATCAATCTTTCGACATTACTGAAAAGATTTTACGCTTACACAAAGTCCTCTATGTTAAGAACCTACAGAATTAACTCATTCTGAGAATTAAAGCATACAGTATAGATTTGATTCCCAGATTCAGTTTTTGTAAATACTTATTCTCTGCTGAAGAGTGCAACTGTCCAGCATTGATCTTGTAAATAAATAGGTCTCAATTGCTGTGACTCCAAGACAAGGAGGATGTACATGTTTGCTTGTGTCTGCAATGTTGAGGAAGTATTTGTGTACATGAAAATGCAAACCATACAGCCAGACTTGTAAGGTTTAGAAACCAGCTCTCCAAGGAAATAGAGACTAAAAATGACTAATGAAAAATATTTTAGAGACTAAATGAGAAATACTTTCCTTCTTCATACTTTTATTTAGCAACATGTATAGAAAATATGCCTATGCAAATATTTAGCTTTCTGAAGAAAATGTCTTTTACCCTTCATTTTTAAAAACATAAATATCTTGGAATAGAACTCCCACCCTTATCTGTGATGATCTAGTAGCAACCAATCTCTCTTCTGATACCACATAAACAGCTGGTGAGATTCCTTTAAAATTGTTAAAGTGGATTTAGGATTCAGCATGATCAAACAATCACTTCTCCTTTGACTGACCTCTTCACTTTACCTTCCCCCAAAATTTTGAAAGGGCTGAAGACTAAGCAAAATTGAGGGTCATTCTGGTGTTGCAGGCATTCAGATCAAGCATGCTAAATCATCACATCTCACAGCTAAAAAGCTGTGATCTTTTCTTCTCTTTCTGAGAAGGTATTTGGAATAATACATATCTGCAATTATTTGGCTAAGCATTCTGAGCAGCCATGTTCTGTCAGGGCTTGGGGCCTTTATAATGGTAAACAATCAGTCTTCTTGCTCCTGTTCTGGATGGGTTAAGTACAGTAAACTATGCCTAAGAAACACCAGTTCAGAATTAGAGGCTTCCTTATACTACTAAGTCTAAGCAAATTAGTTCTTATTGAACTAGAAAGCCAACTTTGAAAAAAATTACCACCAAAAAAAAGTACTAGGCTACAATAAAAGAAAAGCGTGTTACGAAAGCTGGAGTTCCAAAAGACCTGTAATATCCTAGGATACAGGAGCTGGAGCATAGCACAGGTTCACATCTACCTTCTATTCTCATGCATTGGACCAGTCATACCAAAGGGGGAAAAAAAAACCCCAGCTCTCAAGTACCCAAGGTCTGATGCTACAATGGCATTCTGAAAGAGCATGTCAACTCGACCAGCATGGAAACAGCTACTGCAATTTAGATACAACAGAAGCACAAAGAAAAGGAAAGGAATTTATTGGTCAGCTTCCTCCTCAGAATGCATCACACAAAATCCTCATCACACAAAATCCTCCAAAATCTTGTATGGAAAAATAGACATTAAGCCTGCATTGAAAAACTATGAAATTGTTGCTGTATTCTAAGAAAAATACTCTGCAACACAGCACATTTTCTGTGGGAATATTCCAAGAGCTCTTCCTTTAGTCTACTTGTAAGTGTGCCTTTTGACTCTGGTCATCAAAATATCTTCCCCAATCTTTGTTTATCATTTCAGAACAAAGATAACTAAGACAAGGACTCAGACATTATCACCATCTGGATGACAGTGTTCACTAAGTTCCCATTAGCTAAATATAAGCAAGTACAGTTCAGGCAAAATATGAAAGATAATGAAATCCCATAGAAGTCAACAAGGTTTTCAACTGGTCTGCAACTGTCTCTTTCTGAGTTAAGCTGGGTGATGGAAAGAAACAAATCTAATTATCAAAACATATATTAGTTTGCTGAGTAGATTAGGAAGCTGTTGTACTTATTTGCTGATTTAATACTGAAAGGTATGAAGCAAGACGTGGGGTCCTATTTAAAAATCCATTTTCAGAACATGAACAACAATTAGGTCTGCAGTAGTCATCTGCGTTGTTGTCACAACATTACAGTCAATAAAGTATTCCAAATCATTACCACAAAATCCAAAACTATGGGGTTTACTTTGCAAGGACAGTTGAGGCTTTCTGCCATAATGCTCCATCATCAAGATAGATGCCTAAGGATTCATTTTTTACTGCAAAATTAGTTCGCAGAATCATAGAACCATAGAATGGTTTGGGTTGGAAGGGACCTTAAAGATCATCTAGTTCCAACCCTTCTGCCACGGGCAGGGACATCTTCCACTAGATCACAATGTTCAAAGCCCATTCCAACCTGGCCTTGAACACTTCCAGGGAGGGGGCATCCCCAGCCTCTCTGGGCAACCTGTTCCACTGTCTCATCACCCTCATGGTAAAGAATTTCTTCCAAATATCTAAGCTACCCTCTTTCAGTTTAAAACTGTTACCCCTCGTCCTATCACTACACGCCCTGATAAAGTGTCCCTCCTCATCTTTCCTGTACACCCCCTTCAAGTACTGGAAGGCTGCTATAAGGTGTCCTGAGAGCCTTCTCTTCTCCAGGCTGAACAACCCCAACTCTCTCAGCCTGTCTTCATAGGAGAGGTGCTCCAGCCCCCGATCATCTTCGTGGCCCTCCTCTGGACAAAGACGTTAAATAATACTGCTCCCAATACAGACCCCTGAGGAACGCCACTCATCACTGGTCTTCACCCAGACAGCGAGCCATTGACCGCAACTCTTTTGAGTGCGACCATCCAGCCAATTCCTTATCCACCAAGTGGTCCACCCATCAAATCCATGTCTCTCCAATTTAGGGACAAGGATGTCGTGCGGGACAGTGTCAAATGCTTTGCACAAGTCCAGGTAGATGATGTCAGTCACTCTTCCCTTGTCCACCAATGCTGTAACCCCATTGTAGAAGGCCACCAAATTTGTCAGGCACGATTTGCCCTCTAGTGAAGCCATGTTGGCCGTCACCAATCACCCCTCTGTTTTCCATATGCCTTGGCGTAGTTTCCATGAGGATCTGCTCCATGATCTTGCCAGGCACAGAGGCGAGACTGACTGGCCTGTAGTTCCCTAGGTCTTCCTTTTTTCCCTTTTTAAAAATGAGGATTATGTTTCCTGTTTTCCAGTCATTGGGAACTTCACCGGACTGCCACGGCTTTTCAAATACGATGGATAGTGGCTTAGCAACTTCATCCGCCCGTTCCCTCAGGGCCCTCAGATTCATCTCATCAGGTCCCATGGACTTTTGCACCTTCAGGTTCCTTAGATGGTCTCGAACCTGATCTTCTTCTATGGTGGCCGGTTCTTCATTCTCCCAGTCCCTGCCTTTGCCTTCTGCGACTTGGGTGGTGTGGCTGGAGCACTTGCCGGTGAAGACTGAGGCAAAAAAGTTATGGAGTACCTCAGCCTGCTCCATATCCCAGGTAACCAGGTCTCCTGTTTCCTTCCAGAGAGGGCCCACATTTTCCCTAGTCTTCCTTTTATCACCAGCGTACCTATAGAAGCTTTTCTTGTTGCCCTTGAGGTCCCTGGCCAGATTCAATTCTATCAGGGCTTTGGCTTTCCTAATCTGATCACTGGCCGCTCAGACAATTTCTTTGTATTCCTCCCAGGCTACCTGTCCTTGCTTCCACCCTCTGTAGGCTTCCTTTTTGCGTTTGAGTTTGTCCAGGAGCTCCCTGTTCCTCTATGCAGGCCTCCTGGCATTTTTGACTGATTTCCTCTTCGTTGGGATGCATCGCTCCTGAGCTTGGAGGAGGTGATCCTTGAATATTAACCAGCTTTCTTGGGCCCCTCTTTCCTCCAGGGCTGTATCCCATGATAGTCTACCAACCAGATCCCTGAAGAGGCCAAAGTCTGCTCTCCTGAAGTCCAGGGTAGTGAGCTTGCTGTGCGCCTTCCTCACTGCCCTAAGGATCTTGAACTCCACCATTTCATGGTCACCGCAGCCAAGGCTGCCCTTGAGCTTCCCATTCCCCACCAGCCCCTCCTTCTTCGTGAGAACAAGGTCCAGCATAGCACCTCTCCTCATTGGCTCCTCTAACACATGGAAGTTATCACCAACGCATTACAGGAACCTCCTGGATTGCTTATGCCCTCCTGTGTTGTCCCTCTAACAGATATCAGGGTGGTTGAAGTCCCCCATGAGGACCAGGGCTTGTGAACGTGAGGCTGCTCCTATCTGTCTACAGAGGGCCTCATCTGCTCAGTCTTCCTGATCGGGTGGCCTGTAGCAGACCCCCACTACAACGTCACCTGTCCCTGCCCCCCTTTAATCCTGACCCATAAGCTCTCGGTCAGCTCCTCGTCCATCCCCAGGTGGAGCTCCACGCACTCCAGCTGGTCATTGACATAGAGGGTGACACTCCCTCCTCGTCTCCCCTGCCTGTCCTTCCTAAAGAGCCTGTATCCTTCCATTCCAACACTCCAGTCATAGGAACCATCCCACCACATCTCCGTGATGCCAGTAAGATCACAGTCCTGCAGGCACGTGCACATCTCTAACTCCTCTTGTTTACTCCCCATGCTATGTGCATTTGTATAGAGGCATTTAAGTTGGGCCCCCGATGAAGCTGACTTGCTGGCTGGAGTGGCTGGAATTCCTTTGTGTTGCTCTTCAGGTGCTCTCCTGCTGACCTGTGATCCCTCTCCAGGCTCTGGGCATCTATTGCTGGCACTGGCATCAAACTGGTAGGAGCGGGATGGATTGAGGTTCCCCTCCCCCGGCAACTTCAGTTCAAAGCCCCCTTCACCAGCAGGGCAAGCCTATGACCGAAGTGGCTCTTCCTTCTCTGACAGATGGACCCCATCAGCCCCCAGTAGACCAGGTTTCTCAAAGCAAGTCCCATGGTCTAAGCAGCCAAACCCCTGGCTGTGGCACCAGTCCCATAACCATTTGTTGATTCGCCAGATTCAACTGGCCCTTTCAAACCCCTTCCCTTTGACCGGGAGGACTGATGAAAAAACTACCTGTGCTCCAGAGTCCCTTACCACCGCTCCCAGGGCTCTGTAATCCTTCTTGATACTCCTCAGACTGCTCCTGGATGTGCCACTGGTGCCTATGTGAAACAACAGCTGTGGCTAATAGCCAGTGGACTGTATGAGGCTTGGTAGTCTCTCGGTGACATCCCTGATATGAGCCCCCAGTAAGCAGCACACCTCTCTAGAGAGTGCGTCAGGTCGACAAATGGGTGCCTCCATACCTCTCAGAAGAGCGTCGCCTACTACTATCACTTGTCGCCTTTTCTTAGTTGCACTGGTTGTTACAGGAGGAGCAGATAGGGCTGCCTTACTCAGCGCCAGTGTCTCTCCTGATGTGACGCGTCTTTCCTCTTCAGTTTGCACAGTGGTGAAGCGGTTCTGCAAGGGCACCTCAGGCTTCAGGGGAAGTCTCTTCCTCCTGCTGGTCCTTGCCGTTGCAAGCTTCCATTCTTCTGCATTATTGGCCTCTCTCCCTTCTGCGTGTGCCGGTGGGGAAGTTTTTGGCTGTTTGGCTGTGGGTCCAACTGCAGACTGTGCTTGGAACCAGCTATCTAACTCCTTCTCAGCCTCCCTGATGCTATGCAGCCTTCTCACCGCCTCCTGCAGCTCAGCCACCTGCTGCAGGAGGTCTTCCACGCAGGCACACCTTTTGCAGGCAGGTCTGCTGCCTGTCCCTGACCCAGGAGAAAGGTTCAGGTATTTCCTGCAGTCTGAGGTCTGCACTGCAGCCTCTCCCTTCAGCAGCTCTGTCTGGGTGGAGGCATCAGCCACCGCGGAGTTAGATGGTGCAGACCCCCCAGCCGGAGCTGCAGCCTTTGCTCTCAGGTGAGTGCCCACCATTCTGCCTTTTGTGCAACACACACAGTTTTAGAGACTTCTTTCTCATCTTAGCTGTTTATTTAACTCAGAGCTTGTCACAGTCCAGATAAGATCTGGTTGATACATGACATGCCAGCATTGCTTTCGATTTCACGAGAGAATTGACGTTTGACAAGCCCAGCACCTCTCTAGTACGGCACCATACTGTTCTCTTTCTACTTCTCTGGTCTCAAAGTGCAAAATCTCCACTGATTCTCCTCTGATAACTGCCTTTCCCACAAAGACCACAGACTTTGCCAGGCAACAACACACAAAATGCCAACACTAAACACTAACTTGTTCAATTTCTTTCCTATTAGAGGTACAAATCCAGTTCATACTTAAATTTCTTGCCCGATTTGGCCTGAGTTCCTCCATTCCATATGTGGTCATCCTCTTCATAGAAGAAAAAAATATCAAGTTTCACATCATCTTCTCCCTGGAAAGAGAGTTCCAAGCTGTCTTCTACCTGCAAGACAAAAATACACACTGTATATACTCATAAAAGTACAAGGCTATTTATGTCAGCAGGTTTCAGAAAACAAATTTATTTTGGTCAGGTATGCAGAGTGACTCCTGTTCTCACTGAAGAAAATATACTAACTCTGCAAAATTTTTTTTTTTTTTTTGATGCCTTGAGAACATTGGAAACCTTCCGCACCTCAGTGGGATTACCTTCTCTTTCCTCCCTTTAGTCCCAAAAGCTTCAGCACCATCTCCTTGTCCTCTGCCACAAGCAAAATAATCTCAGTGAATAAACACGATTAGTAGGTGTCTTCATTTAACACACTTCCTCTATGATAAAACACTCACTAGCACCAGTAATGATACATCACTTGAACTGTGGCTGAACCTTCATATTCCTGTAATATTGTTTCTTTTCTCTACCACTCTGCAGCTTACACTCTGAAAAAGCTAAATAAAGATCCACATAAGCTACTAATGAACAAGCCCAGTGCCCACCTCAAGCCATCCTTCCCTTTCTGCTAGTTTTACATACAGGGCTACAGATAACCTCAGAGCTATCACCAATCCTCCCGTATGATGAGGCCCCTCCCATCTCAAAGACTAAATTCTATCTTGATTCTTAAGTTTCCCTAGCACCACTGACACAGATTAGACCCCTTTAAAACTTATTAAAAACTTCTTCTGAGGTAGAATTCAGCCTCCTCCAACAGGGCTAAAGGTATTAAGAAGGGTATTTTCTCACACACCATCCAAGAGAACACACAAAAATCAACAAAATTATATGTTTAGGTAAAACCTTAATGAGTAAATGTCTGCCGAGGAGACTTCAGATACCCACTTCTACGTAAGTGATCTGCAGCTGTACTCAAACTTACAAACCTACAGAAAGACACATGGAAGCAAATTGTTCATCATCTATGTACCTTGCCAAATTTGTGCTTCAGTGGTAACCCTGCTTTCTGAAAGGCTGGAATGATATCTGCTTTGTAGTCCCTTATAAAGACTCCCAAATCCACATCTTTGCTGTGAGGAATCACGTTGCACTGTCTATACCAGCCTGAGGAGAAGGAAAAAAAAAAAAAAAAAGGGGAAAAAACCAAACTAGTTAGCTCAGGAACATGAGAAATATATCAATAGAACAAAAGCAACATAAAAATGAACTCCCATAAGATCACCAGGCAGAGATCTTTGAATGAGGCCATAAACAAGACTTCTGCCTTTCTCTAGTATGAAATGAACCACATCGAGGAAAACAAGTACCACTGCACTTACAGCCAGCTCTTTCCTCCAGAAAGCCAATAATGAGAGAGAAAACACTAACTCTTTCAAAGATAAAATACCTTCAGTTTTCTAATCTAAATGTCTTCAAAGAAAAAATATTCTTTATCTGGGCCCAAATCTAATCAGCAAGGAACAGTTACAGGGCTACAGCTGTGCTTTTAATTTGAAATTATTATTTTAAATAGTATGTGAGACGTTAATCATCTTTCAATCACCACTGCAAAACAGTAAGACAAGAAGTGGAACATCCTTTTGTCTGTTTCATTAAAGCAGCTTTTAGTAACTGTTCATTCTCGAAAATTATATTCCCTAGGACTAAACAAATACAAGTCAAATGTGCACACATATGAATTTTCACAACTTATTTCAATAATAAAAGAATCTTCACCAGTGATAAGATACTACCATCTTCATCAGTGCTGAAAACTTGCAGTACCTACTCTAATAGGCTGACATTTTATTAAAAGGATGTGTTTTAAAATAAATAAATAAATGGAAACTATATTTTAAAAGTCAGTGACAAGCACCAAATTGCATGGGAAGAAAAATCAGGTGAGAGTCTACATGGACAGCAGAAATATTTGCCCATCACTGTGTTTTCCAACTAGCATTTCAGTAAATTCCAAGTTACACAATTTAGGGAACTGCTGATTAATTTCTAAGCAGTGATCAACACAACACGGATAATTGCTAACAACGTTAAATGCTTCACTGGAAATTTGCTCAGTGTCTCCAAGGCTCAGGTTTCTAAAGAAAAAGCATTTTGTCAAGAGCAAAAAGGCCTACTTCAATACAGCTAATGCGACATATTACCTTTCAACTTGGTACATTTAACCTCAGCTGACATCACAAGCAATAGAGGATGAAATGTTTAAAATTTGAGATGAGTTTAAAAATGCAACATAATATAAATGTTTTACCAAGGCATGTTCCACTGCTCAGCCAGAACTTTACTCCTAAGCTATTCAGTGTCAGGGCAGCCAGATGGAGCAAGGATTTTGCTTTTTTCCTGAATTCCACTGCATCAAGAGAGGCATCATCAGGATACAGCTGGAAGGCAAAGGAAGAGTAAGCAAGCTACTGTTAGAGAGCAAACTCGTCCCTTCATTTTTGAGTGTCCTAAGAAAAAATTACCTTTAAAAATTTACTTAATTAATACCTGGGCAGTATCTGTTTTCACATATACAGCCCAGTTTGAGAACATGCACTAGAATGACAAGTTCAAATTTAAACTCTGAAACGTCAATCTTCAGTTTTTCCAAACTAGCAGAATGCAAAGTCGCAGTAAAATAGAATAAGAATATATGCATTAGAGGCTGATTCTCAGCACTTGGCAACAACACAGATGAACCCTTGCTCTGCACACGCTGAAGTCAATACCCAGCAGGGGGAAAACAGGGACAGAACCAGAGTTACTTCCAGCACATCAGTTTATCTGGCGCCACCACGTGTTACAACTGGATGTTGACAACTTCTGCCACAGAGGAGAAACAATGTGAACAGAAAATCATGCCCATCTTCCAGCTACAACTGTGGCAAGATCTTCTGTTAATGCAAAGCCAAAATCAACACGGCAGTCTGGGCAAACATTACCAAATCAAACACAGGAACAACGCACCACGCAGTTTCATGACTGATTTCATTATGAGTTCTTCAGCAACAAACAGTTGAAATGAATACTTAGTTTTCAAAACAGATGCCAGCTGCTTATTTCAATATTAAAGCTCCAGCAAAGTTCAATATACCTTCTGAGGCATGTTTTCTCTGCCTGTGGCCATTACTGCCTGGAGGTTTTAGAGCTGAAGTGGAGCATGCTTACAATTTCTGTCCTTTACAGGTGAAGTGACAACACACAGGTACCCTTGGATATAGTAACCCTCCTGCTATACGCATGGGGAGCTACAGCCTACTAGACTGAACAAGGATGGTCTTCCCTTCCCTGAGAAGTCCCTTCCCCAAGACCTCAAATGTCTGAATAATGGAACCGCTAGTGCCCTCTTTTTTCCCCTTCCATGAAATCAGAGATGGCTCAAATTCAGTAACCTGATTCTGACTCCACAGTCTTAACTGCGGTAACTCTTGACCACTTTACATCTCGGTCCTTTTCAAGTTAGGACAAAATGCTCCCCATACTGCAGCAGAAGGTTTTCTACTATCTGCTAAATCAGGTAGCAATATTCTAAAAATAATGCTCTAAATAGTGGTGAAAATGTTAGCTTACATGGTCAAAAAGCAATGAAGTAAGTCATTTTGGAATGAATATACCATTTCAAATAAACCGAACTAGGAATGTGGAACTGCAGCGCATGGTTCAAAAGAATATAAAATGAAATATTACTCAGAACTTTGAGAATTGCCATAAGGAAAATGTTCAGCCACAAAGATACACAAGATCTTTGTCTTATTTACATGAACTGTATTTAACAGTAACGATGTGTGAGAACTAGGGACATGTTTGTTACCTCTTCTTTTCAAAGTTTTGGAAAATGGAAAAAAATGCGGTCACAAGTAAAAAAGACAGACCATGATTTTCAGTTAAAGTTTTAGTTTTATTACCACTTACTAAACTCTGTGGATTGAGTCTCAGAGGCTGTATTTAGCTTTATGTATGTGAACAGTCCCATCTGGGTAAAAACCAGTGAATGTTTGTAGGTTTGGGTCAACCACTGAAAACATACATCTCAGACACACTACCTGATTACCACTAACCTGAAAGAAAGCCCGAGCTTCTCTGTACCTACATTCAAGAAATCTAGAGTGTGACATCTCCTCTAGAAAACTGGATGGATTTTTTGGAATTTGAACTTTTAAGTCATCAATGGAAACGAGCAGAAGTTCTGGCCTGCAGGGAAAGAAAGATGAGACATTACCCCATCCAATTCCTTTACAAACCACAAGCCACTTTTTCTTCTAGCTCAGGTTAAAATCTGAATGCATACTACTGGCAGTGATTCCTCTGTCCCAATATACCCAAAACCATTTATAAAAGAAGAGCAACAAGAGCTTCAACAAATTCCCCATACACTTCAAAATTTTGTTTAAGAAGAAATTTTATGCCTATAAGCCCACAGTTAGTTTGTCAGATTACCAATTCCTTTACTGACTCATGACTTGCACTGCATTTGTTCAGAGCTGTTGTTCAGTGCATTTGAAAATTCAGGCTATTTATTTAGTTGTCTAAGTATGGGATGCACTTAAGAACCAAATTTTACCCTGTACTTTGAGGCTATTTGCATTTAAAATTTAAAAACTGTTCAGCCTTCACAATGAATGAAATGTCATATTTAACAGCTTACACAGTCGTCTTCAAATGTTTAGGCACATAACTGGTACAGATTCCATGTTTTAAAAGGAAGAAAGAATGGTGTCAATTTTAAGGAAAAAGTTAAACAGATTTATTTTGCCCTGTGAAATGTTTGGCTGTTTTTCTCTGATTTATGGCATATACACATATCCTACAGGAACACTCTTCTCAAAGCCTAGTGGTATGTGCTTGGCTTTGAAAACAGTGACAAGATTTGCCATGATCTCTATTTCCTGAAATACTGCTATTGAAAGCATTGTAGGAAAAGGCAGACATTTACAGTAACTTTACCATTGTAATGCAAAGTTTAAGCATAAGACTATGGACAAATAACACCACCAATTCAAACACTTATGCAAGAAAGGAGTGTTCTCAGCACGTTAAGAGTATGGGTTAGATGCAATGGTTGGCACATGTCTTTGTGGTACAAATGTCACCTCTCTTTATTCATGTTCTTTAACACTGATTATTTGGCCTGTTACTGAATGGATTTCTGTTGCTTCCCCTTTTCATTTAATGTTCCATATCTGTATTCAACTTTTGGATACATATTGTTACAGAAAGAACACCAAGTATCTATCAGCTAGAGGTAAATGTCTTGCCGCTTCTACTTCACCCCTGTGTTGATAGCACAGATGGCTATCAACAGATTTCAAACTTTTAAATATATTAAGGGTAAACCACTGACTCTAGCAGAAGATCCTCTGGTACATTCAACCTCAGTCATGATTTCTTTGACTTCTCTCATTTTTCTGCCTGCTTTGACCTGGCTACACAGCAACTTCCCCTAAAATGTAGTTCTTAATTTATGAATGGTGGGAAGCTCTTGTTTTCAGGTAAACAGAATTGGATTTACCTTCATACCTTAATTCACCTGCACTTTGAGGGCTGAACCATACATGAGCTAAATTTCACAACCTGACTTTAGGAAAGAGAGTAATTTTACATACAGGAGAAATAAGTTATTTTGGAAGTGCCATTATGGCTTTTTCCCCCCTATTTTGAACTCACTTTTCATATGCTCCAGGGTAGCGACCAAACTGGAGTTTCCGGAAAGGCACAAACTTTCTGTCCATATGTTGCTTGAGTCTCAGGGGGCCATGCCAGAGATAATTACCGCTCCTCTCATAGAAGACCACCAGGTGAATGGCATGAGATGCCAGTTTAAATATGTAGTGCAAGGGAATTTCAATCCCAGACAGATCATCCATCCCATCCAAGCGGGGGTCCTTGTTTATAATCTTTAGCCATTGGAACCCCATTTTTTCAGCAGTTCTAAAAAGGCCGACCTAAAAATGAGAGAGAGGGAGAGACAGAGATAGAAAGAGAGAAGCTAAAGATTAGAGAAACCAAAACTGAATGCTAAATGCTTATTATTAACTGACATTATTCCCCATTTTCATTTTCTAATCAGACTTAGGCACAAACTGCTCAAAAATTTCTAAGACCTTAAAGATCAGCATCCACAAGCAATTCCAACCACTGTATTTCCTTGTCTTAAATTTTGTCCCTCAAACTATTCAATAAAACAAATAAATGTCGTAAGCCATGCTTGGACTAGGTTTGTTCCTTGCCTTAGTACCCTTCTCTGCATCCTCAAATTGTTCTCTAAAGTTACTCTTGTGCTGAACTTGGCGTTCGTAAGTCCTTGAATAATGATACCACTAACTCAGAAATGCCTACTGCAAAATCTTCTTTTATGATGTACATAAATATTTGTTTTAATCTCACCAAACACCGAATGTTGCTCTAGGTAACAGGCTTTCATATTTCCATAGAAAAAGGGAATGAAATTCTGGCTGATAAGAAAAGAACTAATCAGCATCTAAAGACCCTTTCAGTTACCCTCCTTGAACTGTTTCATACAGGTATATCAGCTTCTCCTCTGGATGCTACAGATGTTATCAATAAGCCACAAAGGAATGGGGAGATGGATTTATATTAGTGTGCTGCCACACAACCTTATTCTCAGTTTCTTTGATTCCTTTACAGCTATGGGTAAAACAATTGCCTGATCAGATCCAGAGTGCTACCACTCTTCACTTGAGTGGGACTCCTTCAGTAAAATAGTCACAGACCATTTTATTGTCTCCTGGGGGGGGGGGCGGGGAGGGAGGGGGAGAGAGAGAGAGAGGGAGAGAGCGCACGAGCTGTTTGTCACTGGTATCTTTAGTCTGTATAAATTAATCTAAAGTCTGTATAAATTAATCTAATAAGTATTTCCAGATGACACTTAATTGATGAAATAATCTTGGATTCCATTTTGTCCGTCATCATGTGTTACACCTCTATTTTTAACACATCCATTTAAAAATCTCAGAACACCAAAGAAAAGCAGAGATACCAATACACTAAATGACAAAATAAAATGGTGTTAAGTACAAGGATGTACTAAAAGAAATGTAAACCAGCAGACTATGATAACCTTTCCAGCCTTGTCACATCAATACCTGCATTTCCTCGACAGATCCCCAAACTCAAGATTTATTGCGGCTGTACCTACATTACAGGCTTAAGGTTTTCCTTCTTCCTAAGAGACCACTTTCTTTTTTCTTTTTGGCATGGCCTCTTACTACAAGTGTTTATGAATACTGCAGACAGCTTCTAAAAAATTTAGTTATCTGTAAATGACCCTTAATGCCTGGATACCTTTTACTTTTTAGAAAAAGTTTCCTCTACCAATACCTTTACAAGATTTCCACACAATGAATTCAGAGGCCTTAATACAAACATGAAAGCATTATGTCACAAAATCATAGAACAGTTGAATGCATTACAATACACAAATGCGAACTGAAGAAAAGGCACTTACTTCATGTTTCCATGTTTTGTCCAGTAGTGCAAATGTAGTGAAGTCTCTTGGAGCACAAAAGTACTTGCATTCTGGACTAGGGCCATCAGGAGAACTTCTGATCTGTTCAATGTCTTTATCAACCAGTCCCAGAATCAAAGGATCGATCAAATACACTGGTATATTGTGACTGGATATTAAGCCTAGGAACTTTCTAACCACGTGCTGTTTGACAGAGGACAAAATTGGAAGTTAGAAACACCATCTTTAAGCGTACAAAGGTTAATACATTAGAACTCTTTGACAGAAGGAAAAAAACCAACCCACTGACAGAAGGAAATCTTATCTCCCAATACATTTTCTGAGTGTGTACTTTACTTCCATGAACAATTGCGGAAATGGAAATTTCCTCTTTCAGAAGAACAGGCTCCTCTCAAGCTTTCCATGTCTCTAAGACTAAAGTAAAAACCCTTCAGCTTCAATCAGAACTTTCTACAAGTTAAAGCACTCTAACTCTAGAGTGCTAGACTTGAGAACGGACTCTAGGCTAAACTCTAGATTCTTTCCAGCTCTACACTGAGTTGGAAAGCACTTGAATAAACCAGAGATTATAGGATGAGATGTGATGCACGTGTGGGTGCTGAGGGAGCTGGCTGACGTCATTCCAAGGCTGCTCTGGAACATCTTGAAAGGCCATGGTGGTCAGGAGCTGTTCCTCAAGTCTGAGAAAAGGTAAATCTCGTGCCACCTTCAAAAAGGAGGATCTGGGGAACTCTGGTCACCTTAATCTCAGTCCCCAGGAAGCTTCTGGAGCAAAAGTCACATCCAAGTCCCCTGGAAAGTCACATCCAAGCACATGAAGGACAAGGATGTGACTGGAAAAGCCAGACAAAGGCAAACTGCACCTAATTACACCGACTGCCTTTGAAGAAGTCTGTGGGCAAGGCAAGAGCAATGGACACTGTTCACACCTTGACTTTAGCAAGGCTTTTGACCCACTCCTAAACAGTATCTCCAAATCTCAGGCATGATGCCTGCTGTATATGAAGGGTGATTCAGTGAGAAGGTAGGAAGTGAGTGCTATCCAGTCTTCGGACACTAGTGTACCCAGAGCACTCAACTGTGGCAACACTGCATAAGGGGTTAAAACCTGTAGCACAAAGGTCCTGTGCCTGATGACAGGATTTACTAACTTGACTCAGTGGAGAATTTTAATCAAGTACATTTAAATGTCTCCATGGCACACAGAAGATTTACAGCAATCATAGCCACCCTGCTATTAAAAATGTAGCTGATGTATTTAACTGTAACAGTTAAACTTAATTACTTAAAGTATCATTCTAATCAGAAAAAAAATACTTGCTTAGAACTGCACTGTCAGGCTTTATGTCTGTTACATCTCAAGGTTTCTAGAAGAGGTGTCATAAGGGAAAACAATGGCCTGCTGCCCAGGCTGCTTGCCCAGCAAGCTGACCCTGGCTTTCTAACTGAAGCTCTAACCTTCCTCCGGTCCAGCTGCTGAGTCTGTTCAATCAGACTCCACAGGCCAACCTCCAGTTCTGGCATGGGGCTTTGGCTTCAGAGAGATATAAAAACGTGAAGACAGAATGTGGATCAACAAACGGAATTTAGGCAGCAGCACCACATGTGCTATACAGGCAGAAGCAAGGCCACCCTCTTAGTGATTTCAGCTATATGGAGCTGAAAGATAAGTGATGTGCTAGCATTATTTCTGTAACTAAACTAGCAGATCAGACTGATGAACAGGAAGCAAATCTGTGCAAAAATACCTACTTTTTTCCCCCCTGTCACTTCTCCAGGGAAACAGATACTTTTAGTTGAAACTTAAATAATGGGCAGAAAGAGATGGTGATGATGTCAAGCAGCTAAGAGAAACGCATTCGATAGAGTATTTTGGACTCATCACACAGGGATGCTGAAGAAAGCTTGGAGTGCAACGGGTCCCTGGCAGGACCGTGGAGCATTCTGCTTTGTTACTAATGATCTCGTAAGATCAGGTTGAAGCTTAATGAGAACTCTGTCCACAGACTGGCAGACTGGAAGCCCACTGTGACCATGTCACCGAACACCTGGTAGGTAGTTCCAAGGAGTGCCACCTCCAAGAACAGTGAGACATTCCTGGCGCAAGCAAGCAGTCCACAGAGCAGTTGGTCCAGATTATTCCCAAGAACAGCTCTTAACCAGAGCACCTTTCCTCTTGCTCAGCAGAAACAAGGCATTTAAATGGCTATTTTGCTAACTAGCAACACTATTGTATTGCATCCAAAGCGAAAGGCAGCCAGCTCCCAGTGCATCGTTCTCTTTAACCATCTGTGCTGTTTTTACACTGGGAGATCTGTTAACAAAAGACTTCTATAAAAGAGTTTCCAAACAAATGCTAACTACAAATATCATAACTGAGCTTCTGATTCCCTGAGGCCAACATGATGTTTTGGCCAACACTGAGTTGCACTCAATCCCTCAAACCTTAAGTAAGACACAACAGCCTATTTCAAGTATCTAATGGCACTCCTAACAGTGCTCCTGAACACTGGAATACAGCAACTGGTGAATGCTGAAATGTAACATTTTCCTGCTTGTGCACAGCTTTATGACCCAGCATAAGCAAGTAACACAAAACATTGAGCATCAGGTTAAACAACTGGAGCAAGAAAAGTGACCTGAGACCTGCAGCTGATTCCTTTACCATGTTACTGACAATTAAACAAGCTGCATATCAAGTAAGTCAATCTTTTCAATACTCAGTCTGAAAGAACACAAAAGTCTGGATGAAAACTTCTATATCAGAAAGAACAAGTTTTGCTTCTTAAAACATTAACAATACTACTAAGGACTGCACAGGCAAAGGCTGCCAAGCTGTAACCATTTCTCAATTCCATTTTAAACTGATGTTTTGAAACACTTCATAACTTTACTCAGTGAAGAAAGTATCTCTTAGTCAATACTAGAAAATCCCCAGTGAAGAGGAAAGAGAACTGGACCCTGAGTTTGCAATTCCATGTGAGTTCTCTCAGACTTGCAGAAGAACTGTATTAACCAATGACATCATACATACCCATCTAGTGCTGTCTCGGCCTGACTTGCTTCCTCTGACTTTGGAAAAAACTGCTCCATTCTATCAAAACCAAAGAAGGGGAGGGAGAGGGAGAAAGAAAAGAAAAAAAGTAAGTTTCAGTTGAATCCCTCCTTAGGATTTCTTAACAGGACATTCAGGGGCATTTATCCAGTTAGCACTTTAGAATTATGGCTGTGGTTATGCCTCTGGTCACTCAACTACAGTACTGAATGTGAAATCATAAACAACTGCTCTGGCTTAGTGTATTTAGAAGGACAACGCAAGCCTTGGGGACTTCCAGACATGCAAGGACTGCATGACCAGGCCTCAGGTTTCTAAGTCAATATGCCAGTAAATGTAAAATAGGAAGATGACAAACACAAACACTGTTAGGCAAATACCACTGGGGGAAAGACATCAGGACTATGCTTCAGTCTTTCCACATGTAATCTTATAGAATTAAATGTGAAAGAGAGGCTATTCATATGATAAAGCCAAGGTGGTTAGTGGCTCAGCTTTCAGCTTTTCGAAAGTGTGAAGAACTTCTCATTCACGGCCTCGTTGTTTACAATCAGAAACTATAAGAAAGAAGTCAAAGGCTGCGGTACCATATAGCACTAAGACTGCCTGCATTTATTAAGAATGCCCTCACCAAAAGAAAACGGGAAACATGATATCTATGCGGTTCCTCTGTAAAAACAAAATTAGTTCCTTTGTTGAATCTGCATTGAAACTGTAAGCTATGAAGCCATCAAAAAGCTGGAGTACTTAATTTACAGCAACATTTACCTCTTTTTTCATTACAGAAGATCACACTCAGCTAAACATTCCGCATGTGATATAAAAGCAGGATTTAATCTATAACATCTAGAAAATTACGAACATTGAATCACAAAGGACTAAGACAACTGCAGAAAAAGCTAGGTTTTCTTTTAAAAACACCACTGTTGAAAAACCTGAAACCAATAAATTCTGCCTTCCTTGTTTCTTCAGAAAAGCCCTAAGATAGCGCTTGGTTTGACTTCACTTTCAATAAAAGTCACTTCACAACAAAAGCAGGAAGGCTTATGAAGACTAAAAGTCTTGGTGGCTCAAACCTGCAGCTGAGAACACTGAACAGCATCCCATTTTAGAATTAATGGGATGCCTCTGGCTGACATAATGACTGGAGTATCAGGCTGACAACTGAAACCTGATGGTACCCCTGCCACCAGAAACTTGCTTGGGCTACCTACCCGCTTTCATGTCAATACCACAGGAATTGCTAGCCATATGAGGGAAGTTTGGGGGTGGCATTAATGCTGCTAAAGGACTCTGAAGAGAGCAGGCATTACACTGGGTTATTCCACAAAAGCAAGCCTGTGCAGGACAGCTCTCTCTCACCTTCTGCGACAGGTAGAACTTGTAATAGTACAACTGGAAGAGGAGGAAAACCAGGCTGGTCAGAGAAAGGAGCGCCAGGACCACGTTCTTATTGATTTTCTGCATCAGTCTTCGGGGCGCTCCCGATCACCGCCTGGAAGCAGCGCGGCGTCGCTCATCTTCTCCGGTTTCCCAGCTCCTCCCTGCGCGCCGGCAGAGGAAAACGGGGCGCTGAGCAGGCCCCGCCGCCAGCCCGCCGCCTGCAGCCAGCAGGCCCGAGCCGGGCGCCGCGGCGGCCCGCGGGAGCCCTGCGGGCCTGCGGCGGAGGCTCAGCTACGGAGACCGTCGCCCGCACCGCCGCGCCTCACCCGGCCCTCCCCGCTCCCACCCACCGGGCCACGGCCCCGGGGCACCGCAGGCTCCCGCCGCCCCGGCCGCCCTTACCCGCGGTGCGGCTCCCCGCTGTAAAGCACTGCCTGCCGTCGTGCGCGCATGCGCGGCGGGGGTCGAGCCCGCCCCGGCGCCGGGGCGCGGCCTCAGGCCTGCCGGCAACAGAGGGTCTCTCAGCCCCGCCCCACCGGGAGACCCGACACCTCCCTACACCGCCCCCCCCCCCCCCCCCCCCCCGGGCGGCCGAACCCCGCCACGGAGGAAGATAAAACGAGGAAAACTTAGGCACGTCAGATTTCAAATCTCTGTATTAATACAAAAAGCTCGCATCACACACAAGTCAAAGACATCAAAACACTCCGCGGGCTCCAAGGCACCCCTGCCACTCAGCGTGGACAGCGAGAGGCCTCCTTCCTCGGGGTGCTCTCCGCAGGGGCGAAGCGCTGATAGAGAATACCTGAGGTACGGCCAAGCGATGGCTGGGTAAACCCCGCACCGGCCGCTCACCGGGAAGCACAGCTGCACGGACAGGCCTTGCAGGATGATGCATGACGGCAGCGGTGGTACGGGCACCAGGCAACGGAGGATCACCCCTGCTCGGCAGTGAGGGAAAACCACATCCAGGCTTCCCCTTACAACAGGACATTCAGACTATTCCAGTTCAAGTGAGGCTGAGGGGGACAATGGTTAACAGAACTCATTGCCATTGTCTATCTAACTATGCGTCACGTTCATAACCTGTGATCCTTAACAGACTAAAATATTGCTAAGTCAGATGTTCTTCCTGAGGGAACCAGTTAGCTTCCTCAGTCTTAATATGAAATGGCAGTAACATGGGAGAGCGCAAGGGCAGAGGAAACAGGATTTGTACATTAGCCTCTACTTTTTCTGCTTAGAGGATGGCTAAAGAAATAAACCTGTCACCCTCTGCCATCCACATTTGGTATTTGGAGAAGCACCTA
Organism: Gymnogyps californianus; assembly: GCF_018139145.2. Taxonomy (NCBI): domain Eukaryota; kingdom Metazoa; phylum Chordata; class Aves; order Accipitriformes; family Cathartidae; genus Gymnogyps; species Gymnogyps californianus. The sequence continues at coordinate 31,873,708 of NC_059500.1, read as the reverse complement.
TCACCTGGAGGCTTTTAAATCATCCTTTCTGAAATTAACATCCCTTGCTGCAGTTCATACAGCTTTCCATAGAAACAATGAAAGCTACAATTTATTGATGTATTAAGAACTCAAGGGAAACCTTCAGTTCCTCACAAGTTATTCTGAAGTTATTTCAATTCTGAATGACTACCAGTAATCAGTATTTTTAAAAAATTTTAAAAAAATCTCATTTTGGTCATAGAGAAGAAAACTTCTGTCAAGCCACCAAACAGCATCAACTCCAGAGCAGCAAGGCTCAGGGAGTATTACAGCCACCAGGCATGTCCTACTCAGTGTTAACTACAGGGCAAAACTACAGACCTTCAAAAGGTCTAATCCGTTGCCAAAGAGCAACCCCTCCAATCCCTGAAGTGGATTCCCCTAGGAAAAAGTAACTTCACAGGCTGCATGCATCCCTCTCTAGCTGCAGGTACAAACAGTGCACCAACTGCAACAAAATATCACCAATATATAGGTACTGGACAGACACTAGCTCAGAAAAAAGAAGAGTCTAAAAAAAACTAAAGTGCTTAAGGCAATTCTTCATATCCCCATTTACTAAAAACAATTGGACTAGCTGTCAGCAGCAAAAATTTGACATCTGTGCAAACTATTATATAACAAATTCATCCTTTAAGGGTAAAAGTCACATGTTAAGTTCATCTAGGACATCAGTTAAACTAAAACTTGCAAGTCACAAGTCACAGTATGAAATACTTCAAGCTCTCTTCTAACTGTTAAAGAAAAATTACATTTTTACATTGTGCATATCAAATTCACCTTGCAGGTTGCACTACATCTTGCTAAAAAAGCTTCACAACTTAAATGCTCTTATGTAGGGTTGGAGATTACTCATGGTTCTTTCTCACTACACATTAACTTATTGTAAACATTCCCTTTCTTTCCAAAAAGAGAAATTTAAATAGGAACTGTAGCTGAACACCCAAGATCAAGCCGATGACTGGGCAGCATGAACAGGTACTAGCCTATTTCGATGTCTGTTTACCACACTCATTCAATAGAACAAGTCTCAAAACAAGAAGCATCCATCTTAACTCTTCTCTCTCTAAACACCACCAGGGTCCAAGCATGCAAGTCCCACTCCCTCACATACCAGTGAATTCATAGCAGCTGAGCTCCTAGAACTCCCAGTCAGGTGTTCATTGCAGTAAAAAAGGAAAGAAATGAGGAAGACATATTTAAGATTACTACACAGACTATTTGGATAACAACAACACCTGTAGGTAATGTGTGAAACAGATTCAGACACTGTTCATTTAAGAACCATGTCACCTTCCAGTATCTTTGTTTCAAGACCCAAAACACTAATCTGGCAGAGGAAGGTACAGTTAAACTGGGAATTGTTTTGCACGTTCCTCTGCAGAACAGATTACAGCTAACTTTGTTCACAATGCAAATATTTAGGTGCTCAAGTTCCAGATATGAAGTGAGCATTAAGGGCTCAACCATCCTGTCAACTTCATGATTTCTCAAGAGAAACAAACCTTTCTAGAGCAGGTATTAAGAACAAAATTTAAGTTTTCCACTGAACATCATAACCAGTTTACTATGACTTGTTTCAAGGAATTTCTCCACCTCTTGAGAAATCTTGATGGACACAAAGGACCCATTGATACTAACAAGATTTAACATGATTAGATGGTCATGTTTTTATGCACTAAGAGATACAAAGAAGAAAAAGTACTTTGGCCCTGTAGGAAAGGAGCCAAGTCATTATGGACCCTATCAGCATGAATTTGAAACAGTTTTCAGGTGATACTAGGAAAAAATCTTCAGTTAGGAAACAGTTGATTCAAGTGTGCATCTGAAAGTTATTTCTAGGCTCCTGGACTTGATTAGAGGGAAGAAAGCAGATTTAAACAGTCTAATACATAAGTACTTCTCATTGAAAAGCCGAGATTTTCCATGAAGAATATAACATGATTTTTTTTAGCTCTCCCACTACTATGAATCATTAGACTATTGTTACTAAGCTTCCAACCAGGGGTTGAGATAATGGAACACCTATGCTCAACATTTCACTTGATTTGTTAACGAAAACTTATAACCGCAGATCCAGAAGCAGATTGTATGTTAGCTGGCAAAGCATTTGCTCACTTTCCACTTGTTCCTTGGCCTTAAACAGGAAAGCATTAAGTTGGAGGCTATAAAGAGATCCTTTAGAATATGATCCTCTGAAAGCCCGTCTCATAGCCACATATACATGGCATATGGTACAAGCTAGCAAGTTGAGAGTGGGATGCTATATATATATATAAGCTACATTTCTGCTGGATAAAGAAATCATGCAATTTTTGGACTTTTCAGGTTACCCAGAAAGTTCCAGGAATCCTCACTAGGCTAGTCAAAACAGGTAGGAAAAATGTGTGCCTGGGCTCAGAGAGTACTGCCCTATCACCAAGAATTTAGTGACACTTCGGCTCAAAGCCAGCTTTGATATTGGCACAGCTGTTTGAGAAGTCTTAGCCAGCCTTGAAGCTGGCTTGAGAAAAAGCTGAAAGATGTCTTAGCAATAGCTGCCCCCCCCGCCCATCTTCTCCAGGGAAATGCATTTAAACTGAAGCTCTCACACTCTTATTCCCAGCCTCAGCTGCATTGCGGCTTTGCTATTGGCAGACAAAGATTCAATTTGTCATTCGCATCTGATAAACAATGTGAATTGCTGATTATCAGAATCCAATTAGAATAATGCCACAAAACTGGAAAGCCAAGAGATGACCCAAAATTAAGAGCTTCTGAGAGATCAGTACCATGCCTTAGTTTTTTAAAAAGCTCTGGATTTTTGGTTCCGAACCTTTTACCTGAAATACTTCCTAGCTCAATGACTGGCTATCATAATGTGTCTTCACTGAGGACACAAGAATGTTTTTAAATACCTTTGAATTTTTACATTTTCTGTAATTTGTGATAAACAGGAGCCGAACTCTAAATATATAATATTTAAATGAGGTACTCATGGGAAACAGGAGAATTTTGTATCAGGGGGAAAAAAAAAAATTACACACTGCTCATACTGTTTCTTCATATCAGGCCTACAACTTCTTATAATATTCTTTTGAAATCATACTGCTATGATATTTTGCCAGGCTAGGCTAGCAAATCAATATTCTTTTGAAATGCATGTTTGATATCAGAAGTTCTAATTGGAAGCCCAGTAATAATAAAATATGTAGTCAAGTAAGTTATGTTAGGAGAGCTAAGAAAATGGTATTCGTTATATTCTTCATAGAAAAATAATACTCATAACAAAATTAATATTCAAATCCATAACAAAATGCTTCAATACAGTATTAGAAAAGTACATAGTTACAGCTGTTTGTTTCTCCACTTATTTTTCAAATAGGCAACAGTTCAGTTTTCTGTCTGACATTTCTGTCTGGATTCACAGTAGGTGAACTTCTGCACTATCAGTACCCAGGCCTTACACAGCAGTAGGTAGCAAACCCAGTTTAATCCAATGCTCACAAGCTTCTGTGAGTAGCAGCTACACAGAAAAAAAACCATTCAGCAATAGAAGTGTTTAATAGACATTACTAGGCAATATTGTTTAGACTGCTTGTTGAACCACTCAATCCATTTTCACTTTTCTGGAGCGTTTTCACAGCACTTGGCACCTGCAATCCAGTACTCACTGTAAGCCCACCACACCAGATCTAGGGGAGAAAAAAAAAAAAAAATCAATATTCTGAACATTACGAAGCATCTCTACATCTCTCTTCTCCTGTCCCACAATGGAACTAACACAAAATTTATCCTGCAGCTGCATGTGTCTTCTCTCTTCCTCTCTAGTCACAGCACTCTGTAAAACATTCTAATCACACAGAAGCTAATTTTTAAGACCGTAAAGTCTAAGATGCTTCACATACTATGCTTTATGACCTTAAGTTTATAACCAAGTCTAAGATCTAATACTAAAAGACTTGCTCCTAACAGGAAAACTTCTTTGAAGACCAATGTGCTAGCAGCAAGTACTTAGAATGACAATGAAAAGCGATACTCTCACTATGCTCCAGTGTCTGAAAACAGTACTTAGTTTTAGTATGACACGGCAGGATTATGTCAATGTAAACATAGTACAAAAAAATTAAGTTTTGAGAAGCTTCAGGGGCACAGGTGCCAGTGACCTCTATTCTACAACGGAGTTACCTGAAAGAATGTATCTCCATGTTTATGGATAAACTTCAGAGCTGTAATTAAGTAGCTTGTTATTTTTATTTTAACTGTTCAGGCTAACCCAAGTAGTGTCTGTAAGACTGCTACCACTAATTACTAGCGGCTGTATGAGATGCAGACTAATAGGATGAAGTGCAGTAAGCAAATGTTTCCTTGGATGCCTTAGGAACTGACTTAATGAGTCAGCCTTACCAATGCTGACTGGGATGACTAACACATGTATCCCAACAGTTCTGAAGCTATTCCATTCCCCGTATGTTGAAAAGGATCAGTAAGGCAACTTGCTTAGTCACCTCCAAATAAACAGCTATTAAAAATCTAGACTCCTATTGTCAGTACATCTAGCCAACACTAGAAATTGTGAAAGGAATTATGTCTGATACAAGTGAAAAATCAGGTGTTTGGAAATGCTAGATGTAAGGCTGCCTGGGCAAGTTACTACTTTTCCATTCCTCCTCCATGCCCAGAAGAATAACTTTATTAATTGGCCTAATCACACTTTTAACTTACCATGCTGTGTTTTCTATGGGCTGAGTTACAAGAGGCTAGAGCTCAGTGCCTAGGCAGCTGAGTTGTTAGGACGAACTAACATGCTAGCTTCCTCCAGATTCCTAAGTCTTCCCAGACCTATACCCTGCTCCCAAAGTATCATGCGCTTGGTGGCACCTTATAATGCAGCTGAGGCCTCCAAATTTAGTTACTTAAACAAATTACTTAAATCATTAAAGGAAAACCAATAGACATTAACTAATCCTTTTCCTGGGCATTTTTTGCAAGGTTTGAGTCTTTAGCTTTGCAGCAAGTTTTCACTGATTAGCTCAGAGCCACAAAAAAGTTATGCAGACCAGTGAAATGACTGGCATGAAAATCCCACTGAGCTTTTAAAGATTGGAAAGCTAGAGTCTTGTATCTCAGAGGGAAGCATCTGGTGGTGTTCTGTCTCATGACACCTGCTCTGATAGCTCACAGCATCTTGGGCTCCCATCTGCACCAGTTCAGGTCAATTATTATAGCAGGTTCATCAACTACCGGAATGTGCTATTAGTTTACCCTACAAAAATTTAATGACTTATTTACATAACTGAGACATCTGGGTGCAGAGTTCTCCTATTGGAGAGCTATTATAAGCACCATATGAAATCAAAAAGAAAACAGTTAAACATTTTAAAAAATTATTAGCCAAAAACAGTGCTCCCAGTTTCCTCCTTTAAAAAACAATTAAGTCTTCAGTGAACTGAATCCAGTGCTAGAAACTGAACAACATTTTACAGATACTGACCATGAAGCCTGGTAATAATGGTTGGGTAAACTTTGTTCTAAAGGTGTGTAACAGCTCCTTTGAGTTTGCATTATAAAATGCAAGCTGACCTAAAAGAGGCAGAAAACAAGTTGAAATACATGTTTAAATGCTATTCCTGTGTAACTTCCTGTAAAATTGATTCTCTTCAGGGAAAGGTTTCCCGAACACATTAAATACAGTCCACATGACTGAAAAATTCTGTCACATAGGTGAACCCAGGTCATTTGACATTACAAACACTATTACACAAACAGCTCCGGGCCTTATTTTCATAAAAGACTGTATCAATCTGGAAGTAATGTACTACTTCAGCCTTGTACTGCTTGAACTTGACACAGACAGCTAACTAAGTTTTTAGCTAAATCTCATAAATTTGTAATTTACCTCCATCAAAGTCGCAGTATACTCCTATTCTGTCTGGAACAGGTATATCTAGAGTCTTGGTTTTATTATTATGTTTTGCTGAAAATGTGGTTTGCAGCCAGTTGTTGATATGGATGCACCAGCTTGAATTAGTCTTTCCCAGCTGGTCAAATTTCCCCAGGTTTCTATATGTTACTCCCACGCTGTAGGATTTGCAGTCCTTCTGGGCTCTCACCTCCCAGTAATGCTGTCCACTTTCAACAGCAGTGTCTCCTACCAAAAAAAATACCAAGCAAATTTAGTTGCTATAATTAAGTGTACCTTACAATGCTTGCTTCCTTATAGGCACCAGTGATGTCTTCTCTGTTTTATTTCAAGGCAAAGGCTTAGAAATACAAAAATCTGAACTATAAAGAACAAAAAAAAAAAAAAAAAAAAATCGATGTACAAGAAAATAGAATATAAAATAGAATGAGACAGTTTTTACTTACACTCATTGAGACAAGATACATTTAACATCAATTCACATTTAATAGCCGTGAATGTCAGTCACTAAGACCTTTGTAATAAAGAGCTTCAACAGACTTGAAGACACTTGCTGTAGCACGAAAATTCTGGTGTTATATAGGCAAAACTACCTCTGTGCAGGACAGCATCAAGTGCATAGACTTGAACAATCACAAGTTTTCCCCTCAAATTCTTACCTAATCTGCCCTTCCACAGCATTAAACCTCTAACAGAAGTAAAAAGTTTACCTTACCCAACACTGTGTATGATTCACCAGTAAAATGATCTCTGCTGCCCCTTGCTGAGGATCTTGTGCTAATAGATGTCCTCTTTGGAGATGGTGCACCACTTCTAAGAAGAAATGAACCGTTCAAGATTTGGACACAATTACAGAAATGCACACTCAAACAAGTTTTCCCAAGTCAATTAGGGTGCAGGAAACATACATAAGCTCTTGACATGACACATTAGTTCAGCCACTTAACACCTCTAACAGCATACATGCACAAGAACTGAGAGAGAAGAGATGACAGCCAAAAAAAAATACAAGACATTGTAACAAACAAGTTCAAAGGCAGCTGAGAAAGGAAACAGGAAGAAAAAAAGCAGATGTGTGGCACATGGTTTGAATGAATGCCTGTGTAAAATGGTGTTTTGCCTGTACTATGCAGAACCTTAGATAATTCATGTTTCTGGTTTTCCACATAAGATTCCTAATAAGTCTTGTAGATCAGCTACAACAATCAGATAAATATGAATACACTGCTGATATTCAATGCCAGAATGCCTAATTTTCACTGGAATTTAAATATCAGTGAATGGGAAAATAACATCAGTTGTGTTAAAGGTAGGTTTTTCAGCACATGTATGGCTTGTATAAGCAATGACTGAAATCCCAGGAAAAAGTATAACCCAATGAAGAATGAAAGGAATAAAATTGTGATAATTTTATTTCAACACACACACACACTGAAGATTATACAAAACCCAAGAGTGTCAAATCTAAACATAATTTATATTAAAAAAAGATGAAGTGAGACTTTGAGTTTAAAGCACCACAACTTTCCTCAAAAAAAAAAATCAAACACCAAAAGTATACTGAAGGGTGGGGATTTTATTTGATTATATTAACTCTATCAAAGACTATGAAAAGAAAATTGTGTCACAACACATTGTGCTGAGAAGCACACAGCAACTCCTCAAGAGTCATTATAAAATTTAAGAGTCTAATCCCAATCAAGAAAGGCTTAGATTTTCTAATCATACTTTTCAAAAGCATTCTCAGGAAGCAATAGCAAAATAAATGCAGACACACTTTGCTCTGGAGAATATTCTAATGAGCAATCAGTTGCATAAAAGAATAATTTTAACCTAATGAGGTTTTCAAATGTTTTATTTTACCTCAGTTATGTCCTCAAAAATAATTCCTAGCAATTTAACCATTAAACAAAATGAAGGCTACTTGCAAATTACAGTGAATATTAAACCTCTGTAGCCAGGGAATCACACCTGGTTGTTATTTTAAAGGCAATCAGTAGCAAAGAATTTTAACTTCTCAGAAATAGCTATGCAGTTTACAGTTCAACTTAATTGACAAAAAATTTTAAAAGTACAAAATAAGTCTCTGAAATACATGTGAGAAGTCATTTTCAAATTCTCATCCTCTGTAGTCTATCACACATTAGCCTTAGAAGAGTTACTACACACAAGGAAGTTTTCTCTCCAACTTTTCCTTTAGTCACAATTTGGTAAAGCTAATACTTAAATGTCCACTAATACAGTGAAGTTTAGCTTGTTTCCTTTCTGATTCATTCAACACTGATTTCAAGTTTTCTGGAATTGTTCTCGAGTACCATTTCATAAAGGGTTAGAAAATGTCCCTTTTGCCTAATACCTTCATTAAAATAAAGTCACATGGGAATGAAAAGCTGAGTGGTATTAAGATGTCATACATAAGTATGCTAGAATCTCTGGTTCATCTTCATGACTAAGTTTGTTTTATTCCAGTTACAGAAGTCTACAAGAACTCACTGATGAAAAGGTTGCCTACTTTAGCATCACCATTTAGCATATAAATTTGCCAGTACCGATCAGAAGACAGCTAAGCTTCTAAATTGCTTGCAAGAGTTACACAAAGGGGGTAAGTGTATACTGTGCAGGCGCACCACATCAAATGCTTTTGAATTTTGTTAACATGGAGGAAGCTGTAGTTTACTTACCAAAGAAAAAGGTAACAAGTGATAGCATGAAAAAAAGCAAAGCCAAGAATTAAAGTGTAATTTCAGGCGGAACCATCACTCTTTGCAGATGCCATCCTGCTTCAAGTGCATCAGAGATCATTCACTCACACTTCCAACAAAAGCTGATGAAACTTTTCTATTAGATTCAGTATAAATGAGTTAGGCAGAAAGCAAGGTGGCCATTTAGAGAATCACCATAAGAAAAATGCAGGTGCTTTGCTAGTATTTTCTCAAAGTCAGGAAGACATTAAAAGGTCCTCAATATCATTTATTTTGTTCAAGTCGTCTGCAAATGGCCACTGCATGTGCTTTGTCCACTCAAAAATCTAACAGCCTTTAACAGTTCAGACAATGACATTAAATATTTGGCACAGAAGTTTGAAAAAAACAGTTGGTTTTGGTTTTTTCCCCCCAGTGCTTAAGTCTCCCTTCCAATAGGGAAGGGCAGGAAATTTTATAGCAGAAAGTCAGTTTGGTGCCCATTTTCCAATACAGCACAGTCTTCATTAACTTGTACAGTAACTGATGCATTTCTTCCACTATTCAAGACCAGATATTCTCATCTTATGGCTAGGATTGTTGCCTACAGCACTGCAGTTAGTCTCAGTTTTCTTGCCCATTTCAGCAAATAAAACATATTCCAAGCAATACGTATTCTCTTTTGGAGAAGAAAGGTCAAGGACGGATATCAGAAGTTATCCATGGAGAGATACCACAAGTTATCCAAAGGCTTTTTTCTAGTCTAATAAGTGTTACAGATCATTAAGCATTTTATTGCCGTCATGTCTTTCCAACCCTTGAAAGCTGCACATTTGATGTTTAAAACAATTATACTGCAACTTTTTCCACCAACTATGGAGCTGGCTTCAAGTTTTCCCTCTAATGCAGACAACATCGCACAGATACTCTTAACAGGGAACAGAAGCCTCCCGCAAGAATCAAAGCTCATCTAAATCTCCTGCTAGAAAAGGTCAGCCTGAGATGCAAAGTTGAACACATGACCATGTCCTTCTATCAAATCAAAGGCCAGAACTAGGGAAGTTCTTTACTGACAACTACAAAGAGAGACCAAGGTATAAGACTCCCAGAGTTTGTTGAGCAAGTAGCAACATCTCCAAGACAGTTTTAAAACTTAGTTTAGCAGAAACTGATATGCTTTGTGTAGTAGAACTATTGACACTGCACAGCTTCAAGAGCTTGTTTCGCCTACACAAACTTTTCTTTACTGCTGATCTCAAGTCAAAGATATCCACCTGATGGATGAATACAGAGGAGTAAAACCTACAAGAAATTAGGAACTTGGGCATTTGTTTTGGTCCCAGAACTTCCAAACCAGTGAAAAAGAGCAAGAGAGCAAAAACAGGAGAAGTAATTTCTGAAACAGGAGTTTTATTAGAAAAATCATGAAAAAAATTCACACTAAAAACCACAATTGCACAAGGAACAGAGTATTTTAGCTGCCTTTCCATATCAAAAAAAAGAGGCTCGCATTTGAACAATTGGTTCCGCAAGTAGAATTGCCATGAAACTTTTTACACATGCCATCAGGCTAAACTTCATCCTCTTTGAAAGTGTAAAAACACTTATTTCTTTTCCTCTGATGTCTAGTAACAACTATAGCACAAGTTCAGAGGCAAAAAGGTTTTCAGATTCAAGAACTAAAAAAATTTTAAAGTTCTCAGAAAGGAACTCTTTACTGCATTTGTAAAAAATTTAGTGTGCCATTATGTGCCAGAAGGTTAAGTAAGTGTCAACATATCTGTAAATAACAGGGATCTTTGTATCAACACTAGAATACATAATGCTCTTCTAATCACTGCAAATCAGGTCTCCCACACACTAGAACACATCCTTCCAGGAAGACTGTTTTCCTGTCACTGGAAAATATACATATAATCTCTATGAATCCAAATTAAACTTCAAAATATTTTTTAAAAGCATATGTGTACTGTTACTGTTAAAGGCTATTAGATTTATTTCTCACTACATCAAGCAAAGGAAAGTAGCATAGACTCCCAACAAAAGTAGGTGCTAGATCCTAGGAATAAGAGGTATATTATCACCTTCTATTGCTCTTCAGCAGAGGATTCTGGCCACTGTCGACAGAAATAAGTAGTCATTAAACAACTGTTCTATTACTACAGTAAATTATCCCCATTTTTAAGATGCCACTAAAACTTTTTCTACCATGCTTCTGGCAGTATATGCCCATAGAGAAGGTATTTGTTCATAAATTATCTCAAGCAGTGCTCTTTATACTGAAACGCGCATGTTGAAAGTCAACTAATTGTCTCTGAGGAAGAAGTAGCCAGCTCTGTGGACAAGCCAAGAGCAACTGACACTGTTCACACCTTTACTTTAGCAAGGCTTTTGACTCGTTCCCACACAGTATCTCCAAATCTCAGGAGGTGAGATATAGACTGGGTAGTGGGCCATAAGCTGTGTACAGAACCAGTTGAACACCAGGCTTACAGCTACGGACCATGTTCTCCAGATGAGAGAACCCCACACAATAGGACAGGCTGCGGGACAACTGAGGCAAGAGCAATTCTCCAGAAAAGCAGCTGGGAGTCTTGGTGGACAACAGGAGCCAACAACAGGTGGAGAACAAGAGTGGACAGCAGACTGCACTGTGCCGTTGTGGCAGAGGTGGCCAACCACATCCTGGGCTGTAGCAGGAAGACAGCAACCAGGAGGCCAAGGCAAGCAACTGTTCCTCTCAATTTGGCACTTGTCAGACTGAGCCTGAAGTCCTGTGTCCAGGTCTGAGCTCCTCAGGACTATACACTGACATACTACAACAAGTCCAATGGAGGGCCAACAACACAATTAAGGGACTGGAGCAATTAGGTTTGCTCAGCCTCAGGAAGACAAGAGCTAATTGCTGTCTTTAATGACGTAACAGGAAGGTACAGAGAAGATCAAGCCAGGCTTCTCACAGGTGCACACTGATAGCTGAGAGGCACATGATACTCATTGCACCACACGAAATTCCACTCAGATATCAGGATATTCCTCCCCTCCCATGAAAGAGGCCTGGAACAGAGGTGCAGTGAGTTAACATATTCTTCATCCTTGAATATGTTCAAGGCTTAGCCAGAGTAGACTGATCTAGTGATGTTCTTCCAACCGTATTTATGCAGTGATTCTGAGTAGCACATCTAAGTACCTAACACTCAACAATCTACCAAGAATTCTGCTGAAGTTACTTAAGTACTTTTCCTAGATGAAAATAGTTGGTAAATATGTTTAGGGCTGCCACTTTTGCAACAGTTATGTTCCATTATCCATTATCTTTTGCGATCTAGTTTGTTTTATTGGTACCTTTTCCTCACCAATGAGGGTTATGAGATAACAAATTCAAACACCACCTATAGTACCAATTTTAATTAAGCTTAGCTTTTTCAAAAGGACAAAGCAGCCAGCTCTTTCCTTTTTTTTTTTTAATAGTAGAAAAGCTGTCTACTACCAGTACTGACCTGCGACACTACTAAACATAGAATTACATCAGTTGCTTGCTGACATTTACCTTATCTACTGTATTGAGTTTAATGTGGCAAGGTTTTGGTAGCAGGGGGGCTGCAGGCTTCTGTGAGAAGATGCAAGAAGCTGCCCCCATGTCAGATGGAGCCAGTGCCAGCTGGCTCCACGACGGACCCACCACTGGCCAAAGCTGAACCAGTGACAATGGTAGTGCCTCTGTGATAACATATTTAAGAAAGGGTAAAAACTGCTGCACAAGAGCAGCTGGGAGAGAGGAGTGAAAATACAGCCACCTGCAGCCCATGGAGGATCCCACACCAGAGTAGGTGGATGTGCCCTGAAGGAAGCTGCAGCCCACGGAGAGCCCACGCCGGCAGGACCTGTAGCCCTGTGTGGAACCCACACTGGAACAGTCCAGAACGACTGCACCCCATGGAAAGGGCCCACACTTGAGCAGTTTGTGAAGTACTGTCTCCCTTGGGTGGGACTCCATGCTGGAGCAGGGGAAGAGTGTGAGGAGGAAGAAGCAGCAGAGACAACGCATGATGAACTCACCACAACCCCCACTCCCCATCCCCCTGCGCTGCTTGGGGGGGAGGAAGCAAAGAAGTCAGGAGTGAAGTGGAGCCTGGGAAAAAGGGAGGGGTGGGGAGCAGGTATTTTAAGATTTGTTCTTATTTCCATTATCCTACTCTGACTTTTGATTAAGTTTCCCCAAATCAAGTCTGTTTTGCCCATGACAGTAATTGCAGAGTGATCTCCCTGTCCTTATCTCAGACCCACGAACCTTTCGTCATATATTCTCTCCCACTGTCCAGCTGAGGAAGGGAAGCGAGAGAGCAGCTTGGTGGGCACCTGGTGGCTAGCCAAGGTCAACCCACCACATCTACAAGTTATTTCAGTACCTTGAATGATACCCTAACAAATGTGTTTTAAAAATAATTAAATCCGATTTAATGATTAAGACACATTTCTAATAGCTTCCGTAAATAGCCTCTGCATCTGTGTGAAAGGGAAATAAAAAAAATTAATTTTTCCCAGAGAAAGATTTCTGAATGAAAACTCCCTTGGTGTCCCACTGTCCTCAAGTGCTTTAATTCCTCCCTGCCCTCTTGCCTTAATTGCCAGATGAGACATCCCAGACAATGTAAACATTTACAAAACCGAGTACTTACCTGCTTTTATTTTCCTTCCCTTTTATTTTTTCTTGGCCTTTGCCTCCAGTAGGATCCCATTCAACATAGGTATCTTCAACTTTCAGGTTCAGATGAGATGAAGTACTGTCCAAACTGAACACAAACGCTGGTCAAGACAAAATGCAAAACAATGACATGGTATACTGCTCTCTCCCAACAGTGGCTATTCATAGAAAATAATAGAAGCAGTAGTAGAATTGTAGCAGAGCAGTATTTGACTTACTAGAAACATCAGCTTTTTAGTCTGATGCTTGTAATCAAGGTAAGGAGCCCTTTAAATAAAGCCCAACTACCTACCTTCAGTGCATTGGTTACATCAAAGTAGGGTTTTCTTCATCTTTATAATGCTGCAGTATCAGCAATTAAATTCAGCTAGTGCTTTCTTCTAGTTACAGTCTACTCCCTAGATTCTTACAATCATGAATGACTTAAAGGTATGGTTATTTTCCACGCTCTGCAGCACTGATTCTCCAACAAGGTGTTTGTGATTAATAAGGATTGCAAACTCCGAGAATACTAAATTGACAGGGTAGCAGGTACAGGCAGAGTTCAACTGTGAAGTCAACTGCAGATACAAGAACAGTAGAGGATGCATGCAACTAGAAGAGACTAGGTATTTGATGTAGCCAAGTCCTTCATCCAAGAAAACGAACTAATATAACATACCAAGTTCCTTAAAGATGTTTATTTACAGACTATTCTGTAAGTGTCCTAATACCATCAGATATTATAGTCTGATTCTGAAAGAAAGTATACTTGAGATTAAGAGTTTAAAGCTCAACAGTACACAAGTCTAAAAAACAATAAGCTAAGCACATGGACAAGGATACTGAGTTTTTATGGGCTGATTATTAAAGAAAGTGAACTAAATGTTCACACAGAAATAACGAAAATAATATGGGAAGCATGAAAACTGCCCAAACAATCAAAATCAGAATTATTTTTCTGGTACTGCAGTAAGGAACATTAAGTGGCTATTAAATGGACACTATATATCTGACAATGACTGTTGCTTAAGAGTATTAAAATCGTTTTAGAAAAGTTACCAGAATGCCCATCAGCAAATTCAAATTGCATATAGCTTTGCTTTTATGAAGTAACATTCACAAGTAGCAGAACTAATATTTTAGTTACCCAGTTCTTATCAGTCATTTTGCCCTTTACACTACAGAGTTGGCTATAATTAAAGCCTCAGGATCATTATCTCCACCATAATAGTTAAGATCTGTGTTCTGTCACAAAACACCACTTCCAAGAAATTTTTCTTCTAGTTTATTTACAAAACGATGTTAGGAAGCCACCACCCTCAGACCAACTAATTTCTAACACAATGACTTAACTTTAGCAATTCAGAGCTGCCTATTTTTTGAATATTGACAGTAATTAGAATCTACAGCTACAAAGTCAAAAAATCCTTTTCAGCACCTTCTGTTTACAGAAAGCTATTACCTGTCACATGCCAAGTACCAACAACCAGCCAACTACACCAGCTGTTTAGATGCCCAAGAGTCCTACCGATGCTCAGCCACAACGTTCATCATCTCTTGCTACATGTTGGCATGATGTAGCAGCACATAATACTGTCAATCCACAGTTCAAAACAACCAGCGTCAAGCTCTGCTGGAGAAAGTTACATCACTACCTCATTTTTAGTGTCTGAATGCTAAAAGGCCAGCTTTGTGCCAATAAGCTTCTCAAACCTTTACAGAAATGGTTGTTTTCCTTTTCACTTAGGACACGTTTCAGCAGTGCTCATTCAGAAGCAGACTTAACACACAAGTTTATATATGAAGGCAGAACAGTAAGTGCAGGGTTTTCACTACATCTAAGGTTAGAGTCTTTCAAATTTTACCTTTGGTTTCCAGAGTTACAGGATCGGAGTATTCCCCTGCCACAGCTTTGTTGCAAGCTTGTACTCTAAGGTTCATGTATTTTGTATCAAATTTCAGACCTAAAAAGTGAATGTTTAGAAACTTGAATTGATATTAATTACCAACAATTTTTACAACACTAAGATCTATTCCATGTAGTTGTCTTCCATTTATCTCAATCTGCAAAAAACAAGCTTAAATATCAGTGTGAACTTAATTTAATACATGATTTTTTACAAAACCTTGAAGTCAAAATAAAAAGCAGAGCCATTCTCTGCTCTGCATTTGATAATGCAGATATGCATTATCAAAGCACCCAAGACTACTGTGAAACAATGGAAGCTTCACTACATACAGGAAAATGGGTATTTTGCAAACCTTCCAAGCATAAAGTTATATCAATATTCTCGGGTTTCAAGTATAAAAAAGCCCTTTACCTGATAATGTATATTCAGTAGCTTTAATATAGTCTATCAGTTCCCAACGCTGTTCATCTTTTACTCGAGGAAGCCCATCAAAGTTGGTTTTCCTATACTCCAGTACAAAATGATCAATTCTGCTGTCTTCTTCAGGCATCCTCCACGATACTGTTATGCAGTTATCAGCAACCAGACATGCTGCTAGATCTATCTCTGGAGCTTTAGGGACTGCAGAAAGACAAATATACAGACCAGTTTAAAGAGGAGAATGGACCGAGTATTAATTTGTTCTCCTTGGATTTATAGAGTTCAGAAGTTGCCCTTGGCCCAGTAACACTCATTCCTTTTAGAGGACCTATTCCATTAGCAAAGCACAATAGAAGACTAGGCATATCACTTTCACTTAACATGCATTTTACAAAACAAGAAATATGCAGTAGCTCTAGAGTGAACATTTGCAACACATTTTGCAGGTGTTCTGTCAGTAAGTTGGGCTGATCCCCTTCTGGAAGCAGTAAGAAGGACATGCTAGAGTAGAGTGGACTTACAGTTATGAACCTACATTTAGAATAACACTACACAGGAAGAACATTAAGAAGCAAACTTTTATTTGAGTCTTCAGAAGGTAAGTACAGCTGCAGCCCTCAAACAGTATCACTTAAGTTTACTTCGACCACTACAGACAACTAACAGTGTAATAGTTTCCACTAGTCAGTCAGCAGTTACCTAGTTTTCTTTCCTTTTCATCCTTTGTCTTGAAAGAAGGGGAAAGAATTCCTAAGATTCACTAAAGAAAAGACTGAAGTGTTGTTTATAGACAATAGAAGTCTATTTCCATGAAATCAAAGAGCACTTAAGTCACTGGAAAATGTTCTTCAAAAGAAGGCATTTACATACTCTTTGAAGTGTCCAAAGTACATTCAAGGAAGACTTTTGCTGGAGGAAGTGAAAAAGATGTTTTATTGTTTGCAGGTTTTGGAGGAAGGATCTGCAAAAGCTTTTCCTTTGTTTCAGCATTCACAAAAGCTTGAAACAGATAAAAAAGTGGCCTGCAAGTCAATGTATCAAGCAGGAACATCAAAAAAGTACTGATGCATCTGTGGAACTGACAGACCTACAGATTTCGTTTGTCAAAAATCATTCCTTTTTATAACACTCAAACTCTTAACTGTGTTGTTCTGTATAGTATGTCCCAGTGACCAAGTCCTAATTACATACAAGTTGCCTTTATGCAGTTGAAACAACTATTTCTTGAACAGATTGTTAGCCTTGATTCCCTTCCACAAGGACTGATGACAATCAGCATCACATTAATTATGGTTGACTCATTTAGAGATGTGTAATTTTACCATCTAGATACAAACACCTCCTAGCTATAGCAGGTCCACTAGAAGCAGAAGGCCCAGTTTGCTTTATGCACACTACTTCACGTCCCAACACCTTCCCTTCATGATCTGTTCAAATATTTTAACCTAGCACTGCTGACACGCACCCTTTTACCCCTCACATCCCTGCAGTTTAAGCCAAGCAGGAAGTACACTGAAACTGGTGGTATTGAGAACAAATAAGCAGTACAGAGGAGACTGAAAGCAAAAGTATTCAAGTCTGTACTGGTTTTGGCTGGGACAGTTACGTTTCTTCAGAGAGGCTTGTACAGTGCTATGCTTTGGATTTGTGATGAAAACAATTTTGGTAACACAGGGGTTTAGTTATTGCTGAGCAGCATCAAACCCTTTTCTGCTTCTCACACTGCCCCACCAGCGAGTAGGCTGGGGGTGCACAAGAAGTTGGGAGGGGACACAGCCAGGACAACTGATCCCAACTGACTAAAGGGATATCCCATATGATATGGCATCATGCTCAGCAATAAAAGCTGGGGGAAGAAGGAGGGGTTATGGCATTTTGTCTTCCTAAGTAACCATTACATATGATGGAGCCCTGCTTTCCTGGAGATTGCCAAGCATCTATCTGCCTGCCAATGGGAAGTAGCTAATGAATTCACTTATGCACACAGCTTTTGCTTTAGCTATTAAACTGTCTTTATCTCAACCCACACGTGTTCTCACTTTTACCCTTCTGATTCTCTTCCTCATCCCACCATGGCAGGGGGGAGTAAGCAAGCAACTGTGTGGTGCTTACCTGCCTGCTGGGGTTAAACCACAACAAATTCTCAAGTGTTAATCACATGCATTTGCCATCAAATTTCAAAGTCATCCAACAATAATTTGAGAATATCATCAGTAAGATCCCTTCTTAGGTAAAAGAAAAATTAAGATTAGGACAAGTATTTCAGAACATATACCTGTAAGTTTAGCTACCTACCCCAATTATTTTTGTCATGGTGTAAGATACCAGATAAAGAATCTTCCATGTGTTTGGAGTGACAAAGTCTTCAGCATAATTCTGGCGTGCAGTGTTCAAATGCCTGCATTACCACAACACCGAACCTGTTTTCAACTTCCCACACTAGGACATTAGTATCTCCTGATATATGAAGGTCTATCAATGCTCAGTGCAATTTTGCCTGCAACGGTTTGAGCTATCAGTACTTGGGTGTCAGAGTAATTCAATAGCTTGGCACTACAGTAGAAGAAAGCAGGGTTGATACCCAGACAGTTAATTTTCCTGTTTACAAATCAAAGGCCCAAACAATTTAAATTCCTACGTATTTGATAAGGAAAATGCATGTATAAGACAGGTCATACTAAATAATATCTTCATCTAGATACAACACTTTGTTCATCCTTGCTATTAGATCTTTACACTCCCATTCCCGTTAAACAGGTGCGCCGTGATCAGCTTACCTACCTTGTTCCCTTATCTATGAAACACAGAGCAATGACTGCCACCCAGAGTCTAATACTAAAAGGTGAATTTCTGCCTGGACACTGCTAGCTGACCACTAGGAATAATGTTGGTAATTTACTACACCTGCTACCACATACTGTATCTGCAGCATACAAGATAAATGGGCAGAAATGTAAACTGATGCTGCCAAGTCCTTAACAGATTTGGATTAGTGACCTAGAGATGAAACAATTTACATCCCGGCCAGCAGTATTCTTGTCAATATATTCTTGGTATCAGTCAAGGGCAAAGTGGTTTAAATAGGAAAGCAATATTAATAAAAAGACATGAAAGATACATACCAGTATACTGCACCTAAGTTTATTTTCAAACAGTAACAAATAAATGCATCAATACATATTTTGTATTATGGTAATATCACTGCCATAGTAGATTATCCCTCTCTTCCATTTCAGACCATATCACCACTCTTGTAAGCAACATATTAGCTTACAGTTCCATGCATAACACTACAGCAGATGACTAGGACTTTGGAGTGTCACTAAGCATCAAGCTAGGAGGTACAGTCTTGAGAAACTTAAGACAACTTCAGGAAGTACATAGGAACTGACAACTCAAGAAGAAAAACAGTCTGGAAGACTCATTCTCACTTCTGAGATCAATGTTATTTTCTGAAATGCTATATTATGTAGCAATTAACAGAAAACTAGAAAATTCTTTTACCCTCAAGGTGTTCAGCGTGACATCCAATGAATAAGAATGAGTTTAGGTACTCTGAAAAGTTTGCTCATTAGGGTGCAAGAGGTATGTTTTCATTTTGTTTGTTTTATAGTAAGTTATTCATATAGTAACAAATTAAACTCACTGCATACAGGTTTTACCTGGCAAAAACTTTACAGCCTGGAGCATGCGCCTTTCCAGAGCGAAGTCCACCATCAAATGAGTCATACTATCACTGACCTTAGGTTTCAGAGAGATGCGGAACGCTGAAGCCATTGTGACTCTAAAGTCAAGAAAGCAGCATTAGCAAAACGTATTTTGCATTAAGTCCTATAGCCATTTTCAAAAGCAATCAGATGATCTGTATCGTTAATGTCAAACTGTTCGCCAAAATACTGATCAAAGACCAGAACATTTTTCTAATAGATAACTGTTTACCATTTAGCACAGACTCCAAAACAGGAAGTTTTGCTAATGTGACTGTCTCAAAGAGAATATCGTGTGAGCTCCCAGTTGTTCCATATTACTAGGCAAAGAAATACTAGAAGTGACTAGAGAAGAGCTTAAAACTTCTTTTACTAGTGAAAAAAACTTGGATAAGAGTCAAAACAACACTCTTATCACTTTACCCAAAATCAGGAAGTATGAAAAATCCAAAGCACTGAAGAATCAGGATCATGTTTTATATACTTAGAAATTTGAAACGTAAACCTTTAGTTTAAAAAGGTCCAAAGACTTTTCTGCTTGACAAGATCCACTCATTACCTCCAAAGTGCATTTACACGTGTTAAATATTGCTCAGAGGCATTTGTAAATAACAGTGAACAAGCTGAATATTCTGATTTCATATCTACCTCTGATCTTAACAGGGGATGAAGAAATGTTTAAGTTGCAGACACCATATTACTGTGGAACGTGCAAGTATCAGATCACTCTTACAAGATACACTGAAGCACAGCTCCCATTTCCACTTCTGAAATCTTAGCTCAGTCCTTATTCTGAATACTCCTAAGACACTCCTGTACTCCACCAACTACACCACCAAAAAAAAAAAAGGAGGACAAGTCTCTTGTATAGTTCTGTAACTCTGAAGACATCAGGTCATGCAGCAGAGTTTGAATAACTTTGATTCAGACAGCACCAGGTCCTAACTCCTGCTTTAAAAAACAAGAGATTCTTAACTAGAAAGTAAATACACACCACAAAAGAAAGTTAACTGCAAACACTTGTATCCAATTTACACCCACTAATCTGTGGCACCTTTAGAACACCTAGTAGCTCACAGGAAGTGATACGCATTAAGTACTTCACTAGTATGCAAAAGAGATTGTGTGCTAACCACAGGTACATTAAAAAATGGCGAAAAACAAAAACTTCAGATAGTGAAGAAGAAGGAGGAAATATGAAGTTGAGTATTAAAGATATAAGCATTACAATTTTGGGATACAAGACAAATACAACACTGAACATCATAAAAGAGACACATCAATTGATTTCCCAAGACAGAGTTGATGTTCTGAAAGTCAGTATCAGCTTCCTAGCAGATTCCACTGCTTGGCTAGACAGGTAGAGTAAATCTCCCCTTAAGGAAGAATAATCCTCTGATTAGCAGTAAGAGAACACTGAGTAGTCAGCTTCAGACAGCTTTTTAACTTCTGTTTAGCCACCAATCTTAGAGAACCAGCCACAATTGGTTCAAAAGGATTAGATCACACAGTATTTCAAGAAACTAGAAGAGTAAGAGGATGCTTATTACAGATAAAAAGTATTAAGATTCCTATCACTGCCACTATCCCTCTGATTTGTTAAGGACACTAAATCTTTACCCTTGGAAAAGCAAAGATTAATTTCTCTAGCAATTACTCATTTTACACAAAACTTCAGAGAACTTAGACAATCAGACCTTTCCTTGAAAACCTGTAAATTAAAAGCCAACCTATTTGGTCCATAAGAGCAACGTATGCTGGAAACACCCTGTGAGCTGTCTTTCAAAGTATTATTACAGACATCATAGCAAGTTTTCTGAACCAGAAGGTCAGACTCTCAGAATGTAGTTATCGTTCTTCCAATTGAAGAAAAATGGCCTTAGCATTTATTTTGAAACAGTAAAGTTTTGCTTTCTAAACAATAGTTTGAAGACACAGTTCAAAGAAAAACTACCAGAAATAGCAATTTCACTGACTTTATTTCTGGCGACATCACTGACTATTTCAACAGCTACAAGACTTTTTACATTCAAAAGGAAAATTAGCTAGCAAAAGTCTGTAAGTACTTAAAAAAACAACAAGATTTTTCTCATAATTTAAAGGGACAGAGTCAGCTTGAAACATTATTAAATTTCTGCCATCAGGTATTAATAATAAATCAGAAGTTTATTATTAATAATAATTAATGATATACTGTATTAATTATATCCTTATATATACTTAAAGAAATAAAATTAATAATAATAGCTGCTGCAGAGCTCCATTTCCCTGCATTAAAAACATCTTTCTCTTTATTAAGTTATGAAAGGCCAACAGTCAGCAAGGAAAAACACTACATGAGAAGCACAGAAGTTTTTAGTTCTCTCTCAAAAGTTGTGATGTCACAACAAACACTTAAGAAAGAGTCAATGAATTTGATTTAAGCTGACTATGACCCTTTCAAAATAAATGTATTTTCAAGGATAAGATTAATTCAAAGACAAAAAAGGGATAGACTTTGTACTGTACCTATCTTTGATCTGTCTGGCAGCCTTGATGCATGTCAGGGAGAAGAGAGAGAAAGTAGTTAGTATTTCCATGCAAGTATCAATGGTGGTAACATGCAAGAAGGCTGAGAACAATCTCAGCTGTACTGCTCAGATTTGAAGACCAAAATGAGTTTAACATTTTCATCAAAATAAATTTTCCCATAAAGCATGTTAATAGTATTGGTTAGAACTGCAACAATGTATCACCTGGGAAAAAACTGATCTCAAGAACCACACCAAACCAATTCCAAATTACTCAACTTCCTGGGTATGACTTTGTCTCTTCAGGTTTCTCTTAATCAGTTTAGTTACTCTCCATCACATTTTAAAAGAGCTACATGACCAAGTCAGTAAAATTTAGCTACCACAGTATTTTCTGTGAAACTATAAAGTGCTTATTAGTGGCATGTACCCATACCTGAATTGTTTGACTATACATCATAGGATGTTTACTCTGACAAACAAGAAAAAATAGGACTTGCTTTAACTTTTCCTCTGAAAGCTATTGTACTATTCCGACAATACTTCCTAAAAGGCTCTCTCCATATGTCACTATTCAAAACCACAGAACATAGTTTCTCCCAGCATTTAAATGATACCACTGAAGCAGATACAGAAGTGGTGATGGCATATTTTAAAGATAAACATTAACTGGCATTTGGAAAGACAAAATCCCCATCCTTCACCAAGAGGAACTGCAAACCTAATACAAAATGTTATTGTTGAAGTAGTGATGGCTTAGTTAGGTCTGTTGAATCTATGCTTGCAGTTAACATTGCTACTCAATCCAGTTGCCATTCAGCTGAAATACTTTCTCTTTCAAAAAGAAGACAAGAAATGTCAGGTAGCTTCCCAGTTTAAAGTCAAACAAAAGTGGAAGACTTTCAAATTTTTCATTAAATACAAAGCACACAACGAAAAAAAAAAATCACAGTTGTCCCTGCTATAAAAACAATTTTATATTCCCAAAGTGAGAAGCAGAAAAAAGTGCTTAGAAATAACTCAGCTTAAACAGTAGCTTTGTTTTACCTCAAAACAAAGTTATTGTAGGAACTACTGATGGATCTTCCTACATGACAGCTGTAGACAAAACAGAGCTACTTAAAAACAAAAGCTTTCTTAATAACCTCTACGCCTTGTGGAATATGCGTAGCCAGTACTCAATGAACAGTCTTCTGCAAGACAGTCCTGGCTTAACTCCTTTGAATTTAGTTTGTTTCCAGGCTACCAACAAAGAAGGGTATCAGCCCATCTCAGACAGCACTGTCAAATCACATCCTTTCTAACCACTGAACCCTCTTGTGTGCTGGCATTCGTGTTCTTCTGACTTCCAGGTAAGCCAATTCAGCAAATAAAGCCACCAAAAATCTAACATAGAAAAAAGAATTTAAAAAAATAATCTTAGTTTAGTCTTATGCTAGTTTTCCTTGAACTGATTTACTAGAGGATCCGAAGAAAATTTGTGCCAATAAAAGAGACTCAGGGCTGGAGCTGCCCTTTCAGAAACACTTGGTATTCCTATTAGCAGAACAATAGATTTAGCTAGCTAATAGCCAAGGGAATATTACCTTAAAATGCCATACCCGAAGGCACACTTACAAGTGCAAGCTAGTGTAATACAAGTTTCAAATCCTAGACATTAGAGTTCACTGAATTGGATTTCAGTATCTTAAGCCTTAGACTCCAAATTTAAAGAGATTTTCCCCCCAGCAAACACTCAAATAACTTTCCTTAATGTATTTGATTGGAAAAAAGTATTAGAAATATCGAAAAGAAACAACTTACAATGAATTCAAAGCTACATTCTGCATAGTGCTCAAGAGCTAACAACTTTTACACATCACTATGACAAGATAGAAAGGACAACTCAAACTGAAGTGCTAAGAAAAATAGTTTAGGAATCATCACTCTTCAAGGCAAATAAATCAAAGCTGACACTCAGAAAGCACGACAGCACACAAACATATTGCCAAAAGGTGTAACTGATACAGTAAGACAGCTTTCCTGCATGCTCTTCTAGAATAATTTGTGTCCTTGTTCCTGTTAAAATGCAGAAAGGCAAAAGTAACTGGGTCCTGGATTTGGCGTGGCTGACCCCACTACTAACACAAGGATTATTATAGCAAGCTTAGTGTACTGATCCAGTGTATATGTAGAACTGTTTTATTAATTTGTAAGTATATTCTTCCAGATAGATACATGTTGCCTTTTTTACAAGTCTGCTGTGGTAAAGTACACATTATTTGTATGGGAATCAGAATGTGAGGCACAAATCAGGCTCCTGCCTACACAGTATACAAATGCATTAGAAGGTTTTGGGGAATAAAGGAAGAGTTCATAAGATCTTTCAGGACAGCTATAGAGTTCAGGGCTGCAAGTTAAAGATCCACAGCTTGCATGAAGTTCTGCAAAACAAACATCTTGTCATCCATGGATGGCTGCAGCTAGAATACAGAGACTCTCTGCAAGGGTCATGTAACAGCACTGGGCAACTGACAGGTCACTTGCCATGGCTTTGAGTGCTGGCCATCACACATTTTGTAAGTCTTGCTTCTGTTTTATAGAGATTTATTTCACCCTCACTTTCTGGGTTCGCTTACCTAGCATCAGTGCAAGTTTGCTTAACAGTGACAGTTGTCCAGGAGAGGGCATTCCTTTCCCTCCCCCCTCACTCTAAATAAGAAAAAAATCATATTTTATTAGAGATTGTATAAAAACTCAAGACTACGGTGCTTGACTTGGCCTCCTCAACAAAGCATTAACTGTATTTTTATATGCCTCTCTATCCTTACTCTCAGCATTTCTGGTAAGTTTGCAGGGTCCAGTACAGTAATGCAAAGGATTTTTCAAATTGAGACAAATACCAACATCTGCCTTATGCACATCTGTTCAATGTTTTCTACCTTTAAGAATTCCACAGGGTCCTTTATGTCCAGCGACTGCGCAGCAAGTTCCAGCAGCTCTTCAGAACTCTCTAGGGCATTACTACACTGGCTAAGCTGATCCTGAAGCAAAAACAGAAAATAAGAATAATTTGATGTATTCCCATTAAAAAAGTGGTTTATAAACTACCAGTACTAGAACTACATGGCTTTGCTATGCATTCGTAACAACTTATTACCTTATCTAATCAAGGCTATTACCTCTGACACATGGTGTTAACTTCACTGTGCTTGACAAGTGCACAGTGATACATGGCACATCCTATAAATCCAAAGAGGAGAAAGTTGGATAGGTGATGAAGTCTGATTTAAAAGCCAGATTTCATTTTAAGGCCTATCTCTCCCAACATCAGGATTTCAAAAGCAAAGAAATGCTTATATCTGTGTGCACTACAATTTCTATTTACAGAACTGCACTTCATCAATGAACTGATACTGTTTAATGTAGCAGCAGCCTTGAAAAAGGCAATGATTTTATCCCCAACCAGCTCTAGAACTGTCACAAGACAATCTTGAAAATCAATATTGCTGTATAACAAATGGGGATGGCAGAGGAAGGAGAACAGAGGAGGAAGGGCAGGAGAGAAATTTCTTTCAGGATTATCTAAAACTGTATCATTAGTAAACTACCATTCCCAGTATATAAAACAGTCAGTCCACAGAGAACTTCTGGTATTACATACTATGGGTATATCCCTAAAAAGGTTAGTTTTGAATACACTGCAGGATCCTAAACATACTGTAGGTTAAACAAGATGCACATTTTAAACATGCCAGCAGCTTTTGCATCGCCATTCAACCTACAGTTGTTTTTCTACTCATGTGATACTTACTGTAATATCTCAGAACAAGTCAACAGCAAGTAATTATTTTTCTTTAAAACACTTCAGGAAAGAGAGCTTGTTCTAAAGTAGCCACTATCTCAAAAGCAACCAACAGTTGCATCAACTTCGAGAACAGACCAGTCCCAAGCACTTCAGAAGTGTAACTAGATTTGGCAAGTGTGGTGAGTTGACCTGGGCCAGCTGCCCCTCAGATTTACTGTTCAAGGATAAAATAGCAACAAGGAAACAGTCCAACAGCTAGAAGTTTGTACACAGTTTCCATAACTTCTGAAGCATGCCATTAACGCAAGTTGTCATTCATCTAATACAGCTGCTCTCCTCTTTGGAGGATATCCAATGCCAACAAACTCAGCTATACCATGATACTGCCAAAATGTCCCAGGGAAAACACCTCAAAAGAGAGAAGCAAATGGCAGAGGCATTTTCAAACAGCTTTGCAGAAATTACACAGTAACTGGATGATTCCATTAGCATCTTACTGAGATGCATCTGCATTTGGGAGTTAAAAATAAATACTTTAGTGTCATTAAAATACACTGCCCCAAAATAAAGCAATTTTCAAAGCAAGGGTTTAAGGAGAATTTCTAATTTTTGGCCCTAACTTCCAAGGAAATTATTTGGGAGGGATCAGTCTAAATATTAAATCCTCACCCTTTTCCACCATTATGAAGCCACAGTATTTTAAGTTACAGCTTATTCTCAAAAAAAGCATCTAGTCAACTACAGAAGACTAACTACAGCACGAGCACTTTATTAAGCAAGTCCATTCCTTTAAACAGGATGTTTAGACCCCACTGAAGTTCCCTGGCTTCCTCAAAGTTATTTTCAGTTCCAGTCAAAGATAATCGCTTGGATTAATACATTCAATGCAACAGTTTTCATCTGTTAGTTTGGTTTGGTAGATTAACTGTTAGGAAAAGCACTCTTGCAGTGCCTCAGTTACAGAGGGAGCTTGGTCTGTCATCAAGTAAAGAGAATGTCCTTTGGGCCTCTAGTTAGAGAACAGCCTCAGCTGAAGGACAAGTAGGGCACTTAACAACTGTGTCAGTGATCTGTAACATTCCACGTGTCTTCATCCTCTTCTGACTAAGTAGCAGCTCAGCTGTTCAACACAGATACTGGGCAGCAATTCTTGATATAGCTGTACCATACTGACAAGCTTTCAGAAGAACTTGGTTCAACCACACCTGAGCTTGATCAAATTAGATTAACTATCAGAAAATTAACAGAATTAACAGAAAATTTCAATGGTCAAGTCAAACTGGCAGATGAGTAACTACCAAAATAGTTTTCAGTTCCAGAATCATTTCTTGCAAGATTAACTTTAGTTTTTCTTCACAAGAAGGTAGAATAATTGATACATGCCACAGCTGAATTTCTCCTGTGAGCTGTTCATTAAGAAGCACTTATTCTTTAACCATTTAAGTCCTAAGTGTCACTGGATGTAGGTAGACCTCTGCCTGTTGAAAAACTTCAGAAGGACTTAAAACAGACATATGGGGAGAAAGATTAAATTGGAGGAGGGAAAGTGCACTTAAGTGCTTAACTTAAATTGTGCATTCAGAAGTTCTGGAATGTTTTACACCCAGTCTAATTATGAACATAAAACAGACCTTATAATGAAGTCTGTGGAATTTGTTTCAGGAAACCACTCCTAGAACTTCTTTAAACTGACTAGACATGAGAAGGTGAAGTTTTTCAGGAACAAACATCTTCCTTATTGCTTTGCATAAGCAAAAAGAACTAGACAGAAGAATGCTGCAACTAGGATCATTTAAAGAAAATAGCTGGAGAAACAGCTTCTGCTTAAAAGATTTAAGTGTGCTTTAGTTCCATGCAACTAGACTTTCTGAAAGCTAGAGCCAACTTGCTACATGCTACTGGAAAAACACAGACTTTACAGGTGTTTCAGAAAGTTACGTTTTTGTTTGTTTCTCTGAAACCCATTGGAAAGATTCTCCTGCATGAAATTACACAACTACAAGCCAGTGAAGTTCACGTAGCAGGCACCAGTGTAACCTGTTCCCAAACAATTCCCATACATCTTCCAGTGTGCATATACAATTTGCTTGATGTTAACAAGTGGAGGATGGCCAGTTCTGTCAACAGGAGACCACCCTTTGGGCTTAGGAACCTGGCATGATTCTCAACTCTAAGTTCAAGCCTGAGCAAATCACTTAGGCATGTCTACAGGTTCAAATGCTCATATTCCAAACTGGAGAAAGAAACCAATTTCAGCCCAGAAGCTGTTCATTAGCTTGAAGGTAGTAAACACCTCCACCTGTAAGGTCTACAGGAAATACCACTTCCTTTCTACATAACAATGTTGAGAACATAAATATGCTAAAAACTATGAAGTACCCTAGAAGAAAGGACCAGAGAAGTACCGATATCAAAGAAAACATTTACCTTACTCTTATTGCATTTCTTGCAACACTACCAAAATCTCATTTCAGTTGAGATTTAAAATAGCAGTTTAGAACTGCTTCTATTCAGCTGCAAAAATTTACAGATGTAGTTATTGGTTACCTGCAGAGCTTGAATTTTACGAGCCTCTTCTTGCTGAATAGTGTTGGTCATACTCCCCTTCATCTCATCCAATATAGAATACAGACCATCAAATTCTTCATCCAACTCGCTGATTGCATTAGAAGAGTTTACCTGAGAAGAGAATTGAAACTGCTGCAATTTGTATTGGAAACAATGCAGACTAGTCTTTTAGACTGAAAGTCACACTGTTTGCCCAAACATGCTTTGCCATGACCACTAGATACCTTGTCACTGCTCCTCACCTTATCAAAAGGGAAAAAAACATTAGGAATGATGGAGACCTCCTAAGCAGACTTTATATCAGGACAATGAAGACTGAAATCCATAAAAATTCCATGATACTCAAACTTGCGCAGAACCAACATACTTGGCAACTTTGTTCCATGCCAGAAGGCCTTGATTTCCCTCTCACTATTATATAGGGATTGCTAGATGTTTGTAAGGAGGTAGTTATCCAGTTCCATATAAAATGGTTTCATTTGATACTAAAAACTGCATTCAAGAAGCCAACTTAAAGATCTGCTGGATGACTTCCATTTCTGCAGTTAACTTGGCTCAGCTTTAATGCTAAACAAACAACTTATGGCTTATTGATAGCTAAAAGAACCTAAACCTCATCCTAGTGTAGATGCTCTAAAAATTAGGTCTAACTTTTAACTTAAGCCCAACAATTTGCAACTACTGAAAAGAGCAAAAGAATTTTCCCTCAAGTATCAGGATGGTCTCATTTTTTCAGTCTACCAAGTAGACCAGAAGTCTAAAAAAGATAGTCGACTTCCAACTAACAGGAGTTTGAGATCTTGCCTCAAAATCCAGATTCTCTCTTCCACATAAATCAAATCCTACAATAGCTTTTCACATGAAAAGCAAAACCACCATACCGTTCAACTAGAGACATTTAAAAAATAAAATGTGTTTCTATCTGGTTCCAACATGATGACATATTTTAAACCAAGTTCTTGTAGCCCATCCCTTACACACTACCGAAACAGTTTCAGACTGACAAAACTGGAAAGTTGCTCCCCTCTCAGCTACAACCTATGAGCCTTAATATATATACCTGAACATTTTTTATTGTATGGTTCAGCATGTCAATGAAGTTGTGAATTTCATCATTTTTGTTCGCTAGAGTAGAGACAATCCTTTGCAGAGTCTCCTAGAATTACAAAAACAAGTGAGAGAAGTTGTAAAAGAATCTTGTTTTTTTTTTAACCATCACCATTTCAACATATATGGAAATTCATCATACACATTCCAGTTGTGGTGAATTCAACTCTTATTCTGAGGGGATCAGGAAACACATTTTGTTAGAAAAGAGAAAGAGTATCAAAGGTCTAAGAAGCATTCCACCAAACTAAGGATCTCCAGTTGTTAGTTTAAGAGAAATCAAGAATCTGTTTTATGATACACCACTGTTTCACATGTTTTGCTACCCATGTTACTGCAACTCCCGAGTCATCTAAATCAGACTACCTGCTGGCACCACACTCCGCCATACACAGCTTCTCCAGATGAAAAAGCTAGTGCTTGTACAACCAAATAGAGAACTGATTAAAAAAAAAGCTGGTAAAAGTTAACCCAGAAGAAAAATTAGCATTTTCTATTGTCAAAAGAAGCTAGTGTTAAATAACTAAGCTGACAGTTTATATACAGAATAAACCTGTAACAGTGACTTGTAAACTTATTCTATAAGTGGTAAAATATTTTGGCAAATAATTTATATATTCCAAAGTGACCTCAAAGAGGAAAGCTTATTGATAGCTGAGAAAGAGAATCAAGGTTGTTGCTGTGGTGTACTACTCCAGCTATTAAAAAGCAGCAGATTCAGCTTACAAAACACATACTAAGTAGGCAAAACTGTTAAGCACATCAAAATGCATTTTTAAATTAAATAAGACTACCAAGTCTAATTTTATTGAGTAGTCAGTCACATATTCTAAGAATTTGATAAAAACACATCAACACTTGGTACTTAAAACTAAGTCAAGTTGTATAATTAAAGCTCAGAGCATATCAGCATATGTGAGTGAAAATAAAGGACAAGGTGAGGACATAACTAAGAATTTTCTGTCATTTAATTCAGGCTGGTTAATAATAAGTTCTAGAAACAAATCTGACTCTAAAATGCTAGACTTGGCTCTTCAAAAAAAAACCAAGTAAAACCTGTCTTAATTATAATTAAGACATTATTAATCAGTTGGACTCAGAGTTTCAAGTTGCTCAGCTTAACATTGTTACTTGACAACATTTAGGAAATCAAAGCATGGGGAGCTAATAACCACACCTTAAAAACAGTCAGACCACCAAAAAGATGTTGCAGAGGTCCCTCCCATAAGTAATTTCTTAATAACCATTTACTACTTAGATCACATCTGTTTGCTAAAAAGCAAGAAAAATAGTTTATCCTTTCACAACATCCACAGTGAACCTCAACGCTACGTCCCATATGAGGACTCTCTCCACTAGTCCTAAGCCATGCTTGTACCTGCTTCATCTGACCCCTTCCTTGACCTTTTTCAACAGATCTGAAATGATGTATTTATTGGTATTGCGGCCCATTGCCTGTTGGCATAGCGTCACGCTCACAGAGTTAAACCGCTAGCAGAGGAAAGTGAAATTTTACCACTTTTACCACAGGCATTATGATGATGTTACATAAAGATATAATGGACCAGCTAGGAACGACTGAAATTAGGGCTCTGAGGAAGAGAAACAAGACCAGATTGGCTTCCTTCAGAAAGAGTATAGCAAGCTTGATCACTTCATTATAGAATCTTTCCATTGTCTGGTTAAAACTGAACATGTTTGAAGACAATTTTGTACGCATCAGAATGGCAGATGAAACACCATTGTCCGACCAGCTGCTTCTGCATTCACTACTAACCAGAGGCAATTGTTTTCACATGTCAGACAGCCCACAGTTAAGCCTTAGATCCCATAAACATAACTGTCAATTTGGATGAACAAGAAAACTCCCAATCCTCTTTCAGCTAGGATTTCAGGGCTTACTCGGTTGCACCACATGGAAAAAAAATTAGTCTTCTTGTACATAGTACTGAACATTGGTTTTGGTTGTTCCAGCTACATACAATTAAAGGAAAAGATCTACATGTGAGGAATGCTTAGGAAGCCTTTACACAGCCAAATACATGGCAGCAACTGGAAGATAGCTGTCAAACAAGGTTTTCCACTACATCTAAAGTTAAAGTCAACTGACCAAACAGGGATGAGTGCAGCTCTTTTTAAGTAAGCTACCAATTTCTCCAAACAGAAATTCCACCAGGTTTGGTCAAACTCAAACACATTTAGACACCATCTACAAACACAGATGCAAGAGGCCTAAAAATATCTGCCAGCAGTAGACAGAATTTTTCTTAAACACCAATGTACAAGCCACCAGAACAGAAAGTCAGCTTTTAGGAGTGACTAACATATAACATTTTCTAATGTAATTTTGTAATCACTAATATGTAATAAATAGATTTTCTTCTAAACATACCAAGACACATGCCAAATTCAAAACACTGCACTGTTGCCATTTCAAAAATTCCCATTAAAGGAAGAAAAGTCACTACAATTACATGTAACAAAAAAGGTGCTAGAAAAATTACCGATGTAAGCAGCAGTTGAGGCTCCCATTCTAAGTTACTTCGTAAAGGAATTACAACAGCACCAAGCTCAGTAAAGCTTCTTGCTATTTCTATATTGAAGGAAATTTAAATCTATTGCCCACTGATGGATGTAGCATTTCATAGAATCCTTTACAAATAATTTTCTTTTAGTTTTCTCGCTGGCTAGCATGTGTTAAGTGACATCAGCTTCAAATTCATTTTCAAAACATTATGGCATGTTTATTACAGAAGTCATTTTTGCTATCAGTGAGCTTCATACTGCTCTTCGCTTTTATGTCCTATTCTTATTCTCTGAATCTAATACACTCTTTGCAGCAAAAAAATGCACAGCAGTCAAAGCAACAGTGTGGAGGCGCAAGGGATGAAGAACATAAAAGGATACGAAAAAGGATAGGAAATTCTGCAACACATAGTGGCTTGTAGTCTTGCCGGGAGCATAAAAGTAGACAATATACCCTTCTTTGAATAGCTACTAACTAACATCACATAGCACCTGTTGAAGCAGATGGGCACCTCATAAAAGTTAAAGAGTAAACTTTGATAAATTAAACAATCACATCAGTTGTGTTTAAGAAGCAAGTTATCAACTTGCTCAAGATCATACTGAAGTCTTATGACATGACTGGATGCAGAACAGAGTTTCTGAATCAGCCTTGGGCCTAGGACAAAATCCTGTGTAATACTGACCTTCATGTGCAGATCGAATTTCAAACAAGGGGACATACTTACTTAGCCTCCATTAATTTAATCTTCTGCACTTGTCCACACGTTGAAGTTGCTGGAGTTTGAAGGACTACTTAAGACAATCCAGGTCACAATAGTAAATTAACAAAGTATCGTAAAACACGAGATCAACTGCAATTTTACTACTGCATTCAGAACCTCTGAGCAGCACTGAAATTCAAATATGATCAATGACGCCCCTCAGGAACATCCAGCTAGAGCACCCACAACAGCTGCAGCCCTCATTTACTCCTTCTCCAAGAGACTAATCTCACATAAAGCAGGCAAAGGCAGACAGACTCAAATTCACATAGTATCTACCAGAAGCACAGTTTTTTGGCATTTCACATCTCACCTTCCAAAGCATAGATGAGTATGAAGCAGCAGTGCACAAACACTTAACTAAAATAGCAAAATTCTGTGATCTGTAAATTTCAAGCCATTAGTAGTGCTAGCTATCCAGACCCTACTCACAAACCAGTTTCCAAGCTAAGGGAAGTACAGTCTTCACAGAGACAGTAACAGAAGCCCTTTTGGACTGCTAGACTGAAATCCAAAAGGCCGAGCCAGAACTTCTTGCAGAGAGTATCATTATTAGAAAGCCCAGCTCTTGGCCAGGCACATGTCTGCTCCTCAGTGACGTCCCTGAGGGGGCAGATGGCAAGTAAGGGAAGAAGGGAATGACAGGGCAGCAGCCAGAGGGAAAAAAAAAAACCAAACTACAAAACGCTTTTATTAATTAGTTCCCTTCAACACAGGATTACATCAATGGGAAACAGAAGGGCCTATGTACGTACCGTAATTACTTATGACAGGAATACACAATGTGAAAGAGCTCTACACCAGAGCCGTACTTCATTAAGATGCGGCAACTACAGCGGTAACGCCAGCACCCGAAGCAAGCAGACACGGAGAAGCCCCTCTTGCTGGGCGCCCCGCCACTCCGCTCCTGTGCCTCTCCGCAGGAGGAGGCTTCCCTGAACTCTCACAGCAACCTTGGGGGCAAGCGCCTTTCCCGCGTTGCTGCCCTCCCACGACGCAGCGGGTAACGTTTAAGTTCCTCAGCCACCGCCCCTCTCCTCAGGCAGCCAGGCCGAGCACCGGGGCAACGCCGACACCCCGGGGAAACGCCCCACCTGCCTCCTCGGCGGCTCCCAGCGGCAGCCGCCCAGGCGCTTGCCGCAGCCCCCGCGCCAAAGCCCGGCAGCACGGCCAGCTGAGGGAAGGCAGGCCCGCCTTCCCCCCCGACCAGCCTAGCCCAGCGCGGCCGCCCACCGCGACCCGCAGGGAGGCAGGCTCCCGCCGCCGGCACTCACTCTCTGCTCGTCCATGATGAGGGAGGGAGGGAGGGAGGGAGGGAGCGAACCCTGGACCGGGAGCAGCGCCCGGCCGCGGGCAAGAACGGTTGCGGCCTCCACCGCCCTCCGGGGAGACCGCCCCCCGCCCCGCCCTCGCGCCCCAGCGCATGCGCGCCGGGAACGTGGCCACGCCGCCTGCGCATGCACGCTGTGCTCCGCTCCCTTTTCCACCGCCCCCCCCCTCCGCGCACGCCGGCGGCACGTGCGCTGCGCCTCTCCTCCCGGGGAGGGGTCTCTGGGCATGCGCAGTCGGAGCCGGCAGCCGATGGGGCACCAGGCCGCGAGTGGGCTGCGCTGGGTCCCGCGGGTTCGAGTCCCGGTCCCGGCACCGGCCGGGGGAGGGGGCGCGCGGAGTGGGGCAGCGGTGGCCGGGCCGGGCTGGGCTGGTGGGTGTCTGTAGCGGTCCCTTCGTCCGTGGGCCGGGACGCGGGGGCTGGAGCGCACACGCCGCGTGTGTCAGGCGTGCCACCACGCTTCAGGCGGCAGGAGAGAGCAGGGTCTCCCCACCCCGAGGTCAGTGCCGAGCTCCCGGGGGGGGCAGGCACCCCGAAACCCTCGGTGACCCGGGCCCAGCGCAGCCCCCGCCACTTCCCTCCCACTGTGCGTTGCAGGGAAGCACCCCCGCCGCAGGCGATGCCGTGCAGCCGGGAGCCTGTGCCCTCACCCTGGGCAACCCTATGATTGCAACAGTGCAACAATTGCAATAATAGGTGTTATGTTATGCTATCACGCTATATTATGTGTATATATATTAGGTTAGACATCCTGTAAGGCAGCTTTGCTTTATCTTAGAGCTCACTAACCCAATTTAAAAAAAAAAAAAATTGTTTCACTGCAGTGTTGGAAAGAAATAGTAATTTCATAATGATGATGTTTTACAGAGGTACAGCCATAAAACAGCTGCTGGGCTGAAGTGTAGCCTTATGGTTTTATAGCAGCTTTGAGCCCTGTGCTGATACTAAAAAGCAATACTTTTCACATTGGGTGCACAGCAATGGGAGCCCACTTCTAGTGTGGAAATTTATCACAGTGGGGAGATTTTGCCACCTACCAGTGAAAGTATCTCTTTAAAGGCATTTATGCCTCTGTGAGCCCTGTCTTGCTATGGTTTTAACTTCTCCATCAGCAGCACTGTACAAACACAGGGCAAGAGGAAATGCAGAAGCAGGGAGTGTGACCTGCCAAGAGGCGTAGCTCCAGTCCTCCCAGCTCCATCCAGAGGACTCCTGGGGCTACACTGCCTGGCATGGGCTGGGCCTTGGCTGCCGTTTGAACATTCATCGTGTCTTCCAGGTACCTGATATCTTATTTGTTCCAATTAACAACCACAGCCTCTCCTAGTTATTTCCATTTGAAACCTTCGTTTGAAAGAAGAGGAAGAACAATCATGTCTGGTCATGCCGCACCTCAGGCTGACAAGAGATAAGGAGTCTTACACCCACAGGAAAAACACTTACTGCTGGGACCAGGACATAGCCACCGGCTACCCACAGCAGAGGGTCTGGATCTCCCTTGCATGCCTGCTGATTTTGCTGGTCCTGAATAGAAAACCCCAACAGCCTTTAGCTTGAGGAGACCCCATAAATCTCTCGGAATGGTTTCAGACAGTTTGGAGCACAGGGCATGGCTACTGCTACAGAAGTTGGCAGCCTGCAGCTGCTGGGGGACGTGGCTGGTGGTGGCAAACAGGAAGGCTGTAGGACTAAATGGTAACTGGGGCTGCTCCACTGCAACCCGTCTGGCCATCCTCCCTTTGCATACATCCTTCCTGTTTTATACCACACTGGCAGCAAGGGGTTTCAGAGTTGAGGAGTGGTTTCATCTTACTAGTGATGACATCCTTTCAGAACAGGACTTACCTATCGTATCTTCCCGAGGGTAAAAAACATGCTGAAGCTTTTCAAGAAGACAGCAATGGCTCTTAAAATGAACTCAGTGCCTACATTTCTAAGCACAACTTCATAGGGAGACTGCAGACTTACCATGACCATAACTCCATGAATCAAAGATAAGAGGCATTGATGCTGTTTTCTCCAAACTGTTTAGCAACAAAATACTAAAATTCAAAAGGATTTTTAATGTCTTGGCCTGGGAGAGAAGTTGGCAGCTGGGTCAGAAGTACTGCCTGTGGTCAGACACCCAGGGTACCAGTAATGCCAACCTCAGGAAGGGGCACATTCGGCTCTGAAACCCTTTGCAGTGTGTTGGGGTGGGTGGTTAAATTGATTTCTGAAATTGTGGGCCCACTTCTTAATTCCAGGTCTGGATTATGTGGAAAGATTCAACCACACATCTTCCTATATGCTTTCTCATTTCAAAACTGCAAATGCAAGGGAAGGGTCACCATTGGGAAATAATTCCACGGTTTTATGGGTTCCTTCAGCACTCTTGTGAACATAAATTGAGCAACAAACTAAGAAGATTTTCTCTAGAGTTGTTCGTGTTGTTTTTTTCCATGATAGGAGATTTTTAAAAGAGGAAGGACTGGTGAGAAGAAATATTTCAGATTATTAGAATTGGCCCTAAAGGAACCTGTAATGACATATTACTGCTTTATACACTGGGAAATCGGGGAACATGGCAGGAATCTGTGTGGATCCTTGACAGCCCTTGGGAACCTGGGTGTTGGACAAAAACCCTGTTAGGTAGGGTGCCTGACAAGCAGATGGTCACTAACGTAAGGCATGAGCAGAAACACTGCTGGCAGGGTGCTAGAGGGGATAGAGAATATCTTCTAAGTTAAGGCTTTTAGCCTATTTTAGGCCCAAAAGAGATGTCACAGGAAGAAGACTCAAAGGAAACAATGGCGAGAAGTTGGAGGAGGAAGAAATACTTCAGCTCCCTAAACCAAGAATGGACCAGCTTGGGTAATCACAGAATAATACAAGTGGAGGGTGGATTTAATCTGTCTCCGCACAGGATGGTAAATTAGACACGTCTATTTATCAAATTTGTCTTTGAAACAGAGGTTAGAAATTTAAGGAAGGACTTTGCCCCAGAGCAACTTTCTTCTGGCACCAAATGTACTGCTTCCTTAACACCTGAAGCATAAAGCAAGATTTAGCCTTACCTGGCCACCTCCTAGGAGCGCTTACTGTCTTGAAAATAATGATAATTACAATTTTAACATTCTTTTCTTCCAGCTCCAAGTATCAGATTATGCCATTTTTGTATTTTCTTCAAACAATAGTTGGACTGCAGTACTTGTATTTATTGGCAGTGCCAGATACATCTATGTATCGTGTGAGGAGGAGGCAGCAGGTTGTTGCATTTCTGTATGGAAGAAGGCTTGGAAGTACTTAAAACTGATACTAAAACTCTCTGAGAAACCAAGCTAGCAAAATAACAAGGTAGGAAGACAGCCGTGGATGGCCTTTATAACACAATATATTTGCTTTGTGCTGGCTTTGAGAAGGGCTGGACCGTGTGATGACTGCTACAGACATTGGAGTTGCTTATCTGCAACTCGGTGTGGCTCTGGCATCAACTAACCCCTCTCCTTGCGCAGCTGAAAGTCACCGTGACCCGTTATTTAGAAAAGGCCTTCTTTTCCTGTCTTAAAAAAACAAGGCAGCTCACTCCCACCGTCGACCTGGAGCCCTTTTGTGCTTTTGAGGGTATGTGCGTGGGCATGTACCAAAGCAAGGGGCGAGTCCCAGACAAACTGCCCCAACAGGCTCCTCACTGATGCAGACTTTTCTTGCTGCATAATTTTTTTCTTTTTTTTTTCTTCTTCAGCAGAAGGTGAGAAACCACCAGCACAGCCAGTCAGTCAGAGGAAGATCGGTGGAGCAGCAGAGAAGCCTGGATGCCTCGGTGTATGGGACCTAGTCTGCCAGAACAATCTAAGAACTATAAAGCGTTCCCTGGCTTTCCTCCCAGCAAGCAACCTGCAAATAGCGGGGCTGGATAGGAGGGGTTTTGTGGGCCATGCCCAGGGCTTCCTGGGCATCACTGTGGATGGGCTAAGAGATCATGACAGTGCTGCTCCTTCAGTGCTTGATTATCGCTTCATTACCTTGATGAACACCAAAGCCTCAGAAGTCAGTCCGGCAATGGTTCATTATATTAAATGTAATATGAAAGTAATATGAAACACTGCAGTGTTTCTGTCATGACTCAAGAAAATAAGATTTGTGCAATTTCCTTCTCCCCACTAATAACTTCTGAACTTTTTTTTTTTTTTAAATAAAGAAAGTATTAGCTGCACTTAAAGAACTGAACTGAGAAATTTTGATTAAAATGCCCCCTGGTATTCCCAAACTGGTAGAGGTGTGCCTCTCTCAGAGTGTTCTGCTTCATATCAAGAACAGAGGACAGTGGGCAGAGGATAACAGGCTTTCCCACTGTTCTTTGAATGAGCTAGTCACTGCACTGAAGGAAACACAGTGAGGTTTTATTTATGCGCATGCAGAGAAGGCTGTGGCTATCAAATCTGCTTTATTGTTCCAACAGGCTCTGCAACCATAGAATTAAAATGTACACACAAATATTGCTTTGAGATAAGAACTATGTGTTATATACATGTACTTAGTACAGTAGGGCTTTGATTTTTGATTAATTTTCTTAGTAGTCTTCCAATTAGAAAGGGAGGAGAGTAAAATGTGTTCTGAGACTTGAACAACTGATTTTCATCCCCTGGAATGCACATTAAAATCTACTGCATTGCTGGTTTTAGACACACTAAGGCATTCATTTTTTTTAAAAAACCTAGAATTAAAAGCAAACAAGCAAAAAAGAACTGAGACTTGAATTGCTCTTCACTTAATGATACTTTCATGCCAATGTAAATAAGGTGTCAAATGAGGTTTTGAAACTTTTAAAATAATATTTTCTGAATTTAAAGCACTATAAGTCAGTGGTGAATCTGTCTTCAGTGGCACTGAATTGCGAGGTGAGAGGAAAGGAGTTTGGTGTGATTGGTGTAAAAACCACCATCGCCACTTGGTACACAATAAATCAGGATAGGCAGAATGAAATCTTTTTCACCCCAGTTCCAACTTGACATCATCACTGTTACAGAAAAGGTCCAGAAGACCTAAACATCCTGCCCAGTGCAGATTAATTTCGTGGTTTCAGTGAAAGGGCCTGAACACGTCCTGGCAATCCACATGTTCTTACAAAGGTTATTATCTGCATGTGCCCCAAAACCTGCCTTAAAAAAATTCTGAAGACATGAGAGAAAATCATACCTAAGCTAATCAGTTAGACACCTGATGTTCTTCTCCAGAGTACCTTTTACTGTTAAATTCCACATTTATTTTCTCTTCCACTTCTTATTCCCATATCCATAAATTTCATAATCTCGATATTGCTACTGTGCGTGACCCTCCCACATACACCACATACCATTGTGCACCCATATTTTAAGTCAGCTCCTCTGTCCATCACTGTCAGAGCGTATTTCCCTTGGGGTAGGCTCCTAAACCCCCTGGCTCCCAGCCCATGCCATAGTGCCAGAGGTATCACAGAGACGCTCGCAGCTGTGCCCCGGGTCACAGTCTTGTTCAGATCAGTAGGGCAATAATAAAAACTGTATGTGGCTGCAGAGGAAACCGAACAGAGATGGGCTGTGTACATTTTGGGTACACTTAAGCCTAGAGAAAATACCCCTTCAGTGCCACAAATTGTCACAGAGCTCATGATAAATAGGACTGAAAGAAAATAGCCATCCTACATCCCAGGAAACTGGCCTTACATTAAAGTACATGAGCTGTGGGAGTGATGAAAGGGAGCATCCAAGCCCAGTAAAACCAGTTCTGTGAACGGCAGGCCATTGCCTTGTGCTGGTACCAGCTTTCTGGTAGCACATCAGTGCCTCAGCACGGCACCAAGCTTGTGCCATCTCTGGGACCCTGCCCCTCTGTGAATTTTGTTCTCTTGACTCTTTCTGTTGGGTGAGGTAAGTTTCAAAAGGACCCAGCTCAGTCGAGTTTGGCCTTCAATTTCACTTAACTACTGTGAATGTCTTTCTTTCTTTCTTTTTTTTTTTTACACCCCCACTCCCCCCCCCCCCCCCCCCCCCCCGAGAGAGGAACTTTTCAGGACACAGGATATATCTATACAGGTAGGATATACTGATATACACCACTCAAAAAAAGCAGAGCCAAGGGAGTTCATGAGAGCTACTAGAAAGAAACTAAAGACCCATTATGTGAAAACAAAGTTAAGTATATTGCTCATGAGACACCCATCCATGTAGATGAAGGCTGAGTTCTTCAAATCACATCATTTTGTCAGTTTCTGAAGTTGGTCCTCTCATGCCGAAGCACCTATTGGAAGAAGCTTTGACCCATGTCAAAAAGCAGTGAATAAGTACATTTTCTTAGCCACTGCCTATGAAGGCTTGGCCCAGAGCCACACAGTCCAGAAGTCACTTCACATTTTAAAACCAGATTTTGAGAAGCCCTGCAGCCAGCCAGGAGCAGAAAGAAGACAGGCAGAGTGAGGAGATAAACCGGGGAGGAGCAAAGGCAGTAGCAGGAGAAAGAGCAGAGAAAGGGAGCTTTTTCACATGGCATAAATGCAAGCACACCTGGGAAAAAAGGTCTGCTGCTGCCTATTTTTCCAGTAGAGAGTGAGGGAGCAGGAGGCAAAAGGAGATGAGGAAATATGAGCTCTGATCTCCAGGGAGAGATGTGCTGGCATACTCCAGTGGAGAGACCAGTTGCAGTTTGGAAGAGAGGGAGCATAATTAATAAGGTTTTCAAGGCTGGCTGCGCTTTGCTGGGCTGTACGGTCAGCTACACTCCTCTGGCTGTAAAAAGTTACAGAATACTACTTTTCCAACTTGCCACCTGGACCTCCCCTTTCCTTACAAGAGGTTCCCAAAGCAAATCGCAGGCAAAGGCTTTCACCCTCGTGGCAGACTGCTGCTACTGCCAGGGGCACCGCTGCTGCCATGCCTGCCTTCAGGCAGCGAGTAAGTTCTGGTGGATAGTGGGGCGCGCCATGGAGGACGCAAGGCTCCCTAAAGCTGCTTCATAGCGAGGATTAGCCGCTGTCCTCTTAATGGGCTCAAGACCTCCTAATCACGTTTTTGTGCTGCAGACTGGTTTGCCCTCCTCACCTAGGGCAGGCACACGCTCTGCATGCACTGTTGTCTGCTGCAAAGAGCTTGTTGAGCACAAAACATATGGTTATATGAAGCCCTGCCTTCTCGTAGGAAAGTCGCCTGGGCTCTGGTGACAGGCAGGTGGCTGCAAATGCCCAGCTGATGGCACTGTGTCTTCGTCAGTCTGCCTGGCCGGAGGAGAGCGGTGGGTTACCTGCCTGGAATGCTGTAGCTCCAAACGTGGTGCATGACCTGTCATTTTCATCTGCTGGTTACCGCTAGTTTGCTGAACAGGGTGGTGGGGTCTGAAGGCTTTGTGCAGGAGGAAGCTCTTGTGCACGCAGAGACTGTAGCCTGGGTGCAATGGAGCTAGAGGCTGTGGCGTGGACAGCAGTCTTGGCTCTCCTCTTGGGGGCTGCGGATGGTCTGAAAGCCGGAGGAGCGGCTGGTGACAACCTCACACCTTCCTCCAACTCCACCCCAACACTCCAACAGCCAGCTCCAACTCCACCCCACCACCACCAGTGCTCTCCTGCAAAGGAAGAGATGCACCCAGTCCTCATTCAAAACCTGTGGCCAAGCAGGCCTGCTTCCCTTCCCTGCAGTGCCTGCCCACTCTCGGGGGCAGGATGAGCCGTGCTGCAACCAGTCAGACACATCCCATGCCCGTCGTGGCCTGCTGGCTCCCTCCACATGGTGGGATGTCCACCCAGATCAGTGAAGCTCCACCGTGAAGCTCCACAAAGTGCTCCTCTAGAAGGGTGCAGCTGTTGCCGGAGACCTGCAATGGAAAGCAGGCTGTTGTGGTCCTCGAGAAAACGTCTGTGCGTTGTGCACGCTTTTGTTCACAGAAACAGCTGCCTGCTGCTAATGCAGTGTGGATGTGCCTGGCTTGAAGAGCCTGCCATTGGCTGGCCAGCTGGCCAAATGGGTAGATCGCTGATCACTGACAGGCATTTATAATTAATAGTGTTTTTTACTGGATCCTCCTGCGTGTCCCCTTCTGATGCCAGGTACTGAAAACACTGGTCAATTTAGGGTGCTCTCGGGTTTCAGTTGAAAAGTGCAGTGAAATCCTGCAGAAATCAACACGAGTCTCCCTGTGTTAACCTGAACTGGAGCCAGTGTGGAGTGCATAACTTTTCCTGTCTTCTCAAAGGGAGCGCTTCAAATAAATTATAGTATTTAAATTATAACTGGACCCAAGGCAAAACACACTCTAAAACAAAGCTTTAGTGTTGTTTAGATCTGACTCTAGGCTCTATCTCTGAATGAAATGTAAACAGATTGCTGTTTGTATTTATGGTTTTGTTGCCATGCACAGAGTGCTGTGCCAATGAGCAACCCTGTGTCCAGCACTTTCACTTAAATACTACTTTAAGAATGAAGTTGAAAAACACCACATGTAAGGCCTTTGGGTCTTTGTTCAAATCATTTTAGGTTGAGATGCTTAAAAGCACTTAAAGGTCCATTTCTGTTCTCCACTCTGCTTGTAGTGCAATTAAGGGGGGCAGAGCCAAGTGCAATTGAAATTCCACCAGTAACATTTTGTATTGGAGTGGGACCCCTGGTTTTACCAAGCGCTACACAGTGACCCACCTGCACAGAGACAGGAACCATAGCATGGACGTGCAAGGAGGTAGCAACATATCCGCGTTCTCTGTTGCCAGCATTTAGCTACAAAGCAAGGAGATTAAAGCTTAAAATAGCAGCAGAACTGCACGGTCATCAACTGATCTTGTAAAGGGCAGGGCAGAGATTTGAAGCTGTTGTCCATCTGCCTACCTTCACTGAAGTTATCGGGGCAAGCCAGAGTTGCAGAATGGAGACGACTTCCATTTTCTTTCCCTGAGGGATGTTTAAACTGTGAGAGAAACAAATTTGATGTCTAGCTTGACAAAGGACAGAGATAGTGGGGGCAAGGTGAGGAATATTGTCCCAGATTGCAGGAGCAAGAGTCGGGGTGAGCAGCCATGGCTGCTCAGGTCTGAGGTGGAGCAGAGAGGTGTCGTGGAGGGAAGATCTGGGTGGGGGAGAGGTGGGGATCACACATGGTCTTCAAGGCTGGGGCCAAGGGCTTGATCTGGGAAAATCACAGAGGACAGCAGAGAATCAGAGGGAGGCACAACCGGGGCAATGCTTGGGTGAGAGCGTGGGGGAAGGGGTGTAAGGCAGATGAGGAGAAGGAAAGCAGCTGAGCATATGGACAGCACAAGCACAGATTTAGTTTTACCCGTGGCACGAAGATCTCCTGTTTGTTCAAAGAAAAGAAAAAAATAGGACTGCAGTGATTGAGGCAAGGTAAAAAAGGTGATTCAGGGCATCAGGTGAGCCTCAAGGACAAGAAGAGAATTATAAAAGGGTTGAAAGTCACATTTCTGCACCTCTGTGAAGGCAGTGTTACATATGTTTGTGTGCCCCCTTAGGGAGAGCAGCAATGGATGATGGATCGGACCCCTTAACTTCCCATATCTTGCAGGGAAGTCTGGCTGCACAGCAAAAGAAGATTGGCAGCAGGAAAAAAACACAGTACGGTTGGGCATGATGAGCCATAACTCTCCTTAAGCACAAGAAGCTGGGGAGCGTGAAATGGGTGTTCTGACCCTGTCCTACATTTACCGTAACTGAAACACATAGGGAGCAGATCACCGTTGCCCCGAAGGCTAATTTCCTGCTACCTCTTGGAGAGCAATAACCTCTGGTGCATCGCCTTGGGTTGCACTCTGATAAGCTAGCTGGAGCAGGCAAGGACAGGAGCTGGGCGGGGGGGGGGGGGGGTGGGGGTGGGGGGTCAGGTACCAGCAATGCCAGTGCCTTGTGCACCATCTCCTGACCCCGGGCTGGGCCAGTTGAGAGGCGAGCTTCTTATCTGTTCACGCTCCTCGCGGCGCTCATAGGTTGGCTGCGTCCAGCACGGAAATCACGCCAGGTGCTTGGACCACAGGCTGCAGGGGGGCAAAGGCTGTAAGTCAAAGTCACTGTAAAGTCAGCCCCACCCTTGGAGGAGGAGGGAGGTGGGGGACACGCACCGTTAACATCTGTCAGAAGGTCATCGAACTGGCAGTAGTCCTTTAGCTGTCAGAGTAGCAAAGCCCACAGCAATCCTGGCACAGCAGGGAGCCCGCCCCGGGGCAGGCTCAGAAGGCAGGG
This sequence comes from Gymnogyps californianus, assembly GCF_018139145.2. NCBI lineage: Eukaryota > Metazoa > Chordata > Aves > Accipitriformes > Cathartidae > Gymnogyps > Gymnogyps californianus. Next base: position 31,829,598 of record NC_059500.1, on the reverse strand, counting down.
GGGCACCGAGATAACAGGTCGCAGGACGGGTTTGAAGCCACACCGCCCAGCTGCAGCATCGCAGCTCATCTCAGAACAGGGCTGTCCCTAACTGGAGCTGGTCCAGGAGGAGCCTTTGAAGACTGGAGACTTCATTGCACCGGGATTATTTTTGTAGTGAAAGATTTCATGCCATGGGCTCTCCGGAGACGAACTGCCCTTTGCTGGTTTGCTAGAGGCCTAGAATAGATATAACAGGGAGCAGTTTACTCTTACAGGAGAAACTAGAGGAGAAAAAAAACGGTGCAATTTCCTTTCAGAGAGCAGCACTCAGTCTCCAGTCAGGACAGTGGAAGCACCATTGCTAGGGGACTTCCAAACCCAAGGAGTGCTGTGCATCCATGCATGCTGTGGGAAGCAGTTGTACTTTGCCAGGGCATTAAATTAGATTCCCTAATGAGCTCTGAGCTGCTAGTGAGATCTGTCAGCACGAGCAAACTCCATTTCCTAGGAGCTCACTGAAACAGTCTGCAGTGAAATGAGCATGGCTGGTTTGGTTTCCTGATCTTCTTGCATAGGGGAAAGAGCAGGCCTATAGTGCCCCAGAGGAATAAATACGGCTCAACGCACGCCAAGTTGAACCGAATGGTGTTATTTATGGAGGATATTGCAGAGCCGAGCGTGCAGCTGGACGGCCACGGCGCCTCTCCCAGCTGAGGTCCGTGGGGGGGAGCTGTGGGCAGCCTAAAACCTTTGCAGCTAGCATTTGTAACCATGCACTCCTGGCTGTGCTTGGGGGAAGAGTACGACACAGAAAATTTGATCGTCAGCACAGGTCTGAGCACAGCGTTCTGCACAGAAATTCCTCCCGGTGACAGCCTGCAATGAAAATCACTTGCTGGCTTCTTTGTAATGTTGCTTAATTGAACACACAATGAGTTTCAGGGAATATGCATTTCCTGTGATGCTATTTTGGTGTCAAAATTACTCTATCAGCAGCCCGTTTAAAATGGGGTTATGATGAAGCACCGATCTTATTAGCTAATTGTGCTTGCTAGTCTATCGTTGTGTATTTCATGGCCAAATTACAATGGTTGGCTGATGGGCTCTGCAGTCAGAATACTTTTAATTCCCTCTGGATTTCATTATTGTGACTGCAGAGGAAGGAACAGAATAGCAGATGAAGCCGTTGCTGTTTAGGCTTATGATGCTGCTTATGCCTTGTACTGAGCTGTGCCCTTAGGCTGAGCAAGTTGGCAGGACTCATCTGGAAGACTGAAAACGCAAATTTTGTATTTGTCTAGGCTTTTTTAATACAAAAAATTTAACCCTTTCACTCAGGAGCCGCTGCTCTTTTTTTCTAAAAAGTAGACTACTTCAGTGTGAAGTGGTTATTATTTATAATAGTTTCCACTAGGTAACCGGCACAAGCACACCGTAGGTATATCTGCATGTGTGTGACATGCTCAGCACCACTTGCCTGCTGTGTTACGGCTATCACAGCAAGATGCTGTGTGTCCTGGCCTGCAGTGGTGCGTCATTTCTTACCAGACCTTCTTAACAGTTTTTCTATCGGAACGGGCAGCAAGGACCGCTTTGCCCCCTTGCAAAAGTAAGACACTCAAGGCAGGGTCTCTCCAGAAGCTCCTTCTGCTGCAAATCCAATGATCCTCAGGCTGCAGGCGCTCATGTGTCTTCATACAGTTTTCCCAGACACCTCCATGCAAATGCTTAATTCAAGCCAAAGACAACCTAATTCCTTTTAATTGCCAGCAGCAGCAGTTGTGTTTGTCCAGGGTAGCTGTCATTGGTAGAGGCAAGCACAAATACCCACGCTGCAAAGAAGCACACTGCTGCCATCCCTCCAATAAACGAGGCACGAGTAATGCTCTTGGATCCCCTCTGAGGTTTCCTGCAGCCCACTTCTGAGGAGGGTCTCAGTATTCTGGCGTCTCGTTTACTGCTTATTGGCTTTTCCATATTTATTGGCTTTTCCATTGCCTTTTCCCTACTTACTGCCTTTCTAGCCTGATCCTTCCAGAAGGGTTAGCTGGAAAACATCTGCAAGAGCTCAACGGGGGAGGGCATAGCTGCAAGGTGCAAACACAGGCTCTCTGCAGCCTGGACACTGAGCAAGACTTTGTCATTGCTGGGACTTACCCCGGCTGACGTCCTGCCTCTCGCTTGGCAGGTCATCAGTCCATTCCCTCCTTCCTCCTGTTTTCTTCACCATGTCATGGCTGCGGCCCTTCTGGAGCCCAAGCACAGTTTGTGGCCACATATCAAATGTTCAACTTGCTTCGAACAACAGTTGCCTTGCCCCCATGGCTCAAAAACTCGATGGGCACTTTTTACTTGTCTTGTTATGTGCTGCTATTAAAGTAAATCTAGATTATGATTACAGGAAGGTTGGGGGCCCTGGCCCGTGAACACAATGATGTGAACATAAATGTCAGGTTTGTGTATAGTTCTCCTACATCCTTCATTCAAGCTTTGCTTCCCTATTATTTCTTGCTGAAGCTTAATAGCTTTTCAAGCTGTGCATCTTCTGGGAAATTCAGACCTGCACACTCTTGTGCTGGGTTTTTCGGGGAGCAAATTCTATTTTGATAAAGCTCTCAAGCTTCCTCTTCATCATAAGCAGTATGAACCTCAGATGCTCTTCTGGCAGGCTGGTCTCCTGCTGTGATGCAATACAGGCCCTTCTGAGGTTTCTTGTCCTCGTATTGTCTCACGGTGAATGGATGCAACACCAGAGCTTTCAAGAGCAAGCTGTGGTGCTCCTTGCCTGGAGGCAGCCGGACTTCTGTGCTCATAAGAATGAGGCAGTCCTCGGCAGTCCTCCTAACAGGCCTTATGAAACAGGGAGCAAACTCAAGCTTTGAAATCCCTTTACTTTCTCTAGCAACGTTCCAACATTAGGTATTCAAGTCGAGTTTTGCTGTTGTCATTAGGGGTAGTGCAACTTGGAGAGGTTTGGAAGGGACCCAGCAGTGCCTTCCAACAAGTGAATTTTACTTCTTGCAGAAAGCAGGCTCTTGCGGTGGTGTTCCTAGCCTGGGATTTGAGAGATCTTGGTTCAGTCCTGTTCTGTCATAGAGTGCTTTGTGCATGGTTTGCTTCCAGTTATCAAAGGCCTAAAACACAAAATAAAACCCTGAGTTCTCTGAAGATATTCTTCTGAGTCCGCCCTCACCCCCTCCTTGGGACTGACATTGTTGCTGTTCTTGCCACTCCATCCTTCTGTTAATGAAAAGTCAGGGCAATGAATCCCAACACAGAAACACATGGGATACTGAATCGCATCCTGCGCCAGGAAAGCTTTCACTGAAACCAGAAGCGTCAGAAACAAATCAGTAGATGACTTACGGTGAAAGGAAGTCAGGATGACTTCACGTATCTAATGAGCTACCACGGCCCACTAAAGGACTGGAGGGGGTTTGCTAGTGGAGGATTGAGTTTTTAGTTATTTAAGCATCAGAGGAGGGATGGGTCTCAGGTGCCCATGTCTGTATCATTTCCCTGCAACTTCCACCCAATTCACTGCCTCTTGCAGCTGCAGAGAGGCATTTTTATATCCCAACTTCCCATGTAGCCTTACCTGCCCCTATTTCATTCATTTGTCCCTCCTCCTGCACTATCTGAGTGCCTACTGATCTTTAATGTACTCACCTTCACAGCATCCCCATCAGCAGCGAAAGGGAGGCACAAAGACAGCAAGTGATGAGCCCCAGGCTACAGAGGAGGTCTGTGGGGGAGCAGCAGTGTGTTGGCCCCAGGCAGGTGTCCACATCTTTAAGCTGTCCCTCTCTTACCTGGAAGCCCCTGGAGCAAAGATGGGGGGACGTGGCAGGCCCCGCAATCAGGAGAGGTGGCGAGACCACCCTGCTCTGTCTGTCATTGCCAATGCCTACTGAATGTTTTTTGCCCAAGGTTTGTATTCCTCCAGGACTTAATATTTAAAACTAGAATACAGCTAAGAGCTGTCAGAAAAGTAATTAAAATCAAGGGACATCTTATCACTATTTCTGGGACTGTGGCCACTGACTGATTTTTTTTTTTTTTTTTTTTTTTTTGGCAGGGCACAGGGTTTAGGCCTGTGATTTCTTCTTCAAAGCACTGCAGTGTGAAATACCTACTCACCCATTTATTTGTCTCCCACCTGATTACTGTCAGCTGAGGTAGCTAGATAAAAAAATTCAGTAGCTTCTGTCATAGGCTTTATTTCTAGCTTTGAATGCTCTAGCAAGGGTCTCAGAAAATGTGCCCTGGCACTGGATTTTCTTCCACTTTAGTATATCTAAGGTAAACAAGGACTGAGTATTAGATGGAGATTATGGCAGTAGGTGTCAGAAAAACAGCTTTTTTAGGTGCTCTGTGTGCGGGAGTGCAAGCTCCATCCATTTCACACATTCATAATTTAAACAGTAATTAGAAATTCTAAATAATCTCTCCCTGGGCACTAGCTAATCTTCATTAAACATCTAAATACCAGCGACTAAAACTGGGTCAGCTCCTCAGTGGCCCCCGGTGGAGGAAGGAGCCGTGCCAGACTTTAGCAGCACAGGATCTGGCCTCACTGGCTCCGAGAAGGAGCCGGTTTGCTGCATGCTGAGGGTTGCACACAGAGGGCCCCGTCCTCCACACGAGGCAGGAAAGGTCCTTCAGCAGCCAAGGAGCTGTGCTGTCCTGCAAGCAAGGAGACTGGTCCTTCAGCTGTGGTGAGAGAGCAGGGTGGCTCAGGGAGCAGGGATCTGAGGAGGCGTCTGCCCGTGCTGTTCTGCAATTGCTGATGCCAGGAAGCGGGTCCTGAGGCTAGCATTCCCAGGTACGTGCTCACTGCATGCAGAGTGTCTTGGCAGTGGGAACCGCTGTGTGGCCGAAGGACAAATCCTGCTTTTGCAGCTCCAGCCCTCTGTCTCCACATTCCTGCTCTCCCACCTGCTAATAGCTTCCTGGGTTTTCTTGCCCACTCCACCCCAGTGCCCTCAGGTTTTCCTTTCACTTCAAGTCCCATGTCCCATTCTGTTCTCCCTGCACGTGCTTCTCTCACTAGCCCTCCCAGCCCACCTTTAGCCCCTTCATTTTTTTTTTTTATTGGAAGCCACAAAACTTTTGTTTTTAGCTGGGGGAATCAGCATTGCTCTCCCCAGACAGCACTTCAGTCCCTCACTGCTGGAGGGGGTGAGGAGGGCCAAAGAGCTCCTGTTCTGCAGTTTGGACACAGGCAAAACCCAGTGGAAACCAGACAGGGTTTTCATAACCTGTATGTGACATGCCTCCGGCCCCTAACACCTCTACTGATGAAGAACTGCAAAACACCGAGACATGCAGCAAAACACTAGGGTCCACAGCATGGGACCCCGCCTGTGCGCAGAGGTCCTGCTTGAAGGGCTGCTGGTCCTTTTCATCCTAACTGTATTTAGTGATTTGCCACAACGGCTTCAGCCTCGGGTTCAGAAGTGGCAGTGGTTCCCAGATGAAGTAAACCATCTTATTCAAATGCAATGCTGAAGTGGTTTGCAGTAAAGAGTAATACAAGCAAGAAAACAATGGTTCAGCTTGGCTTATTAGTGTATTAAAAAAACTGGCAGTAAAGAAAGCAAAAATTTGCTGTGGCCATGGGAGGGAGAGGAGAAGGGAAGGAATCTTTGCAACTGCACGTGCCTCTGCTAGTAAGATTATACAGGTGCTGTTATTAATTGCTTCTATTCACCATCCATCTTCAGCTATCCAAGCTTGTTAGAACAGCTCTCCAGAACGGGGACCCTGCTTTGGGAGCAGGGAGCATGTACAGGACCTTGCAGAACAAGGAGGTGGCCCCACAAGAGGTGCTGCGCTGGTTGTGCAGTTTGCATAGCTCATAATACATAACGAGATTTCTTTCATCCATCTCTACTCTGCATTCCCCTAAGCTGTCCCTATAAGGCAAAGCATACCTTATTAGCCAGTCTGCTCCAGATAGCCTTAGCAGTCCTGAAAGTCCTGCATCCTGAGTACGAGCAAGGGACTCTGTGCGCATGCGTGATGCCAATCTCCATTTCTGCAGTGAGGACTTCAGCAACCTCTTCTGTGTGGGAGTGACCTTTCAACACACCCTGTAGCCTACTTATCAGGGAGGCCAAGGAACCTGGTGATGGGTGAAACTGCTGGCATAAAGTTAAAGGGGCAGTTTCCCATCCCCAGGAGAGAAGCTGAGGAGCAGAAGGCTGGAGAGAAGAAAGACAGCAAAAAAACCCACCTTTGCTTTACAAATCCCCATTCACCCCACCCAGCTCAGCAAAGCATTAGCATCACAATGCTTTTCTTGGCACCAGGACAGTGACAGAGGCAAGAAGGCATGCCCAGCACTACGGCAGCTACTCAGCTAAAGGGCAGGCACAGAGCAAAGCAAAGCTTGAGCAAAGATTTGGATGGGCTCTGCTTGCTTTCAGGGACGTGAGATAGTATTCCGAAGAAGAGCTGAGATAGTATTCCGAAGAAGAGCAGGGCTTAGCACCCCACAGGGAAGACAGAGAAACTTCTTTCTTACTTAAAAAGAAAAACTTTATTTTGATACATTAAAAAATCTATACATTTCTTAGACTAAAATACAGTTTTGCATCAGTATCCTGGCACAATGTCAGTTTACACAGAAAATCTAAGATTAGATCAGCACTGTTAATTTCCCTTCTCTTCCTGCATTCACAGCTTGCAGTATAAAACATTTCAAGTTCTCAAGACAACAATGAACAGTGTCACATTTACTTTTCCCATTCCCAAAGGAGGTGGCATTCCACTGGAAAAAGGAGCACTTGTTAGTTGATCTTGATTCAATGTAAATCACTAAGCCAGTCCAGGGGTTTGATTGCCCTGTTAGAAGTATGAGTGAAAGAGGATGAAAAATTTGTTTCCAGATGAAGCTTTGATGGACTATGACAATGCAAGTACTGTCAAGCCTTTAAAATCTGTTCAGAAGATTTTCCTTTTTCCTTAGGGTAGTTGCTATAATCAGCAACACAATCCACCGTATAGAAATAATTCCTTTCTATAGGTATTGGATTCCACCTTCTTTCCTACTCTGAAGAGCTCCAGAGCAAAATAAAAGCAGGGCACAGGGGATGTTGCTGTGAGATGTCTGTGACTTGGAATGTGAATTTTCTTAACTACTGTGAAGACCCTGCGGAATATTTTCTACCCATGAAATCCTGCTCTCCATGGCTCCACCTAACCTCTGGCAGCTGCTTTCTGGTCCACATTAGAAACAAAACCACCTTTCTGTTTCGTCCTCCCTCACTCCCCTAGGAGACATTATCACATTGTCAGCGGCACTGTTTTTCTAATGAGAGAGATTCTCCCTTTTCAGTTTGAGCGGGGAGGGACCCAACCAATACTAACACTGGAGCACACGCAGTATTTATTTGAGAGTTAAAAATGATGACTTTTGTGGGAACTCCAGTCAGTACCCAACTTCTGCTGGGTTTCAGGAGTAATCAGCTTCCTCATCTCACAAAACCTTTCTGAAATACTCCCTAGCTGCCCCTATTTCACTCAAGCCAGAGGGGAGCAGTGGTGCGCTTGAGGAATGTTAGCCACCTATGCTGCCAGCGTCTTCTATCACATACTTAGAGAGGCCAGAGCTGTCTTTAAAGTTACTGAAATTAGGCTAGTTCTGCTAAAGTCAGCTAGTACTTTTGCTCTGAATTCTTGCAACTTTGGTTCTAAGGGGAGTCCCACGTTTCTACAGAAAAGTACCAAATACTTAAAACACCAAATTCTGCTCATCATATTCCCATCTGATGACTGGACGTCAGTGAGACCGGGGAGTAGAATCTGATAGTGTTTGCTAGTTTTGTGCTAGTTCTGTTTTAACAGATCTCTGTCAAATGAATGCCACATAGTTTAGCCTCCAAATGGGTATTTTTAGATGGATTCATGCTACCTATTGTCCCTAAAAATATTTTCACAATCCTAATGTCTCTGAAGAGCTTTGGCTTGATTGCATCAGCTTGCAAACACTGCAAGACACATCACAGCTCCATCCCAGACCAGAAATTCTGCCTTTTATACATGACCCATATCACAAGAGACAAGTTTCATCTCTTCTTTCATCTCTCCAGATATAAAAGAAGAAAAATACCTTGAGAACAGTATTTGCTACAGAACACAAGAAATACAAATTTACTAGTCTCCATATCTCTTGTTATGAGATGGAAATAACAGCAGAGATGAAGTAGTTGAAAGAGCATTTAAAAATGAAATATTTCGAGTAAACTTCCATCATCCCAACAAAGAAGCTGAGTGCAAGAAACACTTCAAATAAGTCTGTTGGGTTTTGTTTTGGGAAACACAAGGGGGTCTTTTTCCACAAAGATGAAATAGGATTTCTGTGGTGATAATGTGACACACAAGCTGTTCAAGAAACAATGGACTAGTGATGTTCAGATTTAGTAAACAGTATCTGCACAGGCAAAGCCATGATTTAAAAAACAGGGATGCTGTCAGGTATCTACTTTTAAATCTTAAAGAGTGTTTCTTAAAATGACTGTGCCATGTTCAATACAGCGTGTAATATGCACTCAGAACCAAATGATCACTGGATGGTGATGATGAGTATATGTCTGCTACATGCATTTTATTCTGACTCTATAACATACATTCATAGAATACATCATAACCACTCAGAGCAAACCACTAAAGTGCATGCCCTGAGGGCACATTAAGTATGTTGTCTCCAACACTGGCTGCTCAATTGCCAGAACACTGATACAGAAAGGGCTCATTTTTGCTTTATATCCCCATTTTGTGCTGAAAGAGTAAGAGCTAGCATCCCCTGCTCCCTCCATGAAAGGGAGCACTGTGGAGCAGGCTAATTGCCTGCTGCGAAAAAAGCCCTTTCAGAAAGAAGTAACCACCCTGAGAAGGTGCTGTACAGAAATGCAGGGAGCAAGTCTTGGATTAACTCTTGGGTAAGTGGACCTGTGTACTGGGTTAGGCTGGGATGGAGTTAATTTTCTTCACAGCAGCCTGCATGGTGCTGTGTTTTACATTTGCGACGAAACCAGTGTTGATAACACATTTTACCTGTTGCTGAGCAGTGCTTGCACAGGGTCAAGGCCTTCTCTGTTTCTCACTCTGCCACCCCAGCAGAGTAGGCTGGGGTTGGGCAAGAGGGTGGAGGGCACACAGCCAGGACGGCTGACCTGAACAGACTGAAGAAATATTCCATACCATATAATGTCATACTCGGCAATAAAATGGGGGGGTGGGGGGTGTATGTGTGTGTGTGGTTCCAAAGTAGCCATTGCTTGGAGATTGGCTGGGCATTGGTCTGCTGGTGGGAGGTAGTGAGTGATTGCCTTTGCATCACTTGGTGGTGGGGTTTTTTTTCCCCTTTACTTAATGAACTCTTTATCTTGACGCTTTTGTCCTTTCAACGCTCTCTCCCATCCTGCTGCGGGGACTGAGCAAGCAACAGAGTAGGGGCTTGCCTGCCAGCCAGGGTCAACCCACCACAACATGTAACTGGGTTTTCCCCTTTAAGTTCTCCCTTCTAGGACATGCTTTCCTAATGCAGAAAGTCCTTGGGTTACCATGCCAAGCTAAGGCCACATGTAAAACCCCATCCTGGTTTTGGCAGCTGGGAGTGTGAACACAAGCTACTGGAAGGCTGACGATGCAATTCTAAATTGGCCATTCCATATGTTTAGTCTAGCTGTGGAGCAGCACTGACACTGTAGAAGTGATGGGCTGCACTCCTAACCACAGCAAGCACAGTGATGGAGTGATATCGTACAAAAAAACCCCACCTTAGAACTTCAGCTCAGCACCTACTCCCCCTCCCATTCAGTCCAGGTGATATCCTGAATCATTGCCTCGGGAAGGTGAGAAGGCATGTGCTAAGATCAGTGGGACAACTAGGAGCTGACACTCTGCCACTTGGCACTCCTTTGCTGAAACAGCAATACAGAAATGAGAGCTAAAAGAACAAAAAAAATTCCCTAGGACTGGAAGAAGCAATAAAGATGATGCACTGTTGCTCAACTTCCAAATAAAAGAGAGTAAAATAATGTGGAAAAAAATCTAACTATTTAAAGAATGGCATATTTTCTTCCTTTGAAACCTAGCTGATCAGAGGCTATCATGCAGATGTCTGCAGAAACCAAATGCTGGGAACCAGTAATCCCATTGGCTTGATTTTTAAACCCAAATTATCCAGCCTGAATCTCCAGTCCTCAAACACTACTTGGTTCAGTGGACCTTCCAAGGAGATGATTTCTCTGTCTCAGCTGTCTCATCTGCTCCTCCTGCAGTGTTATTCCCAGTGCAGCATCACTCTCTAGTTAGTCTACACAGCTTTGTGGGAAGCAGTCCATATACTGGCTTTAATAACGAGCTGGCAAAAAAAGTAATCCATCACAACTGGCAGACCCCAGCACCGCTACTGCCAATTAGGGATTTACATGTCAAGTGTTCTCCCACTCCACTATCCCCACTAGGGAAGGAAAGCACAGTCTAAATTTGTCCTGAAAAGTTGTCTCTTCAGACGTCAGTCTTCTGCTTATCTCCTTGCACAAGACAGAGCTGGAAGAGGGCAGCTTGTAGTTTGGTTGCAAATGAACTTCAAAGGACATTCAAAAGCTCTAAAGGGCCACTGGAAAGCCTGCGTGTTGATGGAATGTCTTTTTGGCATGACTGAAAAGCTCTGCATGCCGGATATACACTCAAGAATGGTGCACACAATTTTATTAAGAACTTTGTAATGATATAGATTTGTCACTTAAACATTACAACTACCCATAGAAAAGTGTTGCCTGTATCTTTTAAACACCATGTAAATAAAACAAATTTATTTTTAAAACAGGATAAACTGCTATAAAAATGGTGCACAGTCAAGTCATACAAAAATACAAAATTTGTTTCCAACTGCAGTCCTAGTTGCAATTACAGAGAAAAGCCCCCACCCAGGATTTCCAGTGAGCAGAGAACACAAACTTGCTGAACTGGTCATGGCAGAAATTTGTTGTCAAAATGAGCAGAATCCAAGGCTTCAATCAAAGCACCTCCAATAACTTCCAAACAAGATGGAAATTAGTTTCTCTGGAAGCAACTGGGTATGTGATAAGTCTCTTAGCCTTGGAATCCAGTTTCTAGGATTCATCTAAGCCAGTTTTTACATTTCTGTTGCTAAACCCCACTGATCTACACAAATATCGGTGTTCAGTGCCACTGGTGTCTTAGACACTGGTACAGCAGGAATGCCTCCTCTCCATGAACTTAAGGCTGCACCAGTGCTTCTTCTAGATAGTCTGACCTCTAACTTGCACTGAGAGGCCTTGCCAGTGCTCCAGTTTGAATCCCTAGGTTGAAGCTCTAGTCCAGTTAGTACTTACATGGATGTGTAACTTAAAACTTCCATACTTAGAGAGCCCTCCTGATGTCAGTGGAGCTACCAATATGTTCACTTAAATCAGTGTCTTAAGTGCTTGCAGGATTGGATAATTCTGTCTGCCTGCCTCCCCAGCAGCTATCATTTCTAAATGCATTTTATTTTCATACCTTTCATATAGTTTGGGTTCTGTGATATGAAAAGAGTAAATCCTTTTAGTTGGCTTACCAAAAGAAAACTAAACAAATTTGTTATCAAATGACTTCTAGAAGCAGAAGTGAAATATTTCTCTATTGCCAAAAGGTAAGGGCACTGGTTACATACTTTTTTTAAACCTTCGGCAGCGATTTATAAGTCTGATCTTCTGAAAGGAAGCACAGGTAACTGCTTACTTATTAAACCTTGATAAGACGAGTTGTGCATGTCTCTACCTAGACATACCTCTCCACTCCATTGCAAAGCTTCTGTAGAAGGGCTTTTCTCTTTCAAAAGATTTTCTTGAATGGAGTGATCGAACCATTGAGGCATTATTTATTTGTACAGAGCTTGTGTTTAGTGCAATAAGTTTAAAAATTCTGCTCTGAAATATTAACTTTACATTAACAAAAATAGTTTTCTTAAAAAAATTGTAACAAAAGGAGTATATAGCATAGACAGATCATGAATTCTTAGCAAATACACTTTTAAGCATTTACCACTACAATATGCTGAACAATTGAATATTAGCATTCATATCTGGTAAGCTTCCAGACTGAAATGTTAAGTATATAATAATAGTAATAATAATAATTATAATAAAGCACGTTCTCTTGTCATTATTTGATAACTTTAGATAACTATCCTGGCAGTTACACTTCCCAAGAAATGTTTCTCTGCCCTGTCCTGTTTAAGCCACCCGCTACAGTACATACAAATACGGATGAAACGACAGGCAAGGAATGGTCCCTTCCACCTTCCAGAGCTCTCTGGCATTAAATGAAATGAAGCATACAGTACTTTTTTGTACAGTAGTACAGTTCATTTCTCTTCCCATCCTCAGCATCTTTATATCTAGTCATGAATTAATCATGAGTATGGCTAAGACTGAGCTTTAACAATCTGTTATTTCAACTGCTCATATGGAGAATCCATACCCTTCGAAGGAGCACTGCTGAAGTGTGAAGGAGGCTACTGAACTCAAGGGGAGGATAGAGGGCAATAGGTATGAGGGGTAAGTAGGGTAAAACAGGAAGTTAATTGCATATAAAAATTATCTGTCCCCATTTTGTAGTTTCTGTTTAATAGGAGATGCAAGGGCTCCCACACACCTGAATACCTGAGGAGTTGGTTATTGTGATATCTGATACTGATAAACAAAACTGTGCGCCGCCAGGGCTGTAAAGTAAAATGACTGCTTACAAACCCATTCAAACTGAATGAACTCTCACTGAAACCACCTTTTGAAAAACTATATTTGAGGCTTTTCTTGATTTGAAGGTTTTCCTTACATGTAACTGTCCTGAATGTAATGCAAATTTAAACAAACTAAACAAGTAAAACTCTCAGCAGATTAGCAGTGTCATGGGAAATCTGTCTCTAAATGCAGTCATCATTTCAGATTATCTTTACAATGATACCTCCTCCAGATTGTAAAATATCAAGCAGGTAAGAATCAACATTTCCATGACCACAATGAATAATTTAAAAAATGGAACAATGATAAAGCTGCTTGTAAAAGCCACCCGTATGAAAAGAGTACATGTTTCACAAAAATAATTGTTAAAAAAAGTATTAAATCCCTGTTCCTTTTCTCTGATTTTGGCTGTTTATTTTTATATATATATATATATATATATGTATGTATATATGTATATATATACTGTTTTGGAATGTCAATGGGTTCCAATATGGCTGGCTAGTTTCAAGATGAACTTGCTCCAGAGGCCTAGAAAACAAAGTCATACAGTACAGTCTTAGACAAATGCCAAAGGACAAGGAGAAACTGAGTCAAAGGGGTCACTGGAAACCATAAAGAAAGAAGTGTGAAAAGGTTTTTTCTTCTTGTGCCTTGATACAAGAACAGAAGGTCCTAAATGTTTCCTCATCTCTGATATTAATACCTATTTAAAATACAACTGCACTTAGGGCATTTCACTTTTAGAACTAACTGTCATGTCTAAGAAATATCCGCATTTCAAGGAGACTGAAGCAAAACAGTAAAGACTATTTTTAAAAAAGAAGAAAAAAAAAGAAAAATTAATCTAATTTTCAGACACCCAATTTTGGGACTATAGGCGCTACTAGTACAGAATAGACTTATGAATGATCCTGTTCCAGATGTAACTGAGGCCTTTATCAATGCTTTGGGCAAAGGTATCAGAAATTTCATGGAGGTAACTGCTGTGTCCCACCCTTGTCAGGAAGTGAGATCCTAGTATTTCAGAATCTATTCAACTGGAGCTGAATGCCCAAAAATGGAAGACCACTTGCGAAAACAAGGCCCAATCAGTTCCAAACAAGACAATCACATGAGCAGCAGAACTGGGAGTAATTCAGCAGGTGACACTCCGGCTGAGACCCAAGTGCTCAGCATCTTCTCCAGCAGTCCTAGGAGGACTTTCAGCCAGTGCCAGGCTCAAGTGTCTAAAGTCAAGTTCCTAAAAGAACAAGACCATCCTTGACTTGCAAGTACTTGGTTTGCCCTTTTACAAGGGGGGAGGTGAATAAAGGTTTTAACATCCAAGCTTTAGGCAGTCAAGTACAAAAGTGTAAGTAGCAATCTGTGCTAGCACTGACAAGAGCGTAAGTGGAAAACCACTTAAGGTAAACCAGTTGTTTGAATTAGAGGTTAACATAATAAAATTTTGGACTGAGATTTTTTGTGCATGTGACTAGAAGGTTTGCACACCCAATTCTCAATCATTTTAACGGCAGCTTTACATCTACAGTGTTTAGACCACTCTGAAAATCCCGTTAGTGTCTGAACAGCTAGAATTACTCACAGAAGAAAACAGTAAATGAGCATAGAATTAGTTTTTTAGATGTATAAACACAGCAGCATTTAGGCATAAGCAAATCTAGAAACTGGTATGCTATAATGAAATAGCAGAACACGCAAAGCTACACATCTATCCACTCTACAGCAGGAATCCATTGCAGCTTGGTCAGAAAGTGCTCATGCAACATGGCTTCACATACATCATTGAAAAAAAAATTGTACTGTTAGCACACACTTATTTAGATTCCATTAGGTTAAAAAATTGTCCCCATGGTAAGGAACTGAGTCAGGCCCCAAATACTCTGAGAAAGTAATGATGGAAAAATATTTCATTTCACAAAGTCATATTGCACAATGACAACTCATACCTTGCCCAGCCTGGCTCTCCATCATATGCTCTCAGTTCTCCACCTTCCAAACTCATCCTCCTATCTGTTATCTGTACCATGTATAGCAGTTCCTTATTCCAGGCTACTCAGACATGCAATGCCTTCCTAACAGGCACACCGTAAGTAAAACAGGCTGCAGAAGCATAAATGATGCATTGTTCACTGTCTGTGTATCTGACAGTGTGAGATGGAAAGAGCACACAAGAGACAAGCAACATAAGTAGTTGGCAATAAAAACAAACAACTGGGAGAAATGTCATTTGAGCAGGTTGAAAGGAATCACTTTATCCAATTCCTTGGCACTGTATAGAATAATTTAGCGAGAGCTTTAAATGCCTGGTCCTACTTTGCAACAATGGCTGCGCTCAGTAGTGTTCTTCAGGCTTTTAGAGTGAACGTAAGATGAACAACAATTGTTCAGCTCAGGGCTGAAAAGAGGATTAAAGTCAGAATAGCCCAATGAATTCCAGAGCCATCTTATTTTGAGAGTACTCAGCGACTGGGGCTGTCTGTGTATACCACATAGCGTGCACTACTAATCCTAATGAACTGATACTGCATTTGTTTCATATGACACAGTTCCTTTCATCTTACTTTTACAGGAGATGGTCTCAGCTGTGACAAAAACTCTGCCATCCAGGTGATAGGCAAGCTCACAAACAGAAAAAGCAGAACATCTTGAGTGATACAGAGAACAAAAACTTCTCCTGAAGAAGTGCAGTCAGTAAAGACAAAGAGGGAGAAGAAGTAAAAGTGAAACTCTTGGAGGATCGCCACCTCCTCATCTGCACCTACCATTGGTTTTAGCTCTCTGCCCTCAGCTCCACCTCCCCGGCCAGCTTCTTTCATAGATTTCTTACTATTCTCCACAAACTCCTGAAAAACAATAATCAAGTGAAAAGTGCTTTCTTAGAGCAGACTCCAAACATCAAATCTCAAGACAAAACTTTAAGATGTAACTGCTCCAAATGTCAACACAGCTTGCTCCTCCCACTTCTCTTGCTCAGACTTGTCCACAAGGTATCAAAAAAGCCTGCCAAATAGCCACAAGGGTCTCCCTCATTTAATTCTGGAAGCCAGACAGGTATTTGCCTTGTGTGCTGTTACAACTTTCACATTTACCACACAATGCTCTCCTTTATGGGGAAGAAAGGTAGAAGGGTGGTTGTCCAAAAAAAAAAAAAAAAAACCACCACCAAACCCCACCCACCCACCCCCCCCCCCGAGATCCCAGTTACTACATCCTGTCCTGTGAAGTGTGTATAATGTCAGAACTCCATTAAACAGAGGCACTGGGAGATAATGACTTGCAAGGTCCTGTTGATTTCCCTAACTTCCTTCAACTCAAATTCTTAAATTTTTCACTGGATCAAAATCACCTATTCACAAAGATTAGCAAAGGTGCTAATTCAATTTTATGTAATTTTTTTCTGTTAAAGGCAAACATTCTGTAGCCAATTTCAGTAAACTTTAGCTGCTGGTGTTTTGTGGTATCAACTGCTGACTAAAGAAACCCACAATGTTTTTATGATTTATCAGTGCTGTCTTCTGAGACAGCATGCTGCATTTTACTCTTATTCTGTGCTAAAAAGCAACTCATCAGCTACCGTTTTATTTATTATATACTCTAGATTCTGTACTGTTTTACCAAAAATTTAACGTTAAATTCTTGGCATTGTTTTCCAACAAGTAATCAGAAAAAAAATCATGCTAAGAAGTCACGCGAGTCCTCCTCTAGCCTACGCATGGGGGTACATTTTACAGGGACATATTCTACAGTTGCCACTTAAAAACATTGTCAAGAAAACTACCTACGCAACAACAAACTGAAGAGCTTGAGGAGCAGAATTTTTACATCTTGGTCTCTACCTAGAGTGAACAGGGAACAACATGGAACAAACAAATAAGAACTGAATTGTGCAAAGGGCCTTGTGTGTTGAGTTTGTGTGGCGGGGGAGGGGCTACAGGGGTGGCTCCTGTGAGAAGCTGCTAGAAGCTTCCCCGGCTCCAAGTCGGACCCACCGCTGGCCAAGGCCAAGCCCATCAGCGATGGTGGTAGTGCCTCTGTGATAGCGTATTTAAGAAGGGGAAAAAAGACTGCTGGAAAAAAGACCTGCAGCAGAGAGAGGAGTGGGATGTGAGAGAAACAACCATGCAGACACCAAGGTCAGTGAAGAAGGAGAGGGAGGAGGTGCTCTGGAGCAGAGATTCCCCTGCAGCCCGTGCTGAGATGGCAGGCTGTGCCCCTGCAGCCCAGGGAGAGTTAACGGTGGAGCAGAGATTCCTCTGCAGCCCGTGGAGGACCCCACGCTGGAGCAGGTGGCTGGGCCCGGAGAAGGCCGTGACTCCGTGGGAAAGCCCACGCTGGAGCAGTTCGTGGGGGGCTGCAGCCCATGGAAAGGACTCGTGTTGGAGAAGCTCACGCTGGAGCAGGGGAAGAGTGTGAGGAGTCCTCCCCCCGAGGACGAAGGAGCGGCAGAAACAACGTGTGATGAACTGACCACAACCCCCATTCCCGTCCCCGTGTGCCGCTGGTGGGGGAGGAGGTAGAGGAATCAGGAGTAAAGTTAAGCCCGGGAAGAAGGGAGGGGTGGGGGGAAGGTCTGTTTTTAAGATATGGTTCTATTTCTCATCATCCTAGTCTGATTTGATTGGTAACAAATTAAATTGATTTCTTTTTCCTCAAGTTGAGTCTGTTTTGCCTGTGACCACAATTGGTGAGTGATCGCTCCCTGTCCTTGTCTCCACTCACGAGCCTTTTGTTGTATTTTCTCCTCCCCCTCCCAGTGGGGGGGAGGAGTGAGCGAGCGGCTGCATGGTGCTTTGTTGCCAGCTGGGCCTAAAGCATGACACCTTGACATAGCACCTAGGCTCCAGGACAGAACATAAAACCTGTTGTTTCTGTGCATGACAGACTGAGAGTCAAATTCTGGTTGCTGTCTATCTGAAAGAAGAAAAACTCCAGTGTGGTCACTATCTGTGTGTGGCGTAGAATACTCTGATATTTCTTTCTCTTCCACATCCCAAGAGAAGTCCTTCTTAGGAAAGTACAAAGCCCAGGCCTTTACACCCTGTTTTGCTTCTGTCCATTCTGCACTGTATCATTTACAAGAAATGATACCTGAGAGTATGATTCTGCAAGACGACTGCTCATCTAACAGCCAGCAAATAGAAGCCAATACCAGTGATGCCAAGGGAAGGAAGCATCATTACTTATCTGGTGCTCACCAGATCACACTGTTTGCTGATCAAGCCATGAACAAGACAGCAAGGTAACCCAGGTAAAAAAAATTACCGTATGAAACTCAGCTATTGAGTTCCTTCCACTGTGAAAATACCCATTTTATGGAACCATATCCTTAGACTTAGAGAGCAAGGGGAAACTTACCATGAGAACTTTATCCATGTAGAATTCCCTCCCAGGGCTCCCATCATTGTATTTTGTATCGATGGCAAAACATAAGAAAAGGACATCAACAACCATTTCATAAATGGAAAGGAAGCAGTGAGCAACCAGGAATGCAAAGAGGCAGACAATGATGAGTGGCAGCACCCAGATAGTGTAATCTCGTTGGTAATTCAGCAACATAATCCCGGCCAAACCTGTACTGCAGACAATCAGGACCTGAAGAAGAAAACAGTAGACAACTCTAATGGCAGAAGCCTTTTGATATTTTTGGTTTGGTTTCGTTTTTTTTAACCTATGTGCTTCTTGCTCTGCCAGGGCTAGAACCAGAGGTTACAGATGCTAGTGGTAATGACATCTTTACCTCCTGGATTCCCCACATCCCCACGTGTAAATGACATTTTATCCATTAGTCCAGCATGTGCAAAATCAGAATAGTTTCAAACACATTCTTCAACACAAAAGGTATTTTTCAGAGCAAATTACATTTATAGCCTGCTGTCATAGTTCTAGTGTTACAGAATATTCCTGTAAAAAAGAACTTTATCCTGTCAGTTATAAAAACGCCAGAACCTGATGCTACCAAACAAGTAACGTGCAATTGTTTTTTTGGTTGGGGGGAGGAAGAAGGTAGGTCTTAGGAGGATGGCATGTTTTTCATTTTGCTGGTAGAAACAACTTCCAAGCTTGTCTTATCTGTCTCATCTCCATATCAGAATTCATGTGAGGCTCTTCATGTAACAGTGTCCACAGAACTGCACTATGTGTGACGCCCTAACAGATATTTCAGTGGGTACCAGTTTGGTCTTCGGGATAACAAAAGGACTAAAACAATTGTTGTGGCCACTCAACATTCTGAACATTTCTGAACCTATTATTACGAACTGCAGCTAAACATGAAATTGTAAAATAGGTCAGCTTTACTGTATTATGAAAATACTAGGTTGGACTGGTAGAGGAGACAGGCTGGCAGCCTAGCACTGTTTTAGCTGATACTATATTTTAAATGCTGCACTGTTCATTTTAACATTTGTCACCTGTGCATTTCTCTAATAATTTTAAAGACATCTT
This sequence comes from Gymnogyps californianus, assembly GCF_018139145.2. Lineage (NCBI taxonomy): Eukaryota > Metazoa > Chordata > Aves > Accipitriformes > Cathartidae > Gymnogyps > Gymnogyps californianus. Next base: position 31,810,408 of record NC_059500.1, on the reverse strand, counting down.
TTCAGGGAGATGTTTCCTAACACCTTTCAGACTCCATAAAACCATGTTATGTAATTTCATGGTCTCCCAAGCACCTATATCTTCATCATGTGTTTATTTCTTCTCACATCTTATTGACTTAATTACTGGATTAAAAGTTCAGCCCACTGTACTCTGACTTAATAAAAGTAGAGGAATGTAATAAGGAAGACATTTCAGTGCAACCAGTGTCCGAATGCTTACGCACAGGTGATTTAAGTGGATTGGTATTGTCCTGGTTTCGGCTGGGACAGAGTTAATTTTCTTCTTAGTAGCTGCTACAGTGCTGTGTTTTGGATTTAGAGTGAGAATGATGTTGATAACACTCCGATGTTTTAGTTGTTGCTAAGTAGCACTTATCTTCAGCCAAGGACTTTCCAGTTTCCCGTGCTCTGCCAGTAAGCAGGTGTGCAAGAAGCTGGGAGGCAGCAAAGCCGGGGCAGCTGACTTGAACTAGCCAAAGGGGTATTCCATACCATGGAACGTCATGCCCAGTATATAAACAGGGGGGAGTTGGCTGGGAGGGGCGGATCGCGGCTCGGGAACTAACTGGGCATCGGTCAACGAGTGGTGAGCAATTGCATTGTGCACCACTTGCTTTGTATAGTTTAATTCTTTTAGTATTGCTATTGTCATATTATTATTATTATCATTATCATTGTTTTTCATTCCTTTCTGTCCTATTAAACTGTCTTTATCTCAACTCACGAGTTTTTTTTTCCTGATTCTCTCCCCCATCCCAGGGGTGGGGGGGCAGTGAGCGAGCGGCTGCGTGGTGCTTAGCTGCCGGCTGGGGTTAAACCACGACAGGTATTAATTGTTTTAGTAAATAATGGCACAAAATCCTTCAAAGGATAGGAATAATCCACTGGATTAAGTTTCCATAAAGTATACCTCCAACAGTTGGAGGCCCAAAAAGCTGGCTGACCACAGCAATTATTCTAGTCTCCTTTTACTTCTCAGAGTACAGGTAACTTAGTTGCTTAAGCTGGCAGTTCCTCACAGTAGGCTTCTGTACTACCTTCCAGTCCAATTTTGTCATAAATGGTGATCAATAATACGTCACTTTTCAACAGAAACCTGGAGAGCCCTTACTAAACAGAATTTAGAGGAAATGCTTCCTTTCCTTACATTTCTAGGTTTTAACCACAAAACCAATCAAAAACTTAGAACTTCTAATCACTTTTCTCTTGACTCCCTAAAAATAAATTCACGCAAAAGGTGTCATCATTTTCAGCTATTCCTTTCTAATCACTTAAGTGGATCATCTGTTTATCCTCCCTATACTGGACAGTTCTTTCCCAATATGATGCAGTTAGATGTGATAAAGTGCACACTAAGAAACAGGAATCTTAAGGCATTTTGTATTTGAGGTGCAAGCCATTGCTAAGGAAAGCTTGCTACTATGTAGGTCCGTAACAACTGTATACAGTAGACATACCTTTCCTAGAAACAGCATAAAATCCCCAACTGTGTTTATGGCAGCCACTCGCAAAGCATTTTCCACTAGAATAACAAAGGCATCCTTTGCTGAGGTGCAGAAGTTGGTGCTGTTGATAGCTGTGGCTGTGTATGCGTTCTGGGAAAAGGAGATTGAAGATTTACTCATGGCACGATCAGATATTTCAGACGGAGGAGGGGGAAGAAGAGGGGGAAGATACAGCCTCTGAATAAGTCACATAAGTCATATGATGCTAATGAACAAAGATTCCCTTGAGAGTTGTTGAATCAAGCAGTACGTACCAGCTGACAGAAGACTACACGAGGTAGAGAATTACTATTCTTCTCCTCCCTTGCTCATCATTTATGCATTAACAAGTTTATTCCAAAAAAACTAATTAAACTGAATTTGCAATTTCTCTGCAGGAGGAGGTGAGCAGTGGCATAACTACAGCAATTAAGCAGTTTGAAAAAATATTCTGGAAATCTAAGAGAGTTTGAGAGTCATACAAGTTCACCAAGATAATTTCTAGATACTTCACTAGACTGCATTCAAGGTTAGCCAGGACAATTTTCAAGGATTACACTGGGGTTTTTAAAATGTTTTCTTCTGATTTTATTTTCTCTATTTCCACAAGCAAAAAAATGAACAACAGTGAAAAAGATATTAGAGATTATTTATAGATATACTTAACAGAGGTGGAACCACAGGCCAGTAAAACCTCTTTTACAAAGGGGTCTGACCAGCCAGTGTGTCGCAACTTACAACTCTTTTTCCACGTTGTAGATTATGATGATGACAATTTGATGTTATGTACAGTTTTTCAATTGTGTGAACCTTAAATATTACACCTAGAAAAGCTTCACTCTCTTTTCATAGCAAACATATTTTGAAACTCAGATGTAGTTTGACAGTGTGGACATAAGGGGGAACATCTCCAACCACTAAACAAATTGTTATAAAAGTTGAGATACCGTGTTCAGAAAGATGAATACTGGCTATTTTTCACCTTTGCTTGTAAACAAAGACTAATGTAGGGATTTACAGTGTAATTTCAGTAATGGAGACAAGACTGAAGTACTGTCATTCAAGTTCAGTTCCAAAGTACGATAAATTATGTCTCAGCCTCAGACTGCATTCTGGGAATATATATATATTATCAGCCCTTACATAAAACTTGCATATTGAAAATCTTACCTGATTTAAGTAGGTCAGGCACTTTTCTAGACACCAAAGGCAGCAGATGCAGGCTTTAAGCATACAGCGAGCACAAGCATTTTCCTAGGAAAGCACAGAATGTCGGAAAACAAAGATAAAGAGTAAAAACAACAGATCTTAAGAAAACAATATCCTTTGTGTTTCAGTAACTGATACTCAGCTTGGTAACTTAAGCAGTCCCTCTCAGTCCCACAGTCCTTTAAAGACCAAATATTCTAAAACAAGACTTCCAGCCTCCCACACAGATTAGATTAAATTAGCTGTAAACACGTCAGGCCTTGAGTTTCAGTAAGAAAATGGAATCTATTTCTCTTACTTTTCCTTTGAGTTGTGTATGAATATACATAAGAATCATTCGTGGTATCTTCACTAGTGTGATAATGAAAGACCCCTTTGCTACTGTTCCTAGGTGGTAACAAACAAGGCGATTAACAGATGCCAGAATAGGAGTAAATGGCAGATTCCTTTTCTCCCTGTTGAAAAAAGAATAAAGTAGAATGATCAGTATGTATGTAGTATCATCTAGAAGTGCTACAAATTCTCAATAAAATAACGTGCAAAAGGAATATATTATCCTTATACTAGCTTTCAGGGTATATTGTTCTCTCCACACTGACAGTCTGTGCAAATCACAGTTTTGGCTCTAATGCAGTAATAGGAATAGGATAAGGAATCAGTGTGTCTTAAGGGTAGTCTTACTAGTAGTTGGCTGCATTACCGCTATAGCCAACTAGTACTTTCTATAAAACTACATTTGATGGTGTGCAATTCAAAACCTTCCAAAAAAGTGAGAAACAATGCTAATATTTTTTCAGCTGGACTACTGATAAACTTGCCTTCCCCTTCTCTCCTTTTCTGTTGGAGGTCTTTGTGAAGACTTTGGAGAGGATATTACTATTTTTATTTATTAGGTAAATTCTTTTCTCAGATGTTTTGCATTTCTGATTTAGCTATTATATCCTCAAGGAACCAAGCATTAAGCCTTAAAACAAGCTATTTTATTGCAACGTGGCTAGAATATTTTTAATCTATCAGATGAATACTCACTTTCACAGTTTTGAAGCAATTCCCTCTTAAAGTTTTTATTTACATTTCCTCCCAAGGAAGCCACTTCTATTTCTCTCTCAAAGAACAGCTCTATTCAACATGTAAAGAATGGCTCTTCTTTATTAGAAATATGAACATAATAATAAGCATATTGAACAAATGCTAACATTCCAAACATAAAATATCTCCCCAGCTTGGGAGAAAGTTACATTCATGTGAGTTTCATTCAAAAAAAAAAAAAAAAAAAAAAAGTAGAGTCTTTATTCCATGAAACTAACATCTGCATAACTTAATCCTGAGATGCTAATAATTAAAATAGGTTTACCCAGCACTTTCTTCCAATTAACTTTTAAAGCTCAGGTGGGGGAAGCCAAATTCTCTTCCCCTTTGGGTACAATCACATAAATGGTCTGAGCCTTACACCCAGGCAACCCAACCACTTCCTCCTTTCGAGGTAAATATAAATGAGGGCAGAGTCTGTAATGCAGAACACCTTGAGGTCTGTTATTGTCTGAGTTGAAAGGAATCCATCTGGCTAAGGTGAATGAACAGTGAACATATATAAAACATTTCTCCATGCATAACTTCATCTCATTTGCTGTGGAAAGCTGCTAATACGCAAAATAATGAGGAAGTCCAAATTAATGCCCTTGCCTTTCTTACTGAGTGACTTTCCCCGATTAGAATTGTACCTTAAAATGCAAAAAAGGGTAACAGTAGGGAGAAATGGGTATTTACTAACTTAAAATAAATTTCCTGTTACGGAATGATAGGGTACAGTTAAAAGAAAAATCATTCACCCTCAGGTGACAGAAAATACATAAACTTACAGATGAAGCATACACATTGCTAAGTGATCTATTTCAGTGTGAAGTTATCCTCTCTCCTCTGTATTTTCCTAGTTCTTTACTCAATCTAGTTTAATTATTCACAAGATTACATCCCTGTAACATCTTGTAATAACTTCATAGATGTATTTCATTGGTATACTGGAGGACTTAATCATTAATAAAATAACAGAATTTCTGTCAGCACAGTAAATTAATTCCTTGCCTTTGATATTGTTTTAAAGACTAGGGCAGATAAGGAGTCAAATGTAATTCAGATAACAGTCTCAATTAAAAAGACAAACCAATTAAACATTTGTGATCTGAATCATGCACTTGAAAAATATCTGCATGCATTATTTAAAAACCCATTTTTTAAAAAACCAGACTCTTAAAAGCACATGGCAAGAATAGAGTGTGGTTGCTGGATATCACTAGAAATTTTTATATGCAATATTCTTCACATGAAAGCCTAATAAGACATACCAAAAAACACTAGCTGAACTACATGTGTATTTAGGATACTAATGCTTTTTTTCTTGGGGATAGCATCACTCCAACATCTTGGTTTTCCTTCCTTAAGTAAACCACCATTGCTAAATATCTTGTCAACATCCTCTACTCATGCTGCTCTTTATCCAGAGGAGTTGTATTTACATTGTTTGGAAAAGACTTTGAGAATATCTGAAATAAAATTACTTATCTAGTTCCTGAACAATGATGTGGTGGGTTTTTTGGTGATATTTTCATGATACATTGTTTGAACAAATGTATCATGAACTACTAGGTCTAGGATGACATGTGGCGAAGCTTCATTAAACTATACTTTTACAAAACAGCTATTAGTATACTTGCTTCTTTTCCTTAACAGAAATATTGCCATAGTTCTGCTCTACATACCAAAATGTAATACTTCAGATCACTGAAGTACCATTTATTCTCATGAAATACTAACAAAGCATCTGATACCACTTTTTTCCTGAAAAAACGGGGTCCTAAATGGCTAAAATAAGAACTTTAATTTTCTCTTATTTAAGGTAAATTTTAAGCAATCTTAATTTCAAAAAGTTTTCAAATACTAGAGACTAAAACCCCAAAGCTAAGTTTGCGATTCTGAAATCAGTTTGTTACCTCTGTGAAGCAAAATTCTTGTGCCTGAAGGTTGGTGAAACCATTGCTTAATAATTAGTATTGCCTTCTTGAACAGCTAGCAGATACATGTAGAATAGCCAGCGTAAAGTATGCCATGATACACAATTTAGTACACAAATATAGCAATGAAATATGGAGTTTTAATGCACATATATTTGTATCACTTTTTATTTGTACATGCTCTTGTCAGAATCTATATGTAAATGATGAATCTAGTAAGACCTTAAGTAATCTTGTGTAAGAAAGATTAATGAAGCACTGTAAATAATTTAAAGGGCACTGTTTTGCTATTAAAATAATAATCAATTGCTTTCAATATTTCTTTACTCTCTACCGAGGTTATCAGCATTAATTATTAGCATCACAGATGACCTTCCAGGTGCATCCTGCTTTGTAAACAACCATCCATGTCCGTACAATGTGCACAGGTTACAAGGCAAACAAGACTTCAAGTCCTAAATATCAAGAATACCATTTATAACCAGCAAAACAGATTATTTTAGGACTTGACATGATTTAAAAAGAGTCAATACAGATCAACTGCTCTCCAGCTTTCAGGACAGAAGCAAGCATTCTCCCCAAAAGCTCTGTCCCTCATTATTTCTGCTAATTCCCTTTCTAAGCTACTCACAGTAGAGCTGTCTACGTTGTCCTTACCTTGTAAAATAGTATGTTACAACAGCCCCTGCTACTGTCATCTGCTGACAGGCTAGGATAAACTCGCTGATCCAGATGAGTCCCACCACATGGTACCACCACATGTATTTCAAAGGCCCTACCATCCGAAATTCAACAAGTCCTTCTTCATTTGCGACAGGATTACCTAGAAATAAATGAGGGTAAAAAAGGAAATGGTGCTTACATCAGCCCAGAAAGAAGGAAGCATATGGTATTAGCAGTTCATAACCATCTACAGCAGAACCCTTCTAGCTTCTACTAATAGTTCTAAATGTCATGTTTAGGAAGATTATTCGTAAGAAAGATACAGCTTTTGCGACAATCAGTATAATGGCATTTGAAAAAAGCACTACAAAAAAAAAAATATTCTGAGCATACTCAAAATCCTGCAACACTTCTTTTAATTTTTAGCCACATTGTGAAAATTTCCAAAACTAACCACCATCAAGTAGCAGAAATTCTTATAATTAAACATAATAGAAGCCTGCTTCAGTCATTCTTAATTTCACTCTGCTGCTCTGTTGATATTATTCATACAGTGAGAATCAATATTAGACTTCATAGCTCCTTACATCTAGATGTCAACATTAACAATCACTTTTGTTTTCCTTATGGTAAGTCTTTGTGCATGTCTTTCAACAATATTTGTAGCTTTCAAGGTATTTACAGACATAAGGAGCAGCTTTAGAGATTCTAAACATATGATTTCATACATTCAGAAACCCACCGACTCTCTGTCTAATCTGAATAGCGCTATCATGTATTGAGACTGACAGCACATGTCAGAACCCTCCTAGGATAAGCTCTATTTCAATGTGTTAACCCACACTGAGATGTTTCATCTTATATAACAGTTATGTGAACAGCTGATGAGATTCAGAAAAATACTGAAAGTAACATCACGTGCATAAAATGCTTACCTCAAAAACCATTGTTTTGACTTAGCATTGATAGCACGTTCTCCACCTTCTTAGCTATGCTTTTACGCTTTTATAAAAAAATCAGTATTTTCTTATGAATATATTGAACTATTGAAATAATTTTGGTTTTAGTGAACAAGCTCTTCGTAAGCGTAGGCTTCTTCTCATGCACAGCTAATGTACACTTTTTCAGTTCTCCTGGTTTGGATTGAAAAGATCTGGCCCTATTTGCACAAAGATTTTGTTTAACTGGTATCAGTGAAGATGTTGAGTGCATATAAAGCTAAAAGCATAAATTAATCTTTGCAGAATCACAGCCAGATGAAGAGTTCTGTCAGTAAAATACAGTATCAGGCTAAATTCTGCTACAAATTTAGTCCCTGTGCAGTGATCTTTAACTCACAGAGTGAAGCACGGGACTGACACTTAACTCACTTTCAGAGGCGAACATTTTCTGCACATAGCACAGCATGTAATGAAAACTAAAAAATTCAACAGTAATGAGAACAAGAACACGTGAATGCCATTACCTCCATCCTTCGCTAAGAATTCAGGCTATGAAATAAAAAATACTTATCTTGTATTATCCTGAAATAGCTCTGTGACCTGAAACACTGCTACTTTTGGATTGGCAGTAAACAATAAATTTCAAAATTCTAAGGTTTTAATAACGAATGATGGTCTTTATGGCCTACAACTTCCTGCAAAATAACAGAGACATCTCCCATTTTAAAAAGCAGTTGCTAGGTTTCTCTGCTGAAGTAACTAAGATTTGGACCTATAGGATCGAGCTAATTCTAGCAGCTCTTGTCAGACCCTGAACACAAACAAAGGTCTCATCTTCTATGCTGTTCACAGGAGGCAGAAATTGAGAGTGGATTGGCTGCTCTTAGAATACAGCGTACAAACAGCAGAAAAATCTCCCTAATAATCCCGGAAAATGCTGGAATAATAGTGGACACCTAAGTTATGAACAACTGAAAACTACTTCCAGCATACTTACATTTTGGGAGACAGTAATTGTGTGCAACAGCCCTTTCATTACTATGTCTTCATCTGTGTGAGTACTGGCTACAATACAACACCTTATGAGATTAGCTGCAAGATTAGGCTGTTTTCAAGCTGTTTGTGTAAAATTAGAGGGAATTATTTGAAAAATTGTTATAGCAGTCTTATTAATGGAGTCTTGTGGTTTGCAACATGCCAACTTGCATCAAATCAAAAAGTCGGCCTAAGGCACAAAGTAACATACTGGGAATGCAGACTCAAAAGCACAACTTTCTTGAAAAAAGTCTTTTGAAGTCACTGAAGCAGACAAGAACAGAAGCACAGTATGTGGGTTTTTTTTCTAGAGGTTCCCACATGCTTTTTAACCAATGCTGCCTGAAACCATACAAAAATGAAGTGGAATTTGTTTAAAATAAGCCTGGTAGCTGCTTACCTGTAGTACCAAGGAAAAGCAGGACTGTGATCCAGTATGTCCAGAAGAGCATAAGCACAAAGAATGTCCAAAATGGCTGGAAGACTAGCAGCGGCAGGTGAATGAAGACCTTGCCGGCCACGTGGAACAAGGCAATGGTGAGAGCTACTCGTTTGCGCATAATTAACATTATCAAGAACAAGACAACCTAGAGGGAGAAGTTTCCAAATCACAGTTTAGAGAACTGAAAAATAAGCAAGCTATCATTTTGCACAGCTAGGATATTCAAACACAGCAAATTTAAAACATGCTCTATCTGTAAAATCACAAGGTCAAAATGTAAAACCTCTATCAGCTTCTTCTGGTGATAAATTATTTTCCAAATTATACTTTTGGGGAATTCCAATCTCATAATTATGTATTTGGAATCATCATCAGCCTCAGGTTGATGAGATTATACAAGATTCTATGCTCAATTATGTTGTACAAACCAGTGAAATCAGCAAGATTTAACAAAGAATACAATTTAACATTTATATTTGAGCATGGTGTGGTGGTCTTGTCATACAAGTTAGTCAAACATTGTCAATTTTTAGTAGTAAAGTCAGTGACTCCAAAATGAACAGCAAGGCCTAAAGAAGATAAATTGGTTCAGTCATCAGTGTTAGTATTTCAGTTCACAATGATACTTCTGTAAATGGAAGAAGTTTGGGAACAACCGATTTCAGAAGTAGGAATGGTTTAAGGACTTTCAAATAAACTCAAATGACTAAGTACCTCTGAACTGGGAACCTAAGAAAAATCTTGTAAGTGAAATTGGATTGGGAGTCCAATATTGTATCTATTCTTGGAAGTCCCTGTGGACATTTTACAGTAGAGGAGAGTAGCTGCAGGGTTAGGAACTCTCTCCTGACTCAAAATCAGATATTAGAGAACAATACCTAGAAGAAAAAGAAAAAAAAAAAAAAAAAATCACTGCAGCAGAGCTTGCAGTAGGAATAAACTTCAAAAATGTGTGCAATAGAAACCTTTCACGTGAATAAAAAAATAGAGACCACCAGGAAGACAGAACAAGAAAATAGTCATTAGCAAAGCATACCATGAAGACTGTAGCTGAAATGGCATAGATCAGGAGAGCCTGAAGATTGTCTTTGGCTATTTGAGTCTCAACAGCACTGGCAGATATTCGTTGCTTAGCATAGAGCCACCACAGGACTCCTGTACCACCTATGTTTTAGAGAGAAAAAAAAAGGATAAATGAAAGATGCTCCTTCTACGTGACACAGTCATACTACCTAGTACCAAAGAAACTAAACAGTTTCTTCTTTTTAAGTCTAGTCTGGTACAGAATACTCAAGGGCACTGATGCTTAACCCACAGGAACTTCTGAGGAGGGAGAAGTGCTTAGTTCTCCTCTGTTGCCCTCTTCTCAAGTGGATATACTCTTTTCACTGTCTCACCCCACTATGACCACTTAAGAGACTTGCAGCTCTTTGTGTTTTAGGGTGAAGTGCATGAAAGGACTAGTTCATGGGCAGCCCCAACAATGAAGATCACAGCTCTCATTAGACAGGCAATAGAGGAACAAAAAGAAGAATAAAGAGTTATATGGTAAGATGTATGTATATATGTGTATAATAAGCTGGGGAGTAAGAATTTAGGAGGAGGAACAGAAAGGGAGCTTTGGATTAGGATGCAAAATAACGAGGAACAAAAGGAAGAGTCTACAACTCCTGGGAAGACTAATGGAGAAGAGAAGGAACAGCCCTGATGCTGAAAACAGCACCTCAAGTTAATGACACGTAGCTACACCTGTATCAGACAATGTCTTAGGGCACTGGAAAAAACATCAGTCAAAGGCACAGGAGGCCAATATAAAGTGAGGTACTTTCTTCTAACCCCTGTTACGAAATCCTAGCCTTATAGCCAGAATATCATTCTCCTATCCTAGCTACCTTTCCAAGGTAGAACTTTTCTTAAATACAGGACTCCAGCCCCTCAGGGAGATAACCCCTCCCCTCTGATACACTTTTCTTCTGAGTATCCTTCTCTGTTCTGTTGTTATTTCTGAATCAGCTGCATAAGCTTATCTAAAGATCACAAGTCTTTGCTGAAGGTACTCCATTCAGGTCTAAAATGGAGGATGCTCTTTTGGCATCTCCTAAACAAACAGTGAATACAGAATAAGCAGTATGTCTCACAAATGACATGTTCTTATTCAGTCTGTGTAATGGATGCAACTTTTTAGAATATAATAACAGATGGCAATAAGATAAGTCATTCAATTCTTTCACTCAACATAGTTGCTCAGCTTCTAAAGAGAATATAAACAAAACAAAAAGTATTTTTCTCCTTTTCTTTGGTCACAGATCCTGTGATCAGTAAGCAGAAAAACCAAGTGATCCTGAAAAAACATAGATGGTCTGCTGATTTTTTTTCCATCCCTTGCAGTCATGACTTGCAAGAATTAAATTGCTAGTGCTTCCTAATTTGATTATTCTATTTTTGCTCCTTCCCTACAGTCATCTGCCCATACATTTTGGCTTAGCTACTGAGTATCAACAATAGAAGACTTTAGTTTTACAAATGTAAAAGTTAATGTGATGAAGTAAGGCTATTTTCAAGCAAGCTACATCATTTAGGATGAGACAATCTTTGGCCATTCCCAAGACGGCATGACTGGTTGCATTTCATACATGATCTAGGTCATGCAGGACTTTCTGAGTCATATGGAAATACAAGGATTTAATTAGAAATGCTAGAAAAGCACCTTTGCCTCCTCTCCTCAAGAACAGGTCTTAGATACACCTACAGAGCTACTCAGAGGACTGAAGGGGCTGATGAACATCTCAGGGTTGTATGGATACATCTACATCCTAAAGTCCCCTGAGGCTGCATAAACAGTAGTTGCCCTTTGATTCCTGCATGCTTGAGTATGCCCAGTGGGTGGGTATGCCATCAGACACACCCAGACTAGCTGCCTTGCTGCCATGTTTGGAAGGCAGGTTGAGAAGTAGGCAATGTTTAGGGCTCTGCTGCAAGTGCTGTGAGGAATATCCCATATTGCCTATGCAAGCTCGGCTGAGAGGAAGCTTCCCAGCCAAGCGGGGTGTGCAGCAAATCTCTAAGGAGCAACATACTCTCTGGGATAGGACTGCAATTACAAAGGTGGCATTTTTGACATATGTCTTGCAAGAGATTCAAAGAAAAGCTGAAGGGAAATGCATGGTCCAAGATCTGTGCAGGATGTAGCTGGCCTGAGGACATGGAGCACAAAGATTAGAACTGGGCACTCAGAAGCTGGGAGACAAACAAGACTTACCGAGTGATCCCAGAATGACAAGAATTGTTAAAATCCAGACAAGTACTCTTGAAATGTACCTGATTATAACCATCAAAATCATGGACAACACTGCAAAAGAAGACAAATAAAATAAGCAGAGCAATTATTTCAAGTAGAAATAGCCTTCCTCATTCTCCCACTGCACTAAGATAACTGCCTTCCAACAGAATTTTTAGACAGACTTCTTTTCTGAGGCTTACAAACTCACTGCACAGACAGTTAAGGGAATTAGGCACCTCTACAACTTCTGCTTTGATACTGTTGATTAAAACAAAGAGAGCATAAATACATTTACATGGTACATTAAATACAGGACGTAATGTGTACATACAGACAGAGATGTATTTAGACAATGACAAAACAGACAGCAAGACATGATAGTACTGTGAGTCTGGTAATATGAGCACACCTCCTGAGGACCAGAGCAGAATTTGCACTCAAATACACTTGTCAAGCAAGTGTAAAGTGACACCTGTGTATTTCAAAATGTCATGCCAGTAAAAAGTAAAAGAATTATGACTTTATTTTCAACATTCAAAATGAGTTCTTTAACAAGCTTTGTTCATATAGTTCCACTGCCATTCACGAACTGCATGTTAAAAAGCCCTCTACAATCTCAGGCAACTAAGATTTAGTGAGTGGTGTGTGTAAGTGCATGTGCGTATTTTCGGATATACATATTTGTGTACAGCAGTTACATAAAAGCCACTGGAACCTGGCTTTCTGAATCACACAATCTTACCCGTTGTTTAAAAATAAATAAATTCTGTTTAACTATGAAGGTATGAAAAATATTTTTAAAATTAACTGTATGTAAAACTCTGTACTAATTTGTGACTCTAACCGAACAGTAGCACTGCTAATCAGCCACTAGCTTTCAGATTCGGAACAGTCTTTCTACTGTTATTATCAAATACTGCAGCTGTCAAGATAGAAGAATAAACAGCTTTCCAGTTATAGTTGAAAAGATACTAAATGGTCTTTTGTGGGTTTTGGGGGTTTTTTTAAAATGTATCTAACATCCTTTTTTTTTTTTTACCCACAAAGGCAGACTGAAAACAAAGGACTTCTTAATCTGGTACAGCTTCACAGTGTTTCTTTTCAAACCACACACTGCTCATATACATGGCTAGTATCTGGAGCCTCCCATTTTAGGATTTCAGATTTTATACTTGGTAGGAGTAAAATAGACTCATTAGTAAAGGAATTTATGTGGGTGAGTAGCATTCTACCTTAATTCACAAGACTTTGTTAAAACAGCACTTCAGTCTAGTGCAATGTGTCACTGCATGGGCCAGAGGCATCTCCTAACTGTAGAAACGATTCAGCACCTCTATACTGCTGGGAATTTCCAGCTCTTCAGACAAGGCTGAGATTTTCAAAGGCCTGAAGGTTTTAATTTTGGGGGAAGGGGAAGAAGGAGGTAACATATGATACAACAAATGGGCACCTAAGTTTCTTGTTTTCCCCCTGAAAGTTCTCATATCCCTGCACAAGTATGTTCAATGAAACAAACTAAAACCCCTGCATTCTAGAAGTGTGCTATCGTGCATTTCTCACCCTGTCCTTTTTATTTCGAAAGGGTTTATTTGGACTTGGGTTGGCAGAAGATTAATATTAGAAATGGGAAAGGGGAATATTATAACAAAAAGTAGGAGAATAGGGATGCTCTGTTAACTACAGCAAAACTAATGTTGGCTAATCAACAGCCACACATCCTCTATCTCATAATCAGTAGAAGAGGAGAAAAAACAGGAATGCATATGTATATTGCTTCTGAATATGTTACCCAGCTGTCAAATAAAATTTTAAAAAAGCATTCTGAACCATTTTCTAAGGGCTCATTGCTATCATACATGGTTTTTGCTCATATTGTGGTTAGAGGGTGTTAACAATCTCCTAATGCAGTACTAAGAAATAGCTAGTAATGAGAAAAACAATTACCTAGTGATAACAAGCAAAGTCCCATTATAATCTCTTTGCTGGTCATAACTCCACTAATCAGCCTGTGTAAGACACTACTGTCACTGACAAAGGTGATCAGGGCCTCTGCAAACTTGGCATAGCAGGAAATGTTCACAGGAGCACAGCGATGGAAGAATGGAATAGGTGCACTGGTGACACAAGAAAAAAAAAATCAGAAAAAAAATTACTCCTACTTAATATAAATGCCACATCAACACACAAATGAAAGGTGAATAGATGCAACCATTCCACCCTCATAACATCATAACCAGAAACCATGTGTTGAATGCACAAGTGCTGCTGGAATGAGGATGATCATAATGGGAAGTGATGCAGTTCTTACAAATAACCCTGTGAGGCTGGAGTACACAGCCCAATAGGAAATTATTACCCTCCCACCCTTAAATGGCAAGGCTCAGAAAAACACAAGTTCCTATTTCCGCTTAAACGTCTCTCAAGTGTCAGGTGGTGAACTAGCAGCTGAAACAATGCCTTTCACTCATGTTAGAATGGAATACTGGCCCATATTTGCAGCAAAAGAAATCCCAGAATGACAATACTCTTCTTGCAAGCATATATTTTATGCTAAAAGACATCAGCACTTACAACTACTGCCAAGCAAAACCAATGTATTTATTCTTAGTCTTTCCCCATACTAAACGTGCTCTTGTATTGAAGATTACAATTACAGTGCTTACTTTCATTAATTTCGTTAAAATTATGCACTACATTCTTTGCAAAACATGCAAAAGATGCCTCTATTGTTTCATTATTCCTGAACCGTTTTGGAAGCATCCTCCCCAAAAATATTGACGCTATGCATTAAACTTTGCAGAATGTTCAGCAGAACCTGTTAGCAAGTCCATCAGAAGAAAATACAAGAGAACAAAAACTTCACTTTAAAAGTGGGTAATTTTGTTTTCCAAATGTCTCCCATTAAGTAGCTGCCTTTCTTGCTTATAAACTATGTCAGATCTCAAAGTGGCCTATTACATCTTTTGATCAATCTTCCCAATTACACTTCAGACACATGTTCCTTCCTGTAATTGGATCCAACGAAAGAAATGCCTTTCATATTAAGTCAGTCTTTTCTTCTAACCTCTGTATTTGTTTCACCCTGCCCAATCTTCCTTACTTAGAAGATTTTGGTGGACTGTAGCAGCAATGCACGTAATCTTTTGCAGTTTCCCCATTTCAGCAATGACCTATAAACCAGCAATTTTCTGTACTCAATAACTATTTGTTAAGCCCATGCCTTTCCAAAATTCTAACCATCGTTTTAAACACATAGTGAGTAAACCAGCTGCCTTAGGCACATCCTTTCTATGCATTGTTTTTGGGGAAAAAAAGACAACATACTGAAAACCATTAGTGTGTAATTATTCTGTACAGAATTCAGGACAAATTAGGATCACCGGCCATACATAGGTAATTAGTAGATCCTAGGTTTTTGTTTGAAGTGACTGACGATTGTAAATTATATGGTTTTAAACTTACTGTGCTGAGTAGATAAATGCATTTGAAGATGCTCATATTGATGGTCTACTTTTGGGTAGTGATGAAGACAGCAGTTAAGCACAGCAAAGTAATTGTGAATTAGTCACAGTTGTTAAAAACCAAATTAAACCCATAACGATGGCTGCCCTATTTAAAAGGCGGCCCATGTATCCTCTCAGCCTCTTACAACATAGCCTGTTTTGGAATATGGAGCATACTGCAGTTCATTATATGCAGTAATACTGGAAAAGACTGAAATTTGAGACGTTTATTTAATTGTTAACTGCTTCAACTTTGCAGAAAGCCTAGAGCATTTAGAAGTTGTCAATATCAGTAACAAAGCTCAAATTTTGAGCTGGGAATAGGCAAAGGACTGTCATTCCTGCATCCAAATACGAAAAATACCCATTTTGAAAAGGGGAACTAATGGGATTAAAATACTGTTCCAAAATACATCCCAACAGAGGAAAACATGCTTTTTGTGTACCAGAGTTTATGTTATTCATCTAACGTCCCTTAAGCTATAGCAATTTCATTACACATTTTAAGTTACCTATTTTCATGCGCAATAATTGATTTCTAACTTTGTTGTAATTAATAAAAAAAATGAGGTAAGTGGTTCCTACAAGCCTTCTGGAGTAAATGGGACTCCTGAGAGTCCACCTTTTGAGCTCTGCTGCTGTTTCAGTGGTTCTGACTGAATGAGTAGGCGAGGTAAGGTGTCTTGTTTAATAAAAAATACAGTAATAGATCTATTCTCCATGACCTGTGCTATTCTATATGGCCTCTTGATTATAACTTGGTATATTATACACTGAAATGGAATTACAAGTTTCTGAGAATAACAACATGATGCTTAATCATGAAGAAGAGTGAGTGAAGTTCAAGCCAGCAGATGATGGTGTTAAAAATTGTATTTTTAAAGCAATATTCAAATGAAGTTACGAGACCCATCTGATTGTTCAAGTACTAGATTTCAGAGGAGAGCTTTCTCCTCTGACTACAACACCTGGGCATACATAGCAAGCTGTGTGTGGGGAGCCTGGCTGGAACGCCACTGCGAGCTGCTCTTCATAACCTCTACAGGGCAGCCCCTTGGCACAGCTCAGCACAGCTCGTTGATGGATAAATGCTGCAGGGAAAAGCTGGAGAGGTTTTCCTCTAGGGTCCTCTAACCAGCGAAGTCATGCTCTCCTGAGGCTGAGATACGCTAGGCATGCTTTCTGGAAGAAACATGTATTGCTGGCTGCATTGCTAGACTGCACTGCTGTGTCAAAGTTGGACATAATGCCTTGAAGCTGGAGGATCAGAGTCCATTGAGAGGTGGGGCCTCAACTGAAGGGCGTGAAGAAGCCTGGTCATCAAACAGAAAATATCAAGGGACAGTCCTCCCAGCATATGCTACCTCCATTCCATGGACCTAATGGGAATCAGATGATGGTTCATACCTCTGACAGATCAAATCTCAGAATAGTAGTGTTAGGTAAGTTCTCCCTGAATGCCTCAGCCTACAGGGCATTGGGTTTTCATTTGTTTGTCTCCACAGGATTCCATTTTCCTTCCAAATTACACTAATTTACTCAAATAATTTAACTACAAAAATCTGAAAACCAGAGTGGTTTACAGATACAATATTGGCCTTTTTTGCCTTAGGGCATTAAGTTCAGACTTTTCAATCTCAAAAATATTCAAATGTATTGTACATTTTATTCATACCAAAGAAAAAAGGGGAAATGCTCCACCTACACAATAGCTTTTCAAAAGTAACTCTTGAGGTGGTTTTTGTGAGGAATTTACATAGTGTCGTTAGAGCTTTGACACACTGTTCTATCCTTCTGTTTTCTTATTAAGCTATATTCATTCAGACTGAACGACACGGGAACACACAGTGAGAAAAGTCAATATAATTCTGGCAAAAATTAAGACTGACAAGCCTTTTCAGTATGCAAGCTGGCACCGAAGTTTTCATTTGTTTTTGTATTACAGCTATAACAGCTGGTTAGCTGCATGGAATATTAATCTGCTGTGGGGAAAAGTAAAAAAAGTTAATATTCCAGCTGCTCCTTATTATCACTACAATATAAACAAATTACTCACTGGAGAGGCTACCATGCAGACAAGAGAGACTTAGAATCAGAGTTTTTAGAACTGACACAATTATAACATTTAATAAAACCATAACAGAGAACTGTGCATAGGAAAAGACTCTGCATTTACAACCCACTACTGAATATGTTTGAGAAGCTAAACTTTGAGAAAACACGACATGGTTCTTCTTGAGTGAGTGGAATTACTGACAGAAGGGTGTGCACAACAGCAAACGATCACTTCTTTTCTCAACAATGTTCATCTGCACAGTTCCACCCAGCACAGCTAGCAGAGTTTCTGGAGCTACGAACTTTTCTATCCTACTTCACAAAAAGCAGTCTAATATAGTATTTTAAACAATAAAACTCAAATCAATCTGTTTATGAAATACAGTCCTCTTTTTGGTACTTGGCCATCCTCATATTAGTCATTAGGGGACTGAAAGAATAAAAAATGAAGCAATTTGCTAAATCTGACTGGCTGAAGTAAGGTATAAGAAATGAACACTGCAGAGAGGTGCGTGTCAATATACCCTTTTTCCTCCCAAAGATCCAAAGAACTCTGTAATTGTCTCTGATCTGCATTGCTGACAGGCAGCTGGCTATAGGGTGAAAGGCAGTAAAACAGCTGATACTCAGCACAGTGTCAGTTACATGAGACAGAGGAGAACTTGAAGATACCAGCTCAATACTCTCAGTAACACATGCATGGATAGTTTGGGTTTTTCTTTAAGAGTTGCTTTCACAATCTTTTAAAAACATGCGGCAGTAATACACTAAAACATCCACCTGTAAGACAGAATAAATCTGTGCTGTGTATTTTCTAAAGAACTGTCACAAACAAAACAAATCTCTGCTCCCTCCACCCCCAATCAGACAAAATGTTAATATTACCTCTCTGGAACAGGATATTTAGGACATAACTTGGTGGCCCTTGGGTCTGTAGTGTATTCTGATGGCTGTAGTTCATAGCTACACAGAGTGGATCCTGTTGAGAAGGTGGGAAAAAAAAGAAATCAAATATTCCTATTCTTTGCAAACGGTATTAAAACTGATATAGGTCCTGATTCTGCAGCTCCTCATGTTATTACCACAAACCTTCTGTAATGGAACAGTGAATCAAGCCCAACACACGCTTCAGTGTAACAGAATGACACTCTCCATCTAGCTTTGGGTCTTCCAACATTTGTGCATTTGAGTGGAAAAGGCTAATTCAATGTAAACAAGAAGGACACAAAGCACTTTAAAGTCACCCTCTCCTGCTACTCCACCACGCTTTTTCTTGATCATTTTTAGTGCATGGATATTGCATAAGACAATATTCATTATAGAAAGAAAACATTCAAGTGTTTTTCATGGGTTTTTTTCTGTTTGTTTTCAAAATACAACCGGTCTATAGACTTCAGGGAGAGGAACAAAGGAACCAAACTGCTGAAGTTAGAAACTTGGCTGAAAAATGACACAAGCTCTGCATTAGATGTCCAAAACTTGTAACAAAGCTGAACTCTCTCCATAAACAGATTGGTACAGTGCAATAAAGATCAAGTTGCCTACAACAAAATTAAAACATAATTTAAGGTTTCCTTAGTACCTGACACTTGCCTAATGGAAGTACATTACCAAGACAGATCTCCTTCCATTTGTCTATAATCAAGATAGTGAACATCTGAGCCAATGCATCTAGGAATATAGCAACTGTCAAATCAGATTGGAGCAGCAGTCTCTCAGAAACTGGAGGAAGAGTTAAGAAAGCCTCCAACGGTATAAGCTGCCTATCCAAAGATGAGTTTCTTCCCAAGCTTGTTCGCTAACAGATTGCTTACTCCCCAGTGCAAGGGCTCTGGATACATAGCCTTTAGTTTCCTTTTTTCCTACATAATAAACTAAGGACATCTTGATCATCCCTATAAATATTCAATTCCTTCCATTATGAAAGTCTCATTTCCAGAAATACTTTGTAGCAGGGAGTTCTGCAAACTGGATCTGGATAACACATACACACTTTTACCCAAATTAAACCAAGACTTTTGACAGCCTTATCTTGGCCTGCGTGACACCAAACAGAAGTATTATTTGTAGAAATTGTAGAATATTATTTGCAGAAATCTTGTTTACCATTACCACATTGCTACCTCTATGAAGAGACATCTTCAATTTACAGACTGAAAGAGAAGACAGAGAGCAGCTGAGCAAGCTATCCCATACAGTCTCTGGAACACTACTTAAATACCACTTCTATGAATTAGTTTTTTGGGGGCAGGTCCAAAACACCAAATACACCATTGAAGAAAGTTAGATATCCTGCAAAGAGAAGGTATCAGGTAAAACATCTGAACTCCATTTTCAATTATACTGTTTATATGAATCCTTATGCCTCTACTTGCTTATGGAAAACATGGCATCAGATAAACAGTCATCAGACAAAACTACCTTCCTTACATCGTAGCTGTAAATGTAGTATCTGAAAGTAATTATTATTCTTTTTGGACAAAAGGCTCTATACTGCTGCAAAATTTTTTAGTATGTTCTTGTAGATATGAAAACTTCTGGATCAAGTGCATTTACAAACAACTCCAGAATTTGATGGAGGGGCAGCAGTAGAGAGTGTCACATGTTTATCTTAAAAACAGAAGGAAAAAGAAGATTGTAGATATTTACATTTATTGTATTTTGTTTTGAATATAGGCCAAAAGCTAAGTTATAAAGACGGTCGACAGCCAGCTGAATATGAGCTGGCAGTATGCCCAGGTGGCCAAGAAGGTCAATGGCATCCTGGCTTGTATCAGAAATAGTGTGGCCAGCAGGACTAGGGAAGTGATTGTCCCCCTGTACTCGGCACTGGTGAGGCCGCGCCTTGAATACTGTGTTCAGTTTTGGGCCCCTCACTACAAGAAAGACATTGAGGTGCTGGAGCGTGCCCAAAGAAAAGCAACAAAGCTGGTGAAGGGTCTAGAGAACAAGCCTTATGAGGAGCAGCTGAGGGAACTGGGGTTGTTTAGTGTGGAGAAAAGGAGGCTGAAGGGAGACCTTATCGCTCTTTACCATTACCTGAAAGGAGGTTGTAGCAAGGTGGGTGTCCGTCTCTTCTCCCAAGTAGCAAGTGATAGGATGAGAGGAAACAGCCTCAAGTTGCACCAGGGATGGTTTAGACTGGAAAAATTTCTTCACCGAAAGGGTTATCAAGCATTGGAACAGGCTGCCCAGGGAAGCGATTGAGTCACCATCCCCGGAGGTATTTAAAAGACGTGTAGACGTGGCGCTTACGGACATGGTTTAGTGGTGGACGTGGCAGTGTTAGGTTTACAGTTGGACTTGATGATCTTAAGGGTCTTTTCCAAACTAAATGATTCTATGATTCGATTCTATGACGAGAACAAGAAGTTCTATTCGAAGAAGTGGGCGGGCTGTATGTGGACAACTGTATACAGATTGTACATACAGAATATTCGGTGCCAGTTTGGTCATTTTACCATTCAATACTAACAGTGCTGAACCACAGTTTAAATATCTTATGCAGAGGCCCCCACACCTAAATAAGCCTAAGGGACACAGCTGATCCATGGATGCTCATGCTCCCTTGTGACTTCTAGCAGTTCAGGCAGAAAAGAAATATGTAGGATTTGCTACAGCCAGGGAAGGCGGTTCGAGGCTCTTTGCACAAGTGTCTATCTGAAGACCTTCTGTTTGGATCACAAACGTAAGCCAAGCAAAATCAAATGCCAGATCATGATCTGCACACAGGTCACAAGCCACTGAAGTAGGACTTGCAGACTAGGGTAACCCAACAAATCCCTGGCTGTGGAGGAAACTGGAGACACCTTGCCAGATCCCTCTGGAACCCAACAGCATGTTCCCTCCTGTCATGCAATGGAGCAGTGGATGGCTCTAGCTGCCATTATCATCTCTTGCCTGGGAACTGCTCCTGGGGCTCCTTTGGATCATTTCGTTTCAGCTGTCTACCTCAGATAGCGTGCTTCTTTAGACTCCCAGCCAAGCGGAAAAATATTTTCATGGAGCTTGTCAGACAAGGGACATCAACCACCCTGCATCTAAAGAAACTATCAGTCCAATAGCTGAAATAATGCCCATGAGATTTATTTGTCCTTTTGTCCTACATAATTAGCAGAATAAATTTTTGCTATTCCCATAAATATTTCTTTCTTTATATTTTAAAAACCTTCCAACTTCTCTAATACTGTGTAGGAGAGTTTTACAACCCAAATGTGTGCTTGAGTAATGTATCACTTTACATCAAACTTAAAGATTTCTTAAGAAGACTCCCTATGCATCAATAAATAGAAGTTTGAATTTTATAAGGTGAGAGTGGGAAGAATGGACTGCTTTGCCGAACTTTCCACCCCATACTACTTGTTCTGGGTTAGTAGAGACTGTCTTAGCACAGCCAGTCTTATTATTGCTGTTTGAGTTTGCAAGGCCTGCAAAAGTTCAAAGAAGAATTCAAGGCATCTACCTTGGTGAGATAATTAGTTTACCAAAGACACTACTATTATTCCTAAATTATTATCACTCGTAAATGTTTCAAAAACATCATGGGTAGAATTCAGAGAATGAACTAAAAAATCATTACAGTAATACATCCTTTGCTTCCTACAGCAATGCATATATTTCTTCTGGAGAAATCATTAGGCGAATGACATCAAACTGTCCTACAGGGAGTCGATTTGAGATCCCAACATGTTGTAACCTTAAAGAAAAATACTTCCCAGCTATGCAGAGCAATAGTTGCCAGGCTACTGGTGAGCACACAGAGTTTACTGGTCCCATATTTGGTGCTTTCACCTACAAAGCAGTATCCTGGAGACACAACACAGCTTCTGTTCCATAGTTTCTTTTTCATGAATAGAGTTGCTCCAGCCATTGGAATATTTTGGGGCCATGACTGGAGCAAAGTATATCAAAAGACAAACTTTCCTTTCAACCTTAGCCTAACCATAGGAATGACAGCCACCATTTCCTTTAAAAGCCTTCTTTCTGTTTTGGCTAGGCTTGGATTAGTAAGAAGCTAAACAGCCATTATCTCTGGCATTCCTAAAGCCAGCTACATTTAGCACAAATTATGTAAAGATGCTGTAGAAAGCCAGGACAAAGAGGGGGGACCAAACTCTTACTTCAAAGATTCTTTCCAACTGAGAAGGCAAATTATTAAAGGTCTTGTGTGCTCAGAGGACACAGTGCACAGAACAACAAGATATAACCCCCTGCTTTCCACAGCAGTACGGTAAATAGGAAGTTCCATACTAACCCAAGGTGGTTAGATAAAACTACTTTTAGAGACCAGAGCTCCAGTACAGCTTTCCTTCCTGTATTTCCTGTGTTGTAAACGAAGATGCAAACCCCATCCTACATAAGCATCATTATTAATACCAAAGCTTACAGCTTGAGAAATGGTAAGGCTTCCTAAGTCATTTGCTAAGAGGACCAGCCCACAGAGGAAACCACTGACATTAATACTGCCTGAATGATAGTGGTGGAAAGCACATCAGGGGTCTGGATCCCATTCTGAGCTGCTCAGCAGTGCCTACCCATCTATTAACACTGTTAGCAGGAACTAAAACAAGGACTTTCAGATCTAAAAACATGGACTTACATTCAGAGTCAAGGATTTAAGCAGAAAAATACAGAACTATGCAGAGACACCTGGGATAGCTTCAGTGCCAGGAGCAGAACAGTCACCTTAGGAGCTTAGGAGTATGTTCTGCTTAAGTTAGGCATGGCTCCAAGAAGCTCCACATACCCCTTTTCACAGGCATGTGGCAAAGCACAGCCTAAGAGACTAGAAACCAGTGTTTTGATAAGGTAATTTATATGATCTTCCATGTATGGTCTCACCATTCTGAGTCTGACTGACAGTATGCATGTATGTGACATAACTGTCTTCTAAAAGACCGTATGATGAAGCAGAGATCATAGTTCAAAAACTCAACATCTTATTCCATTTTAAGGATTCTCCCTCCTTCTCAAGCAACATCCTATTAGTCCATCAGTAACGTAAGTCCTCTAACACAGGAATCAAACTCCAAATAATCACAGATACAGAAACGTGCAGAAATGTTAGCAGGAATGGGACTGTTGTGTTGAAACTACAACTGTGGGTTTTGGGTGTTTTATGAGTAAGTGTCACCAATTAAAACACAGCTAACACTGTGAACACATGACTCACAGATGATTATGCTTGACCAACCCACACAATACAGGCTAGAGGTATTGACAGCTGGATATTCACAAAGGTGGAGTTCACTGGTATTCAGGAAGGACAAGGCTCCCACACTCTCACAAGGATGAAATTCTTAACATTTTTCTACTTTTCTCACTCCAGAGCTTGCCTCAAATCTATCTATCGAACTCTACCAGCTCTAAACTGTTAATCTGAACCACATGACCGGTCCAAAGCTTCATGCAATGAGACAATTTGGTACACTACCATTAATTGCATATTATCTTAGCATATTATGGACTAACAACATGGCATAGAAAAGTGGAAGCTTAAGACACTGGCTCATGTATCTGTAGGGAATTCTGCTGCAAATTCCACAGCCAAAAACCACAGAATAGGTAGGATGCCAAGCAATACTTCCACAGAAGGTGGTAAGTTACTATCCATTGCTGACTTCTGCCAGTAACAGAGAAGAATGCTGCATGACCTCATAAAAAGCGTACCTATGGGGAATAATAACAAGATCCTCTCTTCACAAACTCTTGCCAAGTAGAAAAAGGTTCAGGCCACCATGAAAGGAAATACACTGATGCTGACCAGACTTTCTTCATTCTTTGTCTGCTAGGTCTGACAACTGTAATTATACCCTGTCTACAACTATAGGAAGTAATTCTACTCAGAACACAAGCACTAATAATACATAAAGTTTAGGCTTGTATAAATTTCCTATTTGCCTACGGGTTTTTAGAACAACAAAAACATTCCAGAAGCAGACAAGTTCATATTTGATGCTTCATTTAGGAATGAAGTAGCATTTAGCTGTGCACAGATTAGCATCAGAGCTGGAAATGAGTGAGAAAACAAGAACTCCACTTCTTAGCCATTGATTTGTATATGGCCTGAAGTAGCAGTTAATGTGGAAGCATCAGAGGACTGCACAAACATACCTAAACATTGCAGCTATGCCTTTTGCAAATGGCGCGGGAATTGAGGCAGAAGGCCAAACAAGGATAGAGCTGAACCTTAACACCTAAACCTGATTTCTGGGCCTGAGTAGAGCCTAGAAAAACAGTGATGCCTTGAGATGAGCCAGAAGGCACAGGACAGACCACTTTGCAGTCAGGACTTCTCAGATTAATATGACAGATTTGTTCTCAGTGAAGAAAGCAAGCTTCATTCTCTAGATCTATCCACTGGTGCCTTCCAGAAGCACCATGTGTGTTTTAAAGGAAGGAAAGTAAGGATTGTACATATCTAAACTTCTAGTTGTTGCAGAGAGACATACCATCACTTATTTAAAAGACTGAGCATCAGAGGGCAGGAGAAATTACAGCTTGCTTTCATAAATAAATGTGGGACTGAAGTGAAAGTAAGTATTCTCCAGCACCTGTAAGAACGTTGCAAGAAAAATCCAACACAAAACCCCACTACTTAGGTGTTTATGCATCTCCAGAATTGAAGACCACGAAGAGAACTACTGAGATAGCTAAGCACAGCTCCTGTTACAACTAACCGTATGTTAAAAAAAAAAAATCCTAGAGTCAGAATTCATATACATATATTTTGAGTTGTAATTAAAAAGCCCAGACTATCCCCTTCTCTATCCCCCATTCTTATGAACACTACAGAAAGTTGAAAACAGATATTAATTTACCCATTCCTCCACTCATTTCTTCCAGTGCTAAATAAAATCAGCTATTCTGGAATCAAATTAAAAATCCATCTAGTCCAGTAGCAGATGTTTCCCCTACTGTATCTTTAGCTCTCCGCCACTTATAGCTCAAGGATATCCTTGAGTACTAACCTCCTATTAAATATCCAAACACTATTATTCTAACAGTTTATCTTTTGGTATCTAAAATATCCTCATGGCAGTAAGTTTCGTAAATTAACCATAACTCGTGTGGGAAAAAATCTGGCTCTTTGATGCCTAGTAATTTCATTTTTGACCTCTAGTTTCATATTACTCAGGTTATGAGATCAAGGAATAATATTTTTTTAACCTTCTCTAAGCTATTTCTGCTTTTAATGACCTTACTCTTCCTGATAGTTTTCTCTTTTCCAGGCAGAAGAATCATTGGTCTTTTCTTGTGATCATCCTCGATTCCCTTCTGAGTATGTGTACACATAGTGAGAATATACATATACCTGTGTGCGTGTGTCTAAGTTTAAAAAAAGTTAAGAAAACTCTTTGTCAAGGAAGGACCAGAACACAGCCTTTATGATGCCAACAGAGCATGAGTTCACACAAAATACAGTCCCTATTTTTTTCTCTTCACAATTAATAAACATTACACTTCCGGACAATGCTGCGCCTCCACCTAATCCTCTCGCTATCCTCAATAGCTTCACAATCTCTTTCCCAAGTAGCAATAACCATTTTAAAGTAAAGCACTAAATGCATAACAATGGTTGTTTCCCACCCCTTCGTTCTGCAGGCATTCTTTTCCATTTGACATTTTATTCCACTGCAATTGATATCAGATTTTTTTCATGTAATTCTAAATAATTCAGTAGCCACAGCAAGATTTATTACCTCACTGTTCCTCCCCCTTTCCAAATGGTTTATTAATGTAATCAATAACACAACACAATATTACTGGAGGACTCCACATGCAGCCACTTTCTGTTGTGCAAACAATTTCATTCTGACTACAGTATCAATTTCCAACACAAAACAACCCTGACGGGCAGTTCTGGTAACAAGGTAGAGTAGCAGTGGATGACTCCATATCTCAAAACCAGTCATAGTGTACTTTTATTCCAGCCATTCAAAAAATGACACTCAAAATTAACATACGCAGGTTCCCAAAGACCTTGTGGTGCAGAATCTCTTTAACCATAAGATGCCTATAACTAATATGGTACACTACAGGCTTCAGGAAAATCACGAGCAAAGGATTAAGTTTTAACCAGCACACTTTCACTAAAATCAAAGTATGCAGGGGAAACAAGCAGAAGAAAAACATCAGAAGCTGGCAGCAACCAATGTAACTGCTGTTTCTAAGGCAAGTACCAATGGTAACTGCAAAGACGTACTTTGATTACTACACATGAAGATGTCATTATCTTCAGACAAAAGAAAAAAATCCTTTTTGTTTCCCCTATGGTTCCTTCCCATAGCTCAGACAGATGACCTGCTCTGACTTAGCCAGACTGATTTCCTTTATGGATTTCTTTCAGGTCAGTCTCTGTAGCAGACTTAATGTAGCTTTACCTCTGGCTCTAAGTCCACCCGGACCTCAACTAGCTACAGAATTCTGACAACTGAGATGCCTGCCAACGGGTTGTAAAATAGAAATTTCATTTCAGGTTCCTAAATCTGCATCCAGTCGTTTACACAACAGATAGGAGTGTTAGTTCCCACAATGACCAGTCAGTATAGTTATCATTGAATTGAACATGACAGAAATTGTGGCCACCTGTTTAGTGTTTCTTTTTAATAATGACATTTCATTATTCATTTGGCACAGTCATATATGAATTATATCTTCAAGGATATTTCAAAATGCTTTGGCAAGCCCTTGAAAACAGCACTGCAATATTTCATGGACATTAAGTTTTGAAGCATCAATCAGCCTTCTGGAAAAAAAAGCTTTCAGTCACATTACTCAAAATGCATAATTTTTAAGTCCCAAGACCAACAAAAATATTGAATCCCAAGTACTCCCTGCTTGAGGTGTTCTGCTGGGTGAGAAAATCCTGGGGAGACCAGCAGCAGCCAGTTCACAATATACAACATTCTCAGTTGTGTCCAGTCCATAGCTCTACAAACTCAAGTATCAGCATGGCTGCGTCAGAACAGTATTAGAACATGTTCTCAGCCAACACTGCACCCTTCTGCATCACCTCCAGGAGTTGCTCCAGAACATTCCTGTATTTTACAACTTGCACCTTTGCACAGGCTGAGCGGTCAACGACCCAGCTTTTTCCTTCCCTTTTTCCTCCTTTTTGTAAAAGGTCCCAACTGGTTCCCAGTGTTCTGGGTGTCAATTATTCTGAACAGATTAAAGACACATACTTTCTTGTTTTCCTAAAATCAGCCAGGCTTTGTAAGGGACGGACTTCTCCTCTCTTAGATGGGAAGGTACCACAAATGCAGGATCTGACTGTGGGAAAACAAGTAGGGTGGGGGTGGGAGTGAAGTTACTGTCCTGAAATGGTGCAGCGTTATTCACCAAATCAGCTCCTTTTCCCAAACTACAGCAGAATAACAAGTGCATCATTACCGATTCAGGAAGCCAAAAGGCTGCTTTGTCATGAAATGATCTTCACGCCTCAAGCAAGCATTTTCCCTGCCCTAAATGCTTATTTATAATCTTGCTTACAGAAAAATACAAGCTGTACTGCACAATAAGTAAGAGCTCTGCCATAATTGCTCTGAACCTTAGGGGTTGGCAGTTCTGTCATGTTGTGTACCAGCACTAAAGTGCCTGTCCCACTTTGGGAAAGACACCATAAATGCTAAGCTAGCTGGAAGATCATACCTGGTATTGATAAAATCATTAATCAATATAAGGATGTTGTAGTATGTTTTACTATGTTACATCTTTTGACAAAGATGTTTCGATAAAAAAAAAAAAACTTTATTTGAACTTACCATACCACCTCTTGATGGGCTGAGGCACAACAGAGGATTTCTTTGGTAAGGAAGGGTTCTTAAACAGTAATTTATGAAAGAATTCCAAGGTGCATGGACAAGTAAGGTGATTTCAGGGATCGCATGTGAGCCAGGTGAAAATGGCTAACTCTTCAAATGCACATGCAACAACCTACACAGAGACTATCTCCAGCACAATTGCTATTTTCAGTTTGCAGGAAGGGTTAAAGCTTTCAGAAAGGCTCAGCAGAGCAAAATTAAAAGTTGACTGCGTTCTCTACCCATATATTTAAAATATTAAGGTGGTTTTCTTGTTGAGTGTTAGAAGTTGCAAGCTGGGAAAATTCAGCATTGATTATCACAAGAAACCAAACACATATGTCTTGCCCTCCTTCTTCTTCAGAACTTGACAGCTGAACTCTAAATTCTAACCAGATATCATCACAAATACAGAAATTGCAATTAAGCTCTGGGCAGTCATGTTCAAAGTCCTCAGATTTCCTTATTATCCTTTTTACAGTGGAGTCTATGGTCACTTGAAACAGACTGCCAAACATAATCCCAGTATTAATTAATTTAAACTCACTATCATAGTTACAAAGTGGCTCTCAGAAAAATGATTCTGTTTACTGAGTACTATAGTTTTGGTACCAATTCACTGTTCTTGCTCTATTGCAAGATTGAATCGTGCTTGAACTTTTACTATACATATGCAACATTTAAGGTGATCAATACTTAAGGTGTTCATTTGCTGCAAACAATCACTTTTTGGAACCTGCACAGGTTGGTGAACATTTAAGCAGCAACATAACCATGAGGATGACAATATTTCTCTGAACTGTGTGATTCCAGTCTTGCACAGAGTTCATCTACAAAAGGAAAGCTCAGTTTAGTTTAATACCTGTTTTTGATAAGTCCAATATCATAAGGAAAATTAGGAATTGAACTCATTAATGATTCTGTTCTGCTGTAACACCAGGTCTCATACTTTTGACCAAGCTTCTGTAAACTGAAACAATTGGTTGTGATATTAATTAAAAAAAAAAATTTTTATCTTTAGGTTTTAAAATCTAAAACACTTAAGGGAGATACAGTTAGAATGGAGGATCACGAGGACAAGGCATAGCATGTTTTAGGAAGAGTGTTTTTTGGTGTAGTTTAAAAGATGGTTATACTGAATGTATTTCAGGCACAGTTAATAACAGACTTGACTTATAAACACAGAAACAATGTTTGTGGTAAAACAAGGCATGGCTGCATTTCATTATTTCATGAGGTACTTAAGAAACTCCACTACTAATGACCTTGACTTCACACCAACAAATAACTGGGCTGCATTAGTTAAGAAAAACACAGCATGCTCAGATAAGGGGTAAAGAGTAAAACTGTAGATACTGGCCAAATTCACTGTGGGCTTGTATTCGACAACAGTGCACAGATCACATGAGGAAGCTACCATTCTGAGACTACCCACTGCACTGTGCTGGCACAGCTGGTTGTGCAGCTCCACACATGCTGTAATGCCACGTGATAGTTCAGCTCCCTGATTCAGGCTGTCAGACACCCAGCTGCACGGGCACAATGCAGTGGGAGGCCCAAGGGCACCAACAGTGTCCTAGGGCCATTTCAAGTCGCTCTGTTTTCAAACAAGAAGTACTCACATAACCTGTACCAGAACAGAAATCAACGTTTCATTTCCTTCTGTGATAAGTAATCAGTTTCACTGGTTTGAACTTTGTCACCCAGACTGACTCATCATTAGCCAAGTATCTTGCAAAGAAATCTTACTGCAGCATTTTAAAAGACTAAGAAGGAAAGTTTAGGACAAAACATTCCCACTTGAATAGCTGAAAACCTCTGACATTTCCTCAAATTAAGTTTTTCTTTACTTTCTTTTGGAAGGTCCAAAAGTTGGTTACCTCTCATGCTTTTTATTCCATACAGCGTTAAAATATGAATTAAGCTAGTAATATCAGTATTATTACTACAGAGAAAAAGTACTCCTCTTAGGGGAGATGGGGTACAATATTTCATTTGTTAATCCAGTTAGCTTCCTTTACACTTCTTTAAAAAAGAAAAGTGTAAGAAAACAAAAGAAACAGGAACTGCACTGTAGCACTGAATGAAAGCAGGAATATTTTCACATCCACAGCCATACTCTGTGCAGCAAGTGCCGTTCAATAGCAGTTTTGCTCTCACTAACCCCATACACATGAGGACATTTCACCAGCATTACTGTTGAGCAGCAATGTCAGAACATTTCTGTAGAAGTTGAGAATATACACTGTAGTCAAACATTCCCTCAAATTCATGTTACACTTTGTACTCCTGTTCTAACAATGAGCTTTCAAAACTGTCCAAGACATGAGAGAACAGAAGCATATTAATACTCTAAGATTTAGTAAAGTTTTAGCTTAATAAAAATATCACATTATTTCTATTGATATTTCTTAATACATATTTCATTTTTAGTTCAGCTAATGCACAAGTCTTTTTTTAATCCTATGAAAATATCTGGTACACGAACAAAAACAGACATGCTTTTTGCATACCATTAGTTTCTGCAAATTTCTGAATATCAGCCAGAGTTTTTAGTTCTTTCCTTGGGCAAGCTGATACACACAAAGCAAGAGACTTGATCCTCTGATGTACTAGATCAATGTTGCATGGATCCAAGAAGAACACATACCTTGGGAAGAAAAAAAGGTAAATTACTTCTATGTTAATTAACAATTACACTGAACAAAATCAATTTAATTTCAAACTAAAGGATTCAGCTAAGACTAACCTTCAGTCTACCCAGAAACACAGGAGATTTGATATTATCATCATTGTGTGGGTCAAAAGAATTCATGTACTCAACATATGCACCACAAATATATGGTTATTTACATACTTCTGGATCACACAGAAAGGATGTTTAACTCTACCAGATTCAAGTCCATTCAAATGGTGCTGTTCATAAAAACAGCAGCACTTCTACCATGCCTCTTCACAGATACGAGTCTAAACATTCACAAACAAAGCTTCACTCCAACCTTAAACTTGGCTTCAAGATTTCCAACTTTTTCCAAAAAGACCCAACAAACCCCATAAGGTTATACTTATGCTGCAAAAGTCCATGGCAATTTTAATGAATACACATAATACCAGTAATTAAGAACAGCTTTTTGGTTTAGATTGATTTTCCACACCACTGGTCCATACGACTGAGCAGATTACTTTAGTATTTAATTTGAAATAAAAATTGTTCAGATATTTCAAGTAGAACTATCTAGTGTTCAAGTGCAGTATTTTAAAGAGATTCTATTTGCTGACTTTCCATGATGAGTCACTGTCATTTAAAAACCCAATGCGTGAAGTACTTTTTATAGCTTTCTAGCTAACATCTCTTCTCCTGGATATACAGATTTCACCACAAACGCTAACCCTACAGTATTGTCCATTCATGGTACAATACTGTCCTGTATGCAGAATGTTTTTCTATTCTGAAGTTGAACAAGTCTTTCAAATTCCTACAATTCTGGTGAAATACTATGCATTGAAATATCCTCTTCATATTATCTACCATCATCATAGGAAAACAGTAACAAACCGCCATATAAAATGCCATTTTTAATTTTGCAGTCCTCACGATGGGAAATCATTCTGTAATCAATAAAAATCCCTTCTGCTCCTAGGAAGCATTTAGGTCCTGCCTGAACACTTTCAGTCTATACGCCAATTGCTGTCTAACTTTCCCCCACAGAAAGACTGTTCTATTATCCAGTCTCAGTATACAAGAATTATTAGTACAGTCTTACTTCCTGGAAGTCCAACAAAACTCATGTCATCTATATCAACTGTAATGTGGTAATAGACTACTTGCATTCTTAAAACATCCTCTTTCCTTGTCCACACCTCTACGAAAATTATTCAGTACTATTTCTGGTTTTTTACTTAATACATACTACACATCTCAGGACTCCATAGATCATGAAAGTCTAAGAAGCAAATGAAAACATGAAAGCTTCTGTCCTGCAGACGCAGCCAAAGTAACTGCATGTGAGCAATAAGCCACTAATTCCACAGTTTTCCTTTATTTCAAAGGAAATACTCTTGAGTTGATACCAAGACATACAATACTTGTGTTAACTAGACACTCCTGTTTTAGCTTCCTCTTCATCAGGGCAAGTTCCTGCAGTTGCTATTCCATACCATAAGGGTACGTGGAAGGAGAGTGTCCGCTCCTTTGAGGGTATCTGGTCAAAGGAGCTACAAACATGAACCTACAGAGTCAAACCTGACCGACACATGGTAAGGGGAGGTTGTGATGGGAACAAACCTCGTCAGTCGCCCTCATTGGTAAGGATATGTGGAGTGTGAGAATTCTTATCTTTCAGTAAGATTCTGGCTAAGCATCTTGCCAAATTGTGATGATAAGGAGAACGAGGGAGACACTCAGACATAAAACTTGACCAATTGGTGTTAATGAAAACAATAACCAGAAACAAACCGGGTCAATCACAGTAATTGATGGGCTATCAAAAAACTGCAGACAGGGACTTTGCAACTGGTAAGGATGCAAACCCGAAGGTGCAGGATGCAGGAGGGGTCAGTGGGACTGTGCCAGCTGCTGAGGGAATGTGCATGGGACAGGATTCAAAGAGAAACGGAGGGGGGAGGGGGGCGGCGGCGCAGAACAGAGAGAAAGGGCTGTAAAAGGGGATGGTTGCATGTAAGCCAGTGTTGGTCAGTACATTGGCCTGACCGAGCCTGATGCCTGATCACTGCAGTCTGTCCTATCCTTTTACTAAATCCTTTCTTAACTCTCTCTCTGCATAATTCCAGTCTCTATCCCATGTGCACGGATGCTGCAAGTGCTGCAAGGACTAAATGCCAGCTACTGGGGGGACCAGCGTGATGGATTTGGTGCCAGCAACTGCAGTCAGACCAGGAGTTTGGGTGCCCCAGGCCTGTGGTGTCAACTACCAAAGTGAGTTGGGTCTCAGTGCCAGTGACTGGGGCAGGGAGGGGTCTTGGCCACCAGCCACTGGGGTGGGAACAATGTGTGTCCCCAAAAAAACAGCTACAGAGGTGAAGGGCTCAGTGTAGGTGGCTGGGGCAGGACCATGGGTCACAGCCCGTGTTGGCAGGGGCTGAGCATCTGTACCTTCCCCAAAGCAGGTGTGTGCATGTCTAATTCACCAGCAAACTCCAAGCTGTACCAGCTGGTGCGTACGAGGCTCTGGGTCCAGGCAGAGGTGTCAGGTGGGCGGAGGGTCTCTGCTGGTATCTGGGGGGACCTGTGAGTGTGGGGTGCCTGTGGGACAAATATGTGAGTTTGCTAGTGAGCACCAAGCTGGACCAGCTGCTGCGTAGGGGGGACCCATGGGGTGGGTAAGGGGGCCTGGGATTGGGGCAGGTGTGCCGGGTGGGCAGAGTGGCTGTGCTGGTACTTGGGCGATGCATAAATGTGCATGTGCTTGTGAACCTGGAGAGTCATGTGTATGCCTGCACTACTGACCTTCTGTCTCTGCCAGCCCATGAGGAGGAGGGGACGTGGCTGTCTGTGCTTATGTTTATGCGAGCCCT
The DNA here is from genome assembly GCF_018139145.2 of Gymnogyps californianus. Taxonomy (NCBI): domain Eukaryota; kingdom Metazoa; phylum Chordata; class Aves; order Accipitriformes; family Cathartidae; genus Gymnogyps; species Gymnogyps californianus. The sequence continues at coordinate 31,776,446 of NC_059500.1, read as the reverse complement.
GCATTGTGGGTGCTGTTGAAGGCAGTGCCTTGTCAGTGCCAGTCCATGTAACCAGCCATGTCAGTGTCCCATGTGTGTCTGTCCATCCACATCCCTCAGCCCAGGCAGAGACCCTGGGTCTCTGTATGGGGCTGGGCTCCAGTGGCTGGACAGGAGGCTCCTTCAAATGTCATTTAACAAGTGTTACCTAAGGAAAACAAGTCAGGAATGTCGGCATTAACAAGCTAGAATCCAGCCCACTTCTACAGTGATTTAAACTCAAGGGCCAAGCTACAATTTCAATGGCCAGAAGAAATCAGAGTATTTTGTAAAATAAACTACAATTTTAACTCAAGCCTGGAAATTTAGAAATACAACGCAACTGTAGTGCCATATGCAGTTTTGACAGAAGTGTGCTGTGTTGGCATACTCTTAAACAGACACATGTAATTCAAACACTGCACTGCATGGTTCAGAGACAGTTCTGACAGCAATAAGGCAGCTGCAAAGCAAACTCCAAGCTATCAAATCTGTGGCTTCAATCCATGGTCTAGGAAGACAAAAGTAAGATTTTAATTTCTAGCAGCTAAAACAAGAATCAAAATGCTAGGCACCAGCATTACAGAGAAAAAGGTATTTTGGTTTTTGTTTTTAGAGCTTAGTTATTGAAAGTAAGTGATTTTACTGCAGAAAATTCCATACTGTCACCACAGAACAGGTTTTTTTTCTCACTAGAAGAATGTACTTACATGCTTTGTGCTGCAATTTCAGTTATTTAGAATCAACAACAGACTAATTTGTTGACAAGAAAGTAACTTAGATCAGCAATACAAAGACTGAAGTAAACAAAGCAATCATATTGTTAGAGATGCTTCAACACTGCAAATTAAAACTTGTTTGCTATAGGAAATTCAGTGTATCAGATTCACAACCGAGGAACCGTCTTTATGAAGTATAAGCCCTGCAGAGAAGGACTTGGGGGTACTGGTGGACGAAAAATTGGACACGAGCCAGCAACGTGCGCTTGCAGCCCAGAAAGCCAACTGTACCCTGGGCTGCATAACAAGAAGCATGGGCAGCAGGGCAATGGAGGTGAATTCTCCCCCTCTACTCCACTCTCATGGGACCCCACCTGGCATACTGCATCCAGCTCTGGGGTTCCCAGTACAAGAAAGACATGGACCTGTTAGAGCAGGCCCAGAGAAGGGCCACGAAAACGATGAGAGGGCTGGAAGACCTCTCCTATGAAGAAAGGCTGAGAGAGTTGGGGTTGTTCAGCCTGGAGAAGAGAAGGCTCTGGGGAGACATTATAGCAGCCTTCCAGTACCTAAAGGGGGCTTATAAGAAAGGTGCAGAGAGGCTTTTTACAAGAGCCTGTAGTGACAGGACAAGGGGTAACAGTTTTAAACTAAAAGAGGGTAGATTTAAATGAGGTATTAGGAAGAAATTCTTTACTATGAGGGTGGTGAGACACTGGAACAGGCTGCCCAGAGAGGTTGGGGATGCCCCCTCCCTGGAAGTGTTCAAGGCCAGGTTGGAAGGGGCTTTGAGCAACCTGGTCTAGTGGAAGGTATCCCTGCCCATGACACGGGGGTTGGACTAGATGATCTTTAAAGGTCCCTTCGAAGCCAAATAATTCGATGATTCTTTGATCTTAACAATCCACTTTTCTGAAAATCAAAGTTTGTTAAAAGAACCTCTGAAATATGGCATGATGAAAAGGTTACTTGAGTAAAAATAACTGCACGTAGTTTTTAATATGTCTACCTCCTGTCACCATAATAAAAATTGGAAATTTTAAGCTCATCTTTAATTTTAAGCTGATTCCTATACATAAAGGAAAATAAGGAAAGAGTTTATTTAACTTTTCAAAAGCCTTGGTGTCTAAAGTAAGGTCAAGTTGTCCATCCTGAGGCATGTAATTCAAAATGAACTTCAGTACAACTTTCCAAAACGCATCATAACTTTTTTTTATGGATCTATAGGATAACCTTCCTTATGCTTTACTGCCTTTTTGAGCTTGTATTGCAATGTGCTTCTTTTTTCACTTTTGAAAGAAAAATCCAGATTTCTAGGCAAGTAATTAAAAATATTTCAAAATGACCAGAGCCGAGGGGGAGGGGGGGAGGGGGGGAGGGGGGGAGCAACAATTTTGGCTTCTGACTGATAGCTCACTAGACAAGCGTCCTATTACCTATTCATGCCCATGAGAAATACAGCAGTCTCCTCTTCCCTTGCAAAAACAGGAAGACAAAGCATCATCATTTTGTACACTACACCTTGATTCTGGAAGCACTGTGGCAAATCATATGAACAAGCCTATCTTACCTTCAAGTATTTTGTACGCTCTTACATTTGCCAGTGTCACTGACTTTCTGTTAGCCCTCAAGGCATGTCTTTATAGGCAAATGAGTACTTTACAGAACAACCTTTGGTGTGATCTACAAGCATCTTGTCACAATAACGGAGAAGTGAATTAAGTGATCACGCCCACTCCAAACAAATTATGGGTAGGGCATATACAGTTTCACTCAACCAAATTCTCTGTATGCGTGCTGCAAACTCTCCCTGGGTTTTCCCACTACCTAAACCCCAAGCATTTTCCTGAGTCAAAGGCACTTATTACGGTGAAGTGCCACCCTAACTCTTCCCGATAGCGGCACACGCACATCTTCTTGTACTTGAGTGAACAGCACAAACTGAATTCTGTCCAAGCAGCAAAGTATTGGTGATCAAAAATCAGACTGAGCTAGCATTTCAGGGACTTATATTTGGCTGCCATGGTCATCATTTATTTGCAAATAAAAGGTCATTTTTTAACCCCCTTATAACTGCGAGAACTTAAAAAGCAAGGAGCTTATTTGAAGCAGATAGGTTTAATGAGAATTCACTGCCAGGGCTAGACTATAATCCCATGTCTGACTCTAGAGCACAGCCTATTAAAGTCGTACTGTGCTTTCTTTGTAAAAATAAAAAGATGTCCAATTCACTCTTTGTTGACGAGACCAGGCTGTAAAATCCTCCTTCCCAACATTTCATGTCACTGTTTTCAGCGTATCTTGATGCACATGGATCAAATCATATCCCTGTGAGGACTCTGCTCTTCACCCTTACCACCCAGATTTCCATATCCACACAGATTACATCCATTTCACTTCCTCATTACAGTGCCTATGGGTTGCTGTCATTTACAAGGAAGAAAATGTTATTTTTACAGATGATTTCTCTTTTCTGCCTTGGACTGGGAAATGAAGACAGAATTACCCTGCAAGCAGAATGAAATGAGAATAACTTCATGTTTCCAGAACCACATTTGTAGAGCTTACAGCCCCTTCTTTCTCTACACAAACTGCAATGTACAGGCAGGAAGAAGAGTTTATTTTTACAGTCTGTCTGAAAAGTACTCCTATACAATAGCATTAAATACTCCCATGAACTGCACCTCAGACACTGCAGGAACTCCATCTGCTAGAGACAGATGCTAAAGCAGATAGTTTATTCTGAAAAATTGCCAAGCAAATTTAAAAAGCTATAGGGTGTGAGAGTGGGAAGGATCCCTTGCTTATATAAGAACTGGCCTCTTCCAAAGCTGGGTACCCTGGACTGTACCAGGTACTTCACTGTGAACAGTTATAGAATAATCTGCCTTGGTAGAACGTTTTTTCTCACTCTCAACCAGAGACGGTGATATACCATGTGAGTGTATCCATTCATTTGCTTAGGTCATGCCTCAAGCCGCAATACCTTTATTAGAAAAACATAATCCTTCTGAACCTTATTAAGACTTTGACAAGCAACAGGCTCTGTCTATTAACTGTGTTAAAAATAGTCTCTATTTTTATTTGCTGTCTTTCGATCTTGCCTTTACAAGAGGAAATCACTTAGCAGTGCTAATGTTTCTCCTCATGATGGCCTGATTTCTGTCAGATGTAGGAAACTATTACATTATTAATTGTTACATTTCAATAAGGTGTCTGAGTTTCTCCGCCTTCACACAAACTCATACACAATTTCTTTCTAAAGGTAAGTTTAAAATTATAACTTTAAAATTTGTATTTTCTCTTACAACACAAGAATGACAATTTTGTACTGAATACATCTGATTTTAGAAAGCACCGAAATTTTTATATAAAAAAAGTAGGAAAATTATGCTGCATAAGTGTTAAGCCCTTCAACCCTCCTGGAAGCTGTGATTACATTAAGAAATTATTCTTCTGACAGAAGAAATCTCTAAAAAGTTTCAGGCTATTTTATTTAACTCAAATTCTTCTGGTAACACACCAATTACCTAGCCACCTTAAATCGTAAATCAGATATTTAGAAATCTTTAGTATAGCAACTCAAAATAAGCAGATCTTAGGAAAGCATCCTTCCAAAATAATTCACAGAAATTATAGATTTTGTTAGTCTGAAAGTAAAGTGTGAAGTAAAAGGCTATCATACTTAGAAATTAAAGACTTTTTAGTTCTTTGAAGTAATCAACAGTGAAAGAAACATCTTTTTTGTCAATTAATACCACTGTTCTAAGGTTAGACTAAATAGTTTACTTTCTAGAGTCACACAGGCTGTACAGATGCACTCTGAGCACTGACTGGCAGACAGACCTCAACAGACGTTCAAACGTTTTCAACCTGTCAGTCCAGAATTCTTGTTACTCAGCTCCAGTACTACTACTGCAGTATGATGTTCTTCTGCACAATAGACAGGAAATACCTGTGCTGGTTCTGACCTGTAAGTATGTGTTTTAACATGATACTGCTTAATAAGGGTTGTGTGCTGCTTAAAAGTTTTGTGCATTTTCTCCACAAGCCACTTGTACATATTCTGCTTACAGTTTAAATTTTAAAGTCTCATTTTAATGTGTCAGATATATCCCATCTCCTCCTAAACTAAGTGGCAGAAACTGAGCGTACAACATCAAAAGCAATCCATTTCTACATAGATATCAAAAGCCTGCTCCCAAATCTGAGAATACTTGTCATACCTAAAACTCTAACAAACAAGATTCTTCTGTGGCCTGATACAATCTCCTACATGAAGTGGATGCTAAGAAAGGGAAATTCCTCAATGTCTTAGCTGTACTCATATTGCACATCTGTCAACATATACTCTCTAAGTACTGTTGCTGGTTGTTACAAAAGATTGTTGTTCTCTAGGTGAGAAGAGTGGAGAAGGACAAGTAGGAATAAGTTAGCATATCCCTTTTCCCTTTTTACTGAAAATCACTCTCAAAGGAAGAAAGGTTTCACCTTTCCTCATTTACAGAATGAAGCAATTGAATTACATACTCACTTCTTGTGTGTGAGGTCCAGACCACTGTTGACTATTCCATCCACCTTCACATTTTTCTGTCCACAAATATTTCCATAACTGTCATATCCTGAAAGCAATCTTGCAGCTGCTCCTGTAGCTATTGAAAAGCCACAGATAAAACCCTGGAGGAGAAAAAAACCCACAGTTTAGTAATACTCTATTTGACAGCTGGGAAAAGTCAGTTTAATTCATTTGTTTCTAAGCAGAGGTTCTTTAAAAATTCTTTCAGACTGAAAAAGGAAAGACAAGGACCATCCACAGAGAACTGTTGTGCAATTCCAAAATTGAATGCAAGCCAAAAGAGGATTCAGACATCTAACACTGCATATTATTCAAGCATAGTTAAGAATCTTGTAGGTGGTTTTTTGAGAGTCATATCGTCAGCAAGTGGTGCATGAAGCAGAAGGGAGGCCGAGGGCAGGCAGTGAAGGAGAGCTACAAACAGAGCTGGAGTTGTCAAGGGTTAGTATGCATCTTAGGGGATCCCAGACAGTCCAGATTTTCTTGCTTTAAGATTTTTTTTTTCCTTCAAATTATGTGCTCTCAAAGATGAGCTAGAATGAAGTGACCTATCTGACATAAGATCCTTTTAAGGAAATCCTCTAAAGCAAGTGACCAGGTCAAGGCCACTATGGTTCCAGATGCTGGGTTCAAATGCAAGAAAGAAACAGACACGGAGCAAGAGAATGCAAAGTGGTTCAGACAGAGTAATGTGGAAAATACCCAATGTCAGGCAGGTGTTGCTGTGAACTTTCAGACATATTTCACTAGCAAAACCAAGATCAAGGCGGTGATTATGCGAACAGGAGACTGGCCCAAAAGAATCATTAGCTCTTTAGCAACACCACTGACAGGGAGAAGTGAACCTTCAGCCCACTCCACTACCATCAAAGAACTGTTTTTACAGATGAGGCAAGCTAAGATCTGAGAAGGGGAAGCAGAGTAAACAGCTGAGACAAATGTGTGGAGCAACAGATGGCAGCGACAGGATCAGATGAGATGATGACAACAGGTAATGAAGTGGGCATGGAACAGTTAAAACGTGGGTGGTTTTAAAGGTCTGAAGATACAGGAGAGTGACCTTCCCTGACGGACAGGCTATCACTATAGAGAAATTCCAGACAGAATGGCGGTCATTATCCTTCTCTTGCCAATGCACTAATGCACTTACAGACTTAATACTCAAAGTGAAAACAAGGGCAAAGGGAGCAAAAGGCTATCACAAGTAATAATCAAAGCTGACTTCCAGCACTCACTTTCAATTTCTCAGATCCCTTACTATTCTGTAAAGGACATACTAGCATGCATTTACATACAATAGTACTCAGGCTCTTGGCTGGTTCAAGAATTTTTTCCCTACACACAGCGTAAGGAAAATCATGCAATTCCTCCCCCATCTAAGCTAATCTACAACAGTGCAGGAATGCCCTCCTGACCCATCATGGTACCTGACCCTTCAAGTGAAGTCCCCTAGAACAGTAACTAACAGGGTATTTGACGCAATAGGATAATTGCGCTGTATATCATATTGCTTAGACAGGAAAATCTGGGACACTCACCCACAGCAGACTAATTTATAATTGGGGGAGCAGGTAGGTATAGACTGAGTAACCAGGGAACATCAACAAAGGTAGGAAAAAAACAACCACAAAAAAGAGCTGCTTGTTTCAGGAAGTACCGTGCTTTTTATGATTTTAAGATATTCACATTATAGTGAGAATATAATTTGTATTATTTAAACAAAACATTATCACCTTTGCATTTGAAGCACAGCCAATGACAAACACTACGGGGAAAGAAAAGAAATTTTTCAATGGAATAATTCCAAAGACCAACGGACAGTAGAAAAGAAAGCAGACAGCACAGAAGTCCCAAACTCTTAAGGGCTACTGCTTGCAACACAGCAGTACAAGACAGTGACAGACATTCTCTCTTTAGGAAGAACAGCATACGTAGGTCCATGAAACAAAACAAGATGAAAAGAAGTGTATTTCTAGTTTTCACTAATCTGCAGCTCTTGCAGGTTTGGTTTTTTAATATAAAGTGCACAGTGTTGTGAGGCTGTCTTGAGAAAGGTGACGGTTTCATCACACACAACAAAGCTGGGATAACTTGGAAAGAAACATCTTACCATTAGTAATATGGTTGTTAATAGTAGGTGCTTCTACTAAGCATCCAAGAAAAAAAAAAAACAAACAGTCAACTGTGTGATATTCAGAATCTTTGTTTCTCAGCAAAAAGTTTACTGTGATTCACAGAACTGTTTACCAGACTCAAAGCTATCATTTCTGGGACATCGACAGTCCCATAAGGAACATGAGTGAAGCAATACCTCACCATGCTGAAAATCACTTACAAATGAAACTAGAGTTTCAGGGGAAGCAGAGCTGGAGCAAGAACTGGCACAAACAATAAGTTCTGGTTCCCTACCAAAGGTATTTGATATGTACATGCTACCCCTTTCTGTTCTACAGCTGATGGCTTCTATGCCAGTATACCCTGACCTTACCCAGTGACTAAGTTACTGAAGGGTTTTAAAACTTCTTTCTAATGAATGCAAACTCTTCAACTACATAACATTCACAGAATCCTTTGAGTTTTACTCACCATTCCTACGCAGAAGAGGATGAATAAGAGCAGCCATGGTACATCTGTGCAGCTGTGCTCCTCCAGAGGCTTCCACTCTCGCTTGGAGCTCTTGTGTGAGAAGAGAGACATGAGGTTAACAACACTTTGTAAATTGTCTTCTGCTTATAATAGAAAAAGGCAGAAAACGATTCTCCAGGGCATTAACATACAGCAGGAGTTATCTTTAAACTCTGATATAGCTGAAGCAGCTCGGTCAAAAAACTTAGAGTAAGGCTCATGAAAGACACTTCAAAAGCAGTGTCTGTGCACTGGAAGCTAGATTGACAAAGACTTATTTATCCAGAAGACAGGTAATTTACCCAGGAATTTACAGGTGTTTATCCACAAAAAAAAATCACTTATTTTTTTATTAACAGAAAAGAGAAGCTAATGAAAAGAGCTAAAGAAAAGAGAATCAACAATATCTGCTATTGCAGTCTTCCACAGCTAACTTCCAGTAATCTGGTTGCCAAGAAGGATAAAAGGTTAAAACTTTTCAAAAGCTCCTAAGTTTTAAAACACTATTGGCAGGTTTAACAAGTACAGTGCACGTAGAAAGGAGGTAATAAATTGCTGTTAAAGGAACAGTTCTCTACTTGCCAAGCAGCAGCTGAGCTTAACATTTCAGCAAAGAAATTCCTAGTCAGTATTGCCCAGGTGCCAGAAAGGAAAGTCATGTACTTAAAGGTTGAAATACTCAGTGATGGAGGCTCTATTGCAAAGTATAAAGAGGCAGTTGTAAACAATTGAAATAGTTTGCTGCTCATGAGGTAAAATTTCTCAAGTGTGTATATACTGCTAAGATAATTAAAGTCTGTTAAAAACAGTCATGTTGCCACCTAGACAAAATGTTTTAAGAACAGAATGATTTTAAGAAAAGAATGAGCACTGGCTGTAGCGCAAAACTAACCACTCTATCAGAATTTGTTTATTATAACAAAAATATTGATTATACCTACTTTTAAAAATACACAGTAACACAGACAAGCTTTTTCAATTAGTTTCCAAATACTAACTGTTTACATATGTCTACTAACACCCAAAAAATGCACACATTGTTTTCATACTTGAGGAAGAAAAGGAGATCAATATAGGGAGAATACAGAACAGCTCTCTTCAGAGACAGAGCAAAAGGGGTAACCTATTCAAATTTTTAATTTCTTCTTCCTCTCAAGACTCTGAAGCATCTTCAAGACTTTGTTGACAAGGTAGCAAATGTCAGTACTGAATTAAAACAGAATGGTTTGATGAAACACCGACAGCTTTTATATCCAGTATGTATTTTTGCAGATTTTTATCAAAAAAAGCTATAGCATGTAACTCGTGATATTAGCAAGGTGGCTTTTTGGTATTCGTGACTTTGGGTTTTGCTAATTCACAAGCATAAAGCAACCTTTTCAAATACTACCATTAGAAAACTACAAACTGGGTACAATATAAATTAAATCCTGCAGGCACCATGCTTCAAAAAGCACAGTCTTCTAAGTAGTCTGGCTTTGCATTAGGGAATTCCATGCTACTTTTGCAATCTTGTATTAAGGAAGTTCCACTTGCAGATGTTATATTTATATTTTTAATTCAAACTGTGTAAATTTACTCTGAGTTCTGAACAGTCAAACTTTTTATTTTACTCAATAATCAGTAGTGAAAGGGGCTAAAAGGTCACATTATGCACTCTACTACACTCATTCAACAAAACTGTCTTCTGATCCTGGTGGTTCACACTTACAACTAACACACTATTCAAACTTAACATTTACAACAAGATTGTGACATTTATATTGTTATAATTAGCATAACCATAATTGCATGAAATATGTACAGCTTCATGCTTCCTATTCCTAAATCCACTCCAAGAACTCTAGATTCTTTAGAGATTTATTTACGAACAGTAGAGATAAATTTCAGCTATAGCTGCACCTTAAGAGTAAACTGCCCTTGACAAAAGAGGGAGCACTAAGATGCACCGCATAGTGTGGTTTGTTTGTTTTGTTGGGGTTTTTTTTATCCTTTCTGTACCACCTGCAAACAAAATCTTTTAATACGATTTTTAAAAGCCACTGGACATCCTCTGGAATAGCTCTGGCAAAGATTTAGGTTGTCTGACTAGTCACGGTTACCATAAGTAATCCATTTTATTTACTAAGTGGACTGCAATTTATATGTCAAAAAGAAACTTGAAATGCCATGGTGTAGCACACAGTTAGAAGGTTATACAGAGGAATTAATTCTGTAAGTATTTACTTACAGAATAGTAAGTATAGTCTTTACTCTGCTCCAAAACATAATTTAAAAAAAAAAAAAAAAAAAAAGGTATTTTAAACAAAAAGTACCCTTGGAGGCAACTCAAAAAGCACTAGATACTTACCAACCTTCAATTTAACCACCTAGCATACTAACATGATATGAAATTATACATATTTAGAACAACGCCCTTCTCCAGTAGCCTGTCCAATCTTTCTTCTCCCCAGATCTTGCTATAACCCAAGCTAGTTGCCATGATCTACCTGCTGTTTTCTTCTCACTTGCTTCCTTGTATTCTGGATTCCCACTGAATCTTCCTCCATAGCTTCACAGCACTTCATCCTCATCTTTGATGTTGGTGTCTATGTCTCTCTAGTGACTGCTCCCTGTGCACTCAATACCCTTAGACGCTTCCTCAGACCGTGATATTCATGCTTGGGCAGCACAAATTGCTAATTTATGGTCAACATAAGGTCTAACAAATGTTGTTTGTTCTGCAGTCTGGAAACTATGCTTTGTCTCCATTGTAACTGAAATACCATAAAATTTTAGGAGACATGCTTTGCCTGCCATCCTAAATCAGTACTTCTACTGATCTCAGCCTTTCCTCCAGACACTTTAAGAGCCTTCAGTATTTGCTGATGCAAGAAAGCTAGGTAATCTAGAGGAAAAAGAAAATTTTTTTAAATTATTTTATTAATTTTAAGTCTTCTCTTAAAATAGAGCTTTCGTAATTTATGCTATGCTCTCTACGGATATTCTTGCCATTAACAAAGCTCAGGACTACCTGTGCACTGTTACGACAGCACAGAGAATCAGGAGCACTATCAGTCAAGAGTGGAAAGCAGGCAAAAGAGCCTGTCTCTCCAAGACAAACTAGCAGGTTGGGAACACTCTTCCTGCCCATAACAGCTCTTCTGCGCTGATTTTAAGAGTTGTTTACTCAACAACCCAAATGAGTGTGTTCAGAAGTTTGTGTCTGTCCATTTTGCAGAAGACTTAGCAAACTCAATGCTTCTCAAAAACAAATCAGAACTGTTGGGTGCAGCACAATTTTACAACTAGGTCTTAATTCCACACCTAGAAAGCTGGAAGTCTAAAGTCAGGCTTTCTCTTGCAGAAGAGAAGTGTGAAGAATGCCAGCACATTAGCTGTTGGCTTTTCTAGTTGAATTCAGAGCTACATAGTCTCAAGACAGCAAGTACTTGTATGCAAACACAAAATAAAAAGGGGCTACTTTCTTGGGATTCATTGCATCCAATCACTTCAAAACAAACATAGAAACCCCCTCCTCCAGATTTCTTTCTCCCTGCCACTTTCAAAATATACCTTTGCAGCACCAAATAGCAGGTCTGAATTTAGGTCTCTTCTGCATACTGTAATATACTTCTTTACAGGTATCAGCATAGCACAAAACCAACAGTTACCACTTTCATTGTTAACTGCAACAGCTGTACTGGATGCTACCATACAAGCACTCATCTGCCCCAACCAGAGTGCAACACACACATAAGAGCACAAAAAAGTGTAAAAATACGGCATGTCAGCAGGAGACTACAGATGCAAGGAGTTACTGAGAATTTTTTTTTAAACATAAAATGTCTCATGCAATGTACAATTTGGGAGTGATGTGACTGAAGCAAGAAGCCAAGTAAAGAACATCTGCAGTATTATATATATGGATAATCAAGCTGTGGGTAAGTAGCAAAGATGTGAATAAGATCAGGATAAAGATGGAATTTGCCATCAACAGAGGATGTTGCAACATCATGAGAAAGGCAGGAGAAAGAAATCCTAAAATCTTATGGTGATCGGATTGTATGTTTCAGGAAGAAGAAAATGAAGCTACTACCGAGACAGATGGGCTGAATTAAGGACAACTCAGTGAATAACTGGCCTGGGTAACATCTACTGGATGAAAAGGAGACACAGGGAGAAGCTAGACTCTAGGCTTTACTTCGGCTAGTGAGTTTAAGCTAGCAACTGGAGAGTATAGGACTATTCTGATTTGCATATGAACACACAGGTTGTAAGAATACAGTCATAGCTTCATTGAGGTAGTCAAGGACAAAAAATAAAACCAAACCAGAACAAACAAATACAACCCTCACATTTTTCAGCCCAAAACAAATCTCAGAAGAGACCCAGGATGAAGATCCCATCAAAATCCTATAGGAAGATTCACTAGTCATGAGCAAGAGCAGTCTGGCAAACTGCTAATCTAACTCCAGGACTATCATACACAGTGTTAAGAAAGCCAACAGAACACAAAATTTTAAAGCAATGTCCACAGCCAGCAAAGCCAAACTGAGTTAAACTTCATGAGATACCAGTTACATGAGCTATGCCATTCTGGCTCAAGAGAAGGCTTCCAAGTGCAGGTGCTCCAAACTTCTGGAAAGTCCACATCCAGGACAAATTGTTTATTACCCCTACTTGTAAGAAATGCTAGATAAAACCCTACATGCAGATGAAACTTAGTGACGCAATATTCTTCTACTTCAGCATTTGGTTTAAATCAGTTCCACTTCAAGTAAAAAATAACAGAAAATAAGACAGAAAAGTTGAAATAGTTTTTAAACAAAGATGCACACTAATAATTTTGACATTCCCTCTTAAAAAGCAATAAATCCTTTTGGTTTAGTTTCCTTTTTTCTTTCAACCTGGTTCTAACACAAGACAACGATGCTGCAAAACATTCAGTTTTCCATTTGCTTTACATTTCCATAAGCTTTCATATTTTCTATGCTTAGAAATGGCCACTTTTTTCCTGTTGAGTACTGAATGCAGGACATGGCATTTTGACTCATCCATCTAAACAATCAGGCCTAGATTTACAAAGTTTTTTCAGATCCTAGCACACTCAGGCACTTCAGTATTTGGCCCATTCCCCCCTTAACAACTCATACCATGCTTTAAGGATAAGACTTTTCAGACCACTTATGATTTCTGAAACTTCCGTTGGTTCAACTGGTGGGTTACAGTACTGCCAGACACAGACCTAGTGTATGGAAGCTTCACCACTGCTTTCACCATTTACATTCATTCGTTATTTGACCTTTCCTTAAAGACTGTAAAAATTCACAAAATAAATCCATCCACTACTCTCCCCTCACCAATGCACACTGAATTTTTAACCGCTTCTGGCCCTTAGTCTCCCTTCTATATTACATCCACCTTCCAAGTTTTAATATCTCAATCACGAAAGCAACTGCACGCCCTTTACAAAGATTTCTTCCCTAAGATCATTTACAAAATTTAAGAAAATTTAAGATGCATCTTCCTTTCATAGAACTGTTGTGTTAGGCTGTCAATTACAAAAACTGGTATGCATGAATATCTGAACTCCCATTTGTTCCTCAAAATGGTGTCTGTGACTATTCTTTTCAGTGGGACATAAGTTTATTTTGTTTTTTAAGCACAGAACCCAGCTAAAAAAACAAATCGATAGTTCTAGAAGCCATGGAACTAGTTAAGATTGATTTCCTTTGGTCTTTTGGCACAGTACAATCAGATCCTCTGGTATCTAACGAAGGGAAATCATAGTTCTTCATGCAGTGGAAACAATTCCTTCCCCCCCCCCCCCCCCATCACATTTAGATTTTCTGATATTTAAGAATCACTCAGCTTTTGTTACAGTCCCTTTCTCTGCAGCAACAGTTTGACCTCAGTCTTTCATTAAGCTCACAAGAACACAATTCAATCTTTGAATCAACTATCACTGCTGAATTAGCTAAGTTGGATCAATGATTTTTAAGAGTTATTTGGGGGGGAACAAGTAGTTTCCTGAAGGAATGAAATGTGTGTAATCTGTGCCAAAGATATTTGAAACAGAAGTTACCAGCAGTTTAAATTACTACAAAAGGATTGTGTAAGTTAACTTTTCAAACAGCTTTAATTAATTTAGGGGTTTTTGCTCTGCAGAGTCACTGTAGAAAAACTTGGAATATTCATTGTTACAATTTCTAACCAGTTTCAATAATGATAAGAAGATACTGAAAATTTTGGTTTGCAAGTATTTCAGGTTTTTTTCTTTTGAAATGAAAGGTCAGTTTTTATTGTACTTTTAAAAATGCTCAGGGATATTATTATTGATGTGGCAGTTTAAGATAATTTATTATAAAACCCCATCCTAAGAACCACATTCATCTAACTACACCCCCTTTCAATTCCCTGTTGTTTTATCACCTTGATGTAACATCTAGATTCAGAGTATGAGTGACTGTAGCTCAATACAGGAGAGTAAATAGAAATGACTGCTGTTTGTATATGTAAATCAAGGAATTCAGAAATGACTGTGTAGCTATCTATCTACAGAGGCGACAAACAGCCACAGTGTGCACACAGCATTAATAAACAGCCCTTAGAGGCAAAAAAGGATACTCATCCTGACCGGGATCTTTTGTGGGAAACTGCCACCAAGTCCTGCAGAACCTACCTTTCCTAGAAGGAAGGCTGGTTCTGATAAAGTACCACAGATTCAACTCATTGTATGAATAGCATTCAGTTTATTCCAATAGCACAGTGAGTACATAATACAGTCATTTTACACCTAGAATGCAAGTTCGATGTTTCAGAATTGGTGTGTCCGTTTGCAATACTGTGCATACCACAAAATGACATGTAAGGCATGGTCTACTCTTGAGTTCTCCTTGGGCAACGGCCAAGCCAGGTTAAAGAGGTTGCTACCAAGAAGACATCCAGTCCAGAAGTTGTCCTGCAAGCTAAGTTTAAAACTACAACTTCACATGCTATTGAAACATCCCCACACTGCCAAAAAAAAGACAGTTCTTGAAACATTTATCAGCATTTCCCAATGACCATTTAAGGAGCTGATTCTTTACTCATTTTACGTATCTTTACAAGCTAAAGAACAGTCCCAATCACATGCTGGCCTTTACCATGAAGCATACCACACATGAAAAAGAGGAACCATAATTTAGTAGTTTACCAAAATGTTTCCAACATAAGAATGTAATTCTCCAGTTTATCAGAGAGCATGGCATTTTTCTGTCCAAGACATAGCACACCTTTCTACACTATTCAGCTGTTAAGAGAGGAACTAACAGCAACTGTATATTGTCCTAATGAAACTTCTTCCACCTCTGAACAGATCTTAATTCTAGAGCCTGAAGAGGAAAAGAGTCCTGACCCCAAGCATGGGGATATTTCTAGATCGCTCTAACCTGAAACCTAAAAGCAAGACATAAGTCCCCTATTGCATAAGCAGCTGCAGCCATTTTGACATCAAACTAAGTTACCAGCTGTTCCTCTCCTTTCATTATGAATGTTAAACTGCAGTAAGATGACCAGTATGCTGCATCTGAACTATATTTTGACCACAAAGTGGTTAAAACGTATGTCATACCAATTACAGGTGTAGACTAGGTGTGTCTCACTATAAACATGAATCAGTAACTACTTCATGAAAAACAGAGCACTTCTCTGCATACATAGCCAACTTAGTAGATAATGAGTGATCTGAACAAGCGTGTAAAACATCAGAATATAAACTTAAAATCTAGCAAGTTTTTCCACATTTTCAAACAAAAGCATTAGGCAACTTTTAACCTGTTAAATACGCTGCACAAAGGAATTCATACTGAGAGGGAGGGAAAAGACATGGACATTTTCTACCACCTTCACAAATAAACAGAGCCTAGAGTCCCTGACAATGCCCATATGAAGGTCTGTGTTTGCTACCTCTAGGGAGAATGAAGTCTGTAATTATTCTAGGATCTTCTATTACTCTGAAGATTGGATGACACTGTTCCTAAAAAAGCCCGAAAAACCTAACCCCCCCCAAACCCACACTCATTTCCCCACACAAGTACACTTGTGAGAACAGAAGTAGCAACTAAAGTAAACTAGCTCTTTATATAAAATCTTCATGTGGTGAATGCACTCTGTTTAAGCGTCCAAAGCAAAGTCTTGAAGTGTTCAAACTATCTTTGGTTCATGACTTCATCAACTATCTTACAATTTTTTATAGAAAACCCTTAGTTTACTGCACCGTGAAGCCTAAGAATGCTGCGCGAAGTTGCCCTAGTTAAAACACTCACCATTACCTACAGACTTCCTGTGCATGACCTACAGGTGTTCAGATAAAGCACCAAGCAGTAGCTTACTGCAGTTTATCAAGAATTCAGATGATTCTCTCAGGTTCACAATAAAACTGATATATTATACAGCAAATTACTGGTATGCCTCCATTACTAGAAGAGGAACACACACCAGCAAACTCAGACTTTTACTCTACGAAACTATACCAGTTCCCTGGAAGAATGAACTATGCTGTATCAATAAAAATATCTCCATAAATACACCAAAAAAACTCTTAGTGTAGACTTGTCCTGGATCTGCCTCTGGGGAAGAGCAGTATTGCTCCTACCCCAAAGAGCCTGCCAATGATAGCATTCTCCTGGGAGGCAGACGCTTGAATTCCCCTAGACTTACAGAACCGAAGCTACGTCTCCCACTTCCAGGGGCAAGTGAGCTTGTCTCTGTAATACCATTACAGCTACAAGTGGCAGTCGTCTCTAGAAAGAAAGGAACACAATACACACTGTTCCCTACAAGTGCCCTCCACGATGACAACATCCTCTGGATAACAAGCCCAAACGCCTCTGGGCAATTCCAAAAGGGACTGCATTACAGAACATGCAAATCATGGTGGTGTCTAACACCCCTTTTTACGGAATTTCTGCTTCAATCTCATTCCAAAATGCTTCATTTTTCAATTTACTGCAAAGTAGACATTAGTCACGCTTTTGGATTTTACCGAGAGCTACATTGCAGTACTTCACATATAAGCACCCATGTCCTTCTTTGCCTAATAACTCCACATCACCACTTGTTCTCCGACGCCTTGTCCACTGAAAAGATGCATCTGCTCTTTGTAAGTACAAAACTCAGTTCCTGCTCGGAAAAGTTTTCTGATGGTACAATATTGCTTTAAAGTTATCCACCAAAGGGTAATGAATTTATACATTGCTTCTCTTCAGAGACTAAGCATACCACCAGTTCAATGTGTCCACACCTGCTACTTCACTAATGTTCTCATACTCCACACACAGTATTTATGAGTTTTCAACATAATGTAAACAAAATTGAGAGCACATAAGACAGCACTTACAACATTATTGATGGTGTAATATAAAGACGTTTACCCTGAAAACTTGCATGTGGAGACTTCACTTATGAATCTGATATATGCTGTGTTGTATATCATCTTCCACTCATCTTTTCAGTCAACACATATTAAACATTGCTTCTAAAACTCCTTTAGTACATGCTTCCACCTCAGTCTACAACTTAAATATTTATCCTGAACCATAACACAGCTGATTAAATAAAGAGCTGACATGAACAGCACACCTGCTGAGGTTTTGGAGTTTAGAAATAAGGCCACCTGCAGACAAAAGCCCAGTTTTTAACCCTGAAAATATTTAGTTATTGTTTCTTTTCTTCATTACATGTTGTTAAGTACTTATTTGAAAACAGCAATAAATAAGGACACTTTACAAATATCACAGTAATATTTTTCAGGGGATTAAAATATCCATTTCAATGCATGTTTGGTACTTCCATGGTTCTTAATCATTAATAAAAAGCAGTCATGCAAAAAAACCAAACCCAAAAAACCCAAAACCAAGTTCACTTTTGAAGATATTTTGCACTTCATCACATTGAATCTTCTACTTGTACATCAACCTGTTTAACAGATTCTCAGATTTTATTCTTACTATGAGACTGCAAGTCCCAAATTACAAAATATTTTCAAACTTCGGACTAGTAAAAGATTGTCCAACTACAATATACACTTTGCTTCCAAATGCGTTAGCTTTATCACAGTGTGACACTAGCAGAAGAAAAAAAAGCCACAGCAGAACTCTCTAATTAGTGTTCTTCACAGAAGATGAAGGACATTCCATAAAAAACGCTGCCCCTGTTCTTTGCACTTTCTTCGTGTGTGATGAGTAATTTTCTCTAAAAGAATTTTTTCACCCTTTTAAAGTGTCTAAAGCCAGAATTCAAGACCAAAAACATCACAGCTCTTTAAGAGCTCATTGCCAGCACATTACTGCTGCGAAAAATAACGATGTTGCCACTTACTAGAGACATTCATAGCAGTTTGCTAAGCATTCTTTCAAAATGCATCCTACATTCAAATGGGTTTGTCAATTGAAAATCATAAAATCATGTATTTTTGTATTGCATTTACAATCCTTGCAGAAGAACTTCCTACCTTTCAAAAGCAAAGGCCTACTTGGTGGAGGGTTCTGCGAGGTTATAGGCTCATATTCGCACATGCCAACACAAACATGGTCCTTGTGGCACTACACTGAACACTAGGAACTAACTGTTGCATACATTGGCGGCGTGAATTCTTCCATATCACTGTGTATGAAAGCTGAAAGACAGAGCTATGTTGGAAATCGAGAAGCCAATAGCCATATTCAGTTACATTTAAAGGATGTCATCAGCACATTAAAACGTCTCAGAACGTTTTTTCCCTGTTTCCTCTAACGAAGATCAGAAAAACTTTAAGCTTACATTTGGGGGGGGCGGTGAGGAGGGGCAGCGCTTACATAGCTTCTTACATACAAAATCTTGACTTACAGGTCCAAAATTCTGGCATAAGAAGAAAGAAAATGACTCAGGATTACAATAAGAGGGCAGTACTTGACGACATTGAAAGCGTATTAGATTAACAGGAACCAATGCTAAGAAGGCTCTATCTGATTTATGGAAGAAAGGGTGGGAGTAGAATGGAAAGGGAAGTAATGTGTCAAGCCCTTAGCTTATTACATAAGCATACTTCCTTATAAGTAGGCAATTATTTTGCAGTTTTTCATAGCAAACTAGAGGGAGTCTGCCAAAGCATCCCCAGGACATGGTTATCATGACCTTGAACAAAATACTTTAATGGGCTTCCTGTTTTGTTTCTGTGGATCCATATACGACATTCAGAGGTCTCTTCCTCAGTCAAATAATGTATCTGGAGAGCAGGAAGAGTGGTTTCAATTTAAAACAAAACCATAACAAAACAGGCCAGAGTTCATTTCTGCTGAAAGCAGCTGCTTAACTACATCACATTTATTAAGAGAGGATACCAGGCACAAGTCACCATGTTCTGCTCACCACGACCCTCCACCATATTCTAGCAATATTACTGGTTAGAACAGCAACAGCTAGAAACTAGCATGTAAAAATGCAGTATGGAATCTCAGCTTTCCTATATACTGCAATCATCCCCTATTCTTGCAGTGCACTGCACACCGGCTGTTGAAATCATATTAAAGCAAAGAAAATTAATCTTAGGACTGTAAAGATGAACTACAAAATTACGTTGACTCTTCTCTCTTCTTAAATATGTATACAGATGTTCTTGAGGCTGTTGTCATACAATTCTACACTTTTATTCCACATTAGAAATTTGCTTACCTAGAAGAGTAAAAAAAAAAAAACAAAACAACAACAACAAAAAAGAGGGGGCCTAGGGACAGGAGGCCAATCAATGCAATGAAATTTATTTACTTCGTAAATCCGTGAAACTTTAAAGTGGCTAGAAGACCTAAAAGAACTCTATTATATATTCACCAACACAGACTCTTTCTCTAAAATTTATACACAAAAGAGCTCTCTCTAGTTTCATCAAATAGAGGTAAAAATTAGCAATCAGTTTAGTCAGCGGGTAGAAGTCACCTGGCAACACTCTGCATAACCTTTTTTTAGAAGCAAAGCATAAGATTTACACAATTTTCCAACAGCTCCTTCAAATGAGAAAGATTCAAATACAAAATAACAAAAACACAGTTTCTGTCAAGTTGGTTTGCAAGTTTTGATTTTCACAAAAGAAACCACTGAGGTAAGTTCAGAGGAACAAAAATTATAGTCAGCCCAAAGGAGAAAAAGGCATGCACAGTGCAAAGCTCGCCTTTAGAGTAAACAGCATAAAGACAGTTGGCAACTTCACTACATAACAAACACTGTCATTTCTTCATAATGAAAAATAAAAGCAGTCAGTTGGATGATACTGAATATACACTCACAATTACTAACCTAGAAGTCTGATGTCTGACAGCATTCTAGATGCCAATTAGATTACAATAACATATGCTTTGGATTTAGCATTCACTATTAAAAATGCAAGATAATAAATCTTTTCCAAAACTGTTCGCAATTTATCAAAAAAATGTCTTATAAGGATGCAATGTCCCATGCTTGTTCTTAATCCAAACTATCACTTCTTGAAGCACTTAAAAAAAAAAAAGTCAATCTTTTGAGTTACCTGACAAAGTAAAGGAAATAATGTGCTACTCAAAACTTTCAAGATGTGACACAACTGAAAGATAGTCTAAACTTCAGAAGGAGCTAGTCCTCAGTGGGAAAAACTCAACGAATTTGAAAGAGTACTTACAAGTATCTATGTAGTTGAAATATTTCTTTCCACGTTAAGATCAAAAGGAATTATTTGCACAGGTTGTGCAGTTGCTTGTGACAGCATTTGTAAAAGGACACCTCATGCTTCACAGGAAATGAATAGAGCTCACAGACCAGAAGTACAGAAAAGTAGTCAACAACTTCATGAGATACCTGACTCATTAGCACTGTTCTTGGATCCTGCTTGTACGCTTCATCCTTCATAGTGTATCTGTTTGCCAGAGGCTAGAACGGAAGCTTCATCTACTGTCAATGTATTGAAAGGGAAATCAAGCTTCCTAGCTCCTGGAAGTAGAATTCACAACTCATTCTGCTTCTGCCCATCAACACCATTATTCAGCTGGTCTTCTTCCATGATCGTACCCGCGCCCACAATGAAATGGGCATGTTTTGATGCCCCCTATATTCATTTGACTGCAAGAACCTCTGACAACTGAAGATATGGCTAAAGTACAATTAATGATCTGTATTGTCCGTAACAGCTCAGAAGAGACATTTCATCAGAACTACAAAATTTTTTTAAAAGTTAGGAACTCCAGATTTATTCTCTGTTGTTTTGACAGCAGATGCTCAAGGGAAAGTTAATGGATGATCTGTCTTCATCTCCTCTTATAATGGGAGGTTCTTTTAGTCTTGTAAAAACCAAGGCCACCACTAAAACCACCAAGAATAACACATGCTTTATCCTAGTCATGCCTCCAATTTCCAGCAAGATTTCAAGCTTCTCTCACACATATCTTAGATTAAGCCACTAACATACAAAGCTGTAAGGATAAAATAAACAAACACACACAGTATTTCCCAGTCCCAGCACAAACACTAAGACCTCAGTACGTTGCCTTGTTTCCTATAACATCTTGCCAAAGCAAATGCCTTTTAACTACAATCAGCCACTTCAACTGCAGAAGAGCAGGAAGGGAGAATGGATTCTGTATCACAGCTACTCCAAGAAAAAGCAGTTTAAGGTCCACTTAAACTTACCGTAAAGTAAGTTTGCTTGCTTAAAAAAACCACACCAAAGAAGCCCAAAACTTGTATGGATTACTTCAAAAAAACAGATTTACAGCACAGCCTAACAGTTATGGTGACATGGGAGTGATGAACTCCAACAGTTACCTCCTGCAAATCTACTTTTATAATGGACTAACGCTGTGAGATAGCAGAAAGTACCAGTAATGAAGGAGAAGAATGAAAAGAAAAGGAAGAGAGTATTGCCACTCAACAGCAGATTCCATTTTTCTTCTTTAATGAAACTAAAGACTTGAAATAAATTTGATTATTCTATCGACTCAGCGCTTCAGCACCATTCGCTCAAAAGATCCCAACATTTAGGAAGAGAAGATCATTTCCAAAACAGCACAACAAAAAAAACTACCTGTATCGAAAATGAGTAGAAACTTTTTAAGCTTTGCTGCATAGCAGATCCATGATGAAAGAGATGCACCTAGCACCCACCTTGAGAAGCTCATGGCAAAGGAGGACAGTGGGCTGAAACCATATGAAGGTATTGACAACCAACAGCACTGCAAGACAGGAGATACACAGAGGTGGTTTTTTTTCTCCTGTCCTTTACAAGGTTTTTGTCTCTCATAGGTCAGCACACTTTGGCCAAACAACTACAGTTCAAGTCAGTGTTAGGATGATCTGGTCACGATAATTAATGAAGAGCACATAGACTGCTATAAGACAGCAACTGTAAGATGTAGCTGACATTGCACAAGGTTTTCCCAACAAGCTCAGGCTTCAAGATGGTGACAGTCAAGAGATAGTAAGTACAAAATAATACAGCTAAATCCACCTAAATAAGTAGAGAATATCACAAGCCCCTAAAGAAACAAAGAGGATGACACAGTTGTAACACCGAAAAGGAACAACAGGTAAACAAGAACTCTGGTTGTGACGATAAAGAACAAGTGTAGATCACAGAAGACACTACACCAGGGGAAGTGAAAGAACTTTGTGCAAGCATGGAATAAGACCGAAATGGAAAAAAAAAATACACTGGAAAGAAGTATTCCAGATTGAAGCACCTGAACAGGTAAAACAGCAGTGGAACAACAGGAAAGAATGAGCATACCTGGAAGAAAGTCTGGTATGGTTGTATTAAGTTAACATCACTCATAACAGTTCAAGTTGAAAAAATTGGTAGAATAGGAGGTAAGTTAACGAAAGGGGGAAAGAAGACTGGAAGTACAAGCACAGACAACAGTAGAGGAGAAGAAATAATAATCAGAGAGTAGAAGGCAGTAAAGAATAACCAGATGACAGCATTACAGAAGCCCAGGGAGAATAAGACATCAAGTGGTAGAGGATGACAGATAGTATCAAAAGCAGCAGAGATCAAGGAGGGTAAGAAAGGAGGGGACTCCTTGCAACTTGGACAGAAGGAGCCTGTAGAGATCTTAATGAAGGCAACTTCAGCGGAGCACAGAACCTGGTTTGGCATGAATTTAGTACGAAGAAAGAGGAGAGAACGTACAACAACAAACGTAAATTTTTCTGTTCGGGAGTCTGGAAAAGAATGGAAGCAGACTAGAGTTGACTGTCAGCTTTAAGGATGGAGGATAGTAACTCAGAATAAAATTAGGAAGGGAATAAGATGGCAGCAAGAGGTAAAAACCAAAAATTTGGAATTAAAACAGAAAAATTGAATGAATGGGGCTTTGGGGTCAGGCTAAGCAGTTAAAGACAGGAAAAGCAGAGAGCAAACACGAGAATCCATCAATGTAAGTAGCAGGCAAGAGTGCTGAACAAAGGTAAACATGCCAATTCTAATCAGTTTTTCTTCTGGAAACCTTTAGATTCTGCAGGGGAAGAGATACAGGAAAAAGCCTAAGGCAGAACTCTAGACAGCCTGCAAAGCAAAGAAACTGGGAAACGCATTCGGGGGTGGGGCAGGGGGGGAAGGATAACTGAGTATGAAATGAGAGTTAGGAAGAAGACATCAAAGAAACCTGCCTGGTTCAACACCCAGTCACAGGTAGGTGCATTATCACAAATGAGATGAGGAGGTGGCAGCCATGAGAAAGGGACTCGGAGATGCCGTAATCAGATAAGATGGCTGGCAAAATCCAAATAGAAGTAATCATTTCTCTCAGAAACAGAAATGGGGATTAGTAGATGAAGATCAAATAGGCTAGAGAGCTGAAGAATAAACTTAATGAGAAATCAACTTGAAAAACAAAGTCATAAGGAATGAGGGTGAGG
Source organism: Gymnogyps californianus (assembly GCF_018139145.2). Classification (NCBI taxonomy): domain Eukaryota; kingdom Metazoa; phylum Chordata; class Aves; order Accipitriformes; family Cathartidae; genus Gymnogyps; species Gymnogyps californianus. Next base: position 31,752,629 of record NC_059500.1, on the reverse strand, counting down.
CCTCCATGATAAGAGGAGACACTTATGTCAAAGACTTAGATGAAGATACACAGGGAGAAGCAAGAAGTAAGTGAAGCAATATGAAGGAACTTCTGATGGACACCTGCTCAAGGAAAGCTTAAGAGGAAATAATGGAGGGGGAAATATAAAGACAATGGTAGATGAGGAACACAACATTTATTGTTAATGATAAAAGGGAGGATAAGACAGACATTAAGCTCTAATGTAATGCTGTATTGTTGGTAGCAAGGTTTCTCCAATCGATATACCAGACAAAACTGTTGCTGATAAAATATTCAGCAACTAGCCTTTGATTTGGATTTCCTGAGGAGACACACAAATGCTCATGGATAAGGAGTTAAATAAACAACCATTCTTTATACTTCAGTTACATATACGGGATACAAAACTCAATTACTGTACCATATCTTACCACACGTAAGGAAAGCAAATGAAAGGTTCAGTAACGTACTATTAACATCATGCGCCCTGACAGTGGAACACAAATTTCACTGAAAAACAAAATCAGTTAGTTGAAACCTATGAACAAGCCAGATATTTAAACCATGTGATCCTCTATTTCTTCTGCTTTTGATCTAATGTTACCCACAAATAAGCCTGCATTTTCATTTAAGAAAAGAACATAACAGTGAACAGCAATTCAAATTCATAAAGAAGAGCTAGAAAGGGCCTATTAAACACTTAAGAAAAGCAATTTGGATAAGAATCACAGAAAATAAGATTGGAAAAGACTTTGAAACGTTACTTCAAAACCTCAACTTCACTCTCAGTGCTCCAAGTCTGTATCAGCTTTCCTTAAGCCACTCCTGACAGATGTTTATCTAACATTTTTTTTTTAGCAAACCTCAAACAATACAGACTCCACAATCTCCCCTGGCAGTCTACTGCAGTGACCAAATAATTTTAAAATCTTCCCCTAATATTTGGCGTATATTTCCCTCTCTGAAATTCAAACCATTTCTTCATGCACCATAAAGCTGATTGCCTTCCTCTTTGCAGCAAATTTGCCGTATGGAAAGGATGTTCCCTATTGCAACTGGACAGCTCTCTGCAGTGTTTTGCACTGGAAGGACAGAGCCTTTATTAAAACAAAACAAAAAAAAGTCTGCCTGAACAGATGAGCTACAAAAACTCATCTCTGTGATGAGTCATCTGGGACAGCAGAGACGGACTTTCCCACATAAGCAGTCTGCCTGAAGCTGGATTCAGCCACCGCAAGTGACACAGCCAAAGGAAACTAACATTTACAAGCAAGCAAAGCACAGCCTTAGCGTTAGTCACGATCACTCGTCCTACAGCCTTCAGAAAGGAGCCAAGTGAAAAACAGTATAGCCCTGGTCGTGTTGTTCAAAGGGAAAGTTAAAATGGGAAGCAGAGCCGCAAACTGGAGCACTGGGTGGAGCTCCCGATTGTGCCTTGCTTGGCAACACCACTCTGGGGGGAAAAAAAGGAGTCAGTAAGGGCAAAGCAGAGCAAGGGAGGAGGGGGAAGAAAGAAAAAACAAGCTCGGAAATAAGAGATGTGCATGGGGCCATTCACACACAGGGAAAAGGATGCAGGGAGGCACCTGAACCCCTGGCCATGGAGCGGGGAAGGCGACTGGGATTAGGACCATCTCCCTTTCCAGAGGCAGTGGACCTGGGGGAGGTCCTGGACACGGCCAGTTTCCTCCCATGAGATGGCTCCTCTCTAAGGGGTGGGGCAGTAAGGACCCCAAAGGAAAAGCTGCAGGGAAGGGGAGGGAGTGCAGAGCTATATAACGGGGTGCATCGAGGCATGGCAGAGGGGAGGAGGGAGTGCAGAGCCATAGGACAGGAGTGCAAGGCAGTATGAGGACGGCATAGGAAAGGTGGAAGTATGCAGCTGCAGCCATGGCAGGGGACTAGAGCAGGGTATGGCAAAGATTGCAAAGCCATAGCAGGGCTGGGGGAAGAAGGGGCAAGATGATGCTGATCCACAGGGGAAGCAGCGCACAGAACAGTGAGCAGAGCAATGCAGAGGGTGGAAGTGCGTAGCATGGTGGGAGCAAGGCTATAGGGGGTGAACAAGGGGGTGCACAGCCATAAGAGGGAAGAGCAAAGCTATAGAGGTGAGCAAAATGCTACACAGTTATGTGCATCAAGGCTTGGGGGGGGCGTGTAAAGGGGTTCACAGCCATGAGAGAGCAGGACTATGGGAGGGGAGACCAATGGGTTCACAGCTACGGGAGAGCAGAGCTGTTGGCAGGGTGTGAGGGGGAAAGGGAAAGCAAGGGGTTCAGAGCCATGGGAGAGTATAGTTACAGGGGATGAGAGCGCACAGCCATGGCAGAGCAGTGCTACAGGTGTAGGTAGCAAGGAGAGGCACAGCCATAGGAGAGTGGGGCTACGGTGGTGGGAGGGAGCAAAGTGGCGCACAGCCATGGGAGAGCAGGGCTATGAGGGGTAAAAGGGGATGCACGGCCACCAGAGAGCACGGCTATGGGGGGAACAAGCGGGTGCACAGCCATGGGACAGCATGAGAGGCAGACCTGGGGACGGGGGGAGGAGGGGCACAGCCATAGGGGACAGTACGCCCGCAGGCGGGTGTAAGAGAGCCGGCAGCGGGGGACAGCAGGGCCAGGGGAGGGAAGGGGGGCAGCAGGGCCCGGCGGCGGGCGCGAGCCGCTCACCTGCGCGGCGGAGCTGCAGCAGCCCATGGCGTCCGCGGGTCTCTGCCCTGGCGGTGCCCCCTAGGCGCCAGGCGGCGGCGGCGGGCAGGCGCTGGGCATCCACTCGCCGCGACGGCCCGCCCTAGGGCGGCGGCGAGGTGCGAGGCGGCGCGGAGGACCGCCGGGGAACGGCCGGGCCCGATCAGATGAGCGCGGCTTCCGCTGCAGCACCAGCCCCGCCGCGGCGCCCCCTCATCCTCCCCCCGCGCCGGCGGCGGCCGCGACTGAGGGGAAGTGGGCGGGGCCTTCGGCGGGCGGGGCCTTCGGGGGCGGGGCCAGGGTACTGCAGCGCGGGGGGTACCTGCCCGGCCGGCTGGCACCGCCCCCGCTCCCACCCCGCCCCGCCCCGCGCGCGACGGGTCGCTTCCGGTGGCGCAATCGCATTTGCCCGGTCGCCAAGGCGATGGCAGGGCTGGTGGCAGGCGGCTGGCGGCGGGCCCGGCCCTGGCCCTGGCCCTGGCCCTGGCCCTGGCCGGCCCTGCGGTGGGGCCCTGGCTCCCGCCTTTCCGGAGCCGGACATGGTCAGACGTTCTTCCTTCTTTTTCCTCTCGACCCCCCGGAGGAGGGGGCGCTGCCCACTGTGGGGACAGCATGGGGGATAGTTGCGTGGGGAAGCCGTGCTCTGGTCAGGGTGGTTTCCAAGTGGCTGATACTGTCTGAAAGGGAGAAGAGAGCTGCTTGTGTGGCCCTGTAGCATGTGTGCTTGCAGGCGTGAGAGGGGACTTGAGGTGCCTCTGCTGGCTGGTCGGAGATGCTTGAGAAATCCACAGCCCAGCAGGCCTGTGTCTTAAACTGCCTTGAGTGTGTTTTTTCCTGTTCTCCAGACTAGCTCTTATCATTGGGTACTCTGCACGTTGCACCCATCATCTGAAATGGTAGCCCTGAGTGATTGCCCTGAGTGAGTGCAAAAGATGTGAATCTGTCCCCTGGGTTCACAGCAGATTGCCATATTTTTGCAGCTGGTTTTGGCAAGCTTTGTAGCCTTCTCAGAGACACAAATGCAGGTGATTGTTCTTTTGAGCTGTATGCCTCAGTAACTGCAAAAACTGATTTCATGAACTACATCAGGATGATGCTTGCTGCATAGTTAACTAATACAAGTTTAGTCTCAGAACTGTAGGTTGGACCATGTTGCTAAGCCATGCAGGTAGCAACAAATGCCTCAGAGCTTCTGAACCAGTGAAGTCACTACATGGCTGCATCTTGTAGTCGTTAATGGCAACAAAGGTGACAGCTTTTCTCAGAATGAAACAGAGTTCTCTTTGGAAACTGGCAGTACCTCTTAAGGTAAGTTTACGGGCCCAGCAGGTGTGTTTGAAAGTGGCCTGAACATACTAAGTGATACTCTTAAGTTAAAATACTTTTTTTGCTGAATCTTAACTCTGTAGCAGGTTTAATTCTATCAATATAGTAGAATATCCATGATTGGAAATAACATTGCAATGACTTGAGTTTAAAATGATCCTTTGACAGGCAGAATGAGGCAAAAGAGGCCTTGTGACTAGAGAAGGAGTCTCGTTAGGCTTCCAAAATAGAACAAAAACTGGCATGTGGGTGAATTGTGAGTCATACTTTTTTTTTTAGCTCTTCTCAGTTTAATGGCAAGTAACATCACTTCTCACAATTTTCATATTTTCTAACACCTAGTTAAAATACCTTTTTACCACTTATATGTATATTGCCATTATTTCTCACTGTTCCACCTCATTCTATCACAATATTTCTGTTGTATTCAAACCATCAAAGAACTGTTTTGCAGGAACACTCTCTAGGAGGCATGTTTCTTTTGTGATTGACACAGGAATAGACAACAAGAAATCCATAGTCAATTCTTGTGTAACTTTGGACATGTCATTTCAGTTTCTCTGTTCCTCAGTTTTGCCATGTATAAAATTGACTTTTGTCCCAGTGTTTGTCTTTTTATTTGCTTGGGTAACAACAGCATGATGTCTGTGCCATAGATGTGCTTTAGTCAGTCTGTTAAATAGAGCAAATTCAATTTTTTTAAATAGTCCTTTCATTTAGGACTTTCATTTCAGTAGTTTCATTTAGGATCTCAAAGTGTTGTTGTGGTAATTAAATACTGCCTCCTACTTTTTGCATGTAGACTAAACACATTCAGCACGATTATTAGAAGATAGTAATGGATTAAAACACAGTCTCTGCCCCCCAAATTTGCGGACTCTTAAAAAAAAAAAAAGCATTCTAGACAATAATCAAAAGCTTTGTGCAGCTGTATAGGGGGAACGGTAGCTTTATAGTGATTAAAAAATGCCAGTCCTTCATTGGCTGTGGGAGCCTTTATGGAAAAGCTTGTAAAGACATACCAGCTGTAGCACAGGTAGCTGGGGTTTAGTGTAAGTATGTGACAACTGTAGAAAGTATTTGGACAAATCTGAGTGTTAGAAATAATCGCCAGAGTAATTGCCCTTATCTCTGCTTCTGGCCCAAGGAAATTAGTTGTGTTTTTGACAGAGATGCAGTAACAGCAGCAGCAGTAGATGTCTGGCTTTCATTATTGTAACTGTGCTTTGTTTGGCCAATCACACAAAGGAGATGAAAAGTTAAAAGGTTGTTGCTTATTCATGATTGTACTTGCTTTTATATTTATTCAGATTAGTATTTTGTGAAGAAACTGGAAGGAATTGAAATAGGAACTGCTGAATCTTAATTCAGTAATACAGAAGTTGAACTTTACGCATATGCCTAAGTGCATTTTTTGAGTTGTGCTTTATGGATTCCTTTCTGAAGCTGATTGTAATCTGCTCTAAGGCATGGTTACATCACAAGCTGCTAAAGTGCAAATCTGACTGCCCACATTTAGTGTTAACAAGAATCTAGCTTTTTTTCTATAACAGATTTGAGTCTGCCCTTCTCCCCTCGGCCAAGAAGGATGAGCTTTATCTATATTTTCATTTCATTGCTAGACTCAGAATGGCAGGTTAGAGTTTTTGAAGTACCATCTGATACTGAGAAAGGGAGACAGCAACAGAGAGAAGGCCCTAAAATGACAAAAATGCCTTTAGTACTTGAGTAAATTGTAGGTTGTATCCAGACTGTTTCCACTCTGGGAAGTGTGGGGAGGACAAAGAAAAAGACAAGGAAACATTCCAGAAAGTATGAATTGTGTGGTAATATTTACCTTTTCTCACCAGGTGTGGGTAAGAATCCTGACCTTAGGCACCCATATTTAAACACCTAAGGATTTTCAAAGGTACAAAACAATCTATAGCTTTTGTTCCATATTAATGAGAGAAATACCTTTAAAATAGCAGTAGAGAAGATCCAGGCCATTTGGATATGTTCTTAAAGTATGAATTTTGGGATGGAGTTTTCAAACAGGCTCAGTACTACAAAACAATCTATAGCTTTTGTTCCATATTAATGAGAGAAATACCTTTAAAATAGCAGTAGAGAAGATCCAGGCCATTTGGATATGTTCTTAAAGTATGAATTTTGGGATGGAGTTTTCAAACAGGCTCAGTACTGGGCTAACTGCTCAATGAAGAGGCGGTCCAAACCTGGCCTTGCTGTTAATGAAAGGGAAGAGTTGCATCATGCAGACTAAAAATTGAGTATTGCACCAGCAAGGCATTGTTACAGTCTGTGTGTTTGCCTCCCTTTTCTAATAGATAAACTCAGCTTATTATCATTCTGCTGACTTCTTCCACCTACCAATAAATCCGCACCTATGAATGCTTGGCAACCACTCTGCATTTTTAAAAATCCTATCCTGTGTGCTTAGTCTCAATATTCCTGTTTTGTTTTGTTTTTTTAATCTATTTAAATACAGAATCACAGATATTCCCTCCATAATATGCCCAGTGAACAAACTAACTGTTAGCTTTCATACACGTGTATCAGTGCAGGATTAGGAGTGATTCTGCTGATTTCAGCAGAATGCTAACGGAAGTGCAACATGAGAAGGCATTCCAGCAAATACATGGCAAATAGGATGTCAGCCCATCTCTATGAGCAATGTGGGAATAAAGCCCACCGACCCACTCAGAGCCCTGTGGCCCCATTGTCTTGTACATCTCAGAACCCACCTGAAATTGTTTGTCTTCCTGAAAAGTTCAGCCATGCCATTGCACTTTTTTACTGCTGGGGAACTACAGCATGGACGCTTGTGTCAAGTCACACAGGACACCAGTCACAAAGCAGAGAAATTAAATAGTTTTTTTATTTCTAATTAAATTAATTTTATAATATATAAATAATTATAATATATGAAATAATAAAATAATAAAATTAATAACTTTTTAATATTTATGTATAATATATAATAGTATATAAATAAATATTTATTTATAATTAAAATAAATACAAAGCTGTATCTTACAAACTCCAGCTTGTACACTGAAGATCCTGTCAGTTATGAATTTTAGTCAGTCATGGCAAAAGCATTCAAGTGATCCTGCTTTGCAATTACAATGGCAGGATTCTTGCAGACTTTTTCATCTCTGACTAAGAAAAGTTGCATATTGCTCGGTAAGTCTGAGCTCTCACAAGTTAAAGCTAAGATTTTCTTTTTGCTGCCTGTCTGACCACAGAGGAACAGGTCAATTCAGTGAACTTACTGGGAAGGTCAGAAAACCTGCTGTGATTCTACTTTGTGCTGCAGCCCCATAAATTGGTCACATTAGGTCTGTTTCAATTTAAGAACTGGAGAAAGAGAAAGCAGCAGAGAGCTTTTTGAATGATCAGGAGGGTGAAATCTTCCTTCCCCAGTTCTGAATCAAAATTTTGGTCCATTGTACTCTTAGAGATGTAACTTTTTGGTGAGAGGACAGAGGTGTACAGTGGAGGTCCTGTCTGTTGGTAGCTATCAAAAATGTTCAAGAATCATTAGGAGGATAATGTTTTGGTGTGTTGGGAAAATGGCTTTCTAAGCATATGCTTTGTGCCTACAGTAGTCCATTCATGCCATAACGAAAGTAAAACAGATATCCTTTCTATATTAAAACATGTTGCTTTGCACTATGTAATACCTGTTGGACTTCATTCTGATGTTGGACACCTGAGCATGAAGAACTGTATGACTAGATCATTTCACGCATGTGAAACAGGTGTTATGCGTTTACATCATTATTGGCCTGAGCCACAATCATGCTAGCAATTTGCAGCTGCAGTGTTCCATATCCAGTATCCAAACCCCCAAGAAATCCAGTCTTCAGAAAATGTTCTTTAAAATAGCTGGGACAGTGATGTTGCCTGTGGGGGCATGGGGTGTCCAACTGGTGTCACAGTAGCAACCAGAAAAATGTAGTTTGTTTCAGCTTTGTAAGAAAGTTTTCTGTTGCCCGAAGAATACACACAAAGCCAAGTGCAATCCTTCCTGTAGAGACAGTATCATCATAATACATGATTAGCCATTATGATCTCCTGTCATTTCACTCCAGGAGAATTATGACTCTCACACTGAGGATGTAAGACTACAGATGGAGGACTGCCTGCTACAAATCTCTTGTAAGGCTGCTGCAGTAAATCTCTTGGAGAAGAGTCATTGCCTAAAAAACTATGCTAAAGGGACCTGCCATTTGTTTTCTTAGGGAAGATGGGAAGAGGGGCTGTGGAGGGAGGTACTGTTCCATTGTAGACTCGTTAGTGTTATGCAAGGAAGCATTCATCAAGGAAGATTCAGCTTTTTCTTGGAGTAAGACAAGAAAGGAGACATGGCAATATTCAATGTGTTGTGTCGCTCTGGCTTTCTGTATAGTATTTTGTATGGGAGAGGAGGAGAGACATCACTCCCCAGAGGCTGACTTAGGCTGTGATAGATTTTATAGCTTAGTTATAGTAGTGACCAACTAGAGGTTGCTAGATTGGCAATGGTCTGGACTATTGGTGGTGGAGAACATCTACAGTGGTCTCAGAATTGGCATTCAACTCAGGTGCAGGCTTAAGGCCAAATAGTGCTTTATCATGGACACAAACCCTCATTCGTATACTCAATGTAGGTGAATAGACACTAATGGAGCTCAAAATATTGATAGGTATCCTGTGTGTGAGTCCTTGAAAGTACTCTTTTGCAGCAAGGTGGATAGAGAGATGGGACTGTCACATGGCTCAGCATAATTCAGCTCCATACAGCAGTTGGCAATATACGTCCAGCCAATGCAGCTGGCAGTGACAGCTAACAGGAGAAGATATGAGGGGCTTCACACTGAATTTCATTGGACGTTTTCCTTCTGGGGTGGGTTTTAAAGGTCCCAGCCTCACTGCTTGGTTGTTGTTTGAGTCACTCATGTTCACCTTTAAAATGAGGATATTAAAAATTTAAAAAGCAATTTGTTTCTATACAATGCCCACCACTCCAATTACAAAAATAAGTACACATAAACAGGCATCAAGCTTTATTGGAAATTGAGGATCTCACTTTGCGTGTTTCCTACACATGTAGACATGCTTAACTTTAAACTCATAACAAGTGCTTTGCTTAGTGAAAGCCTGTAAGTGATCATAAGAATGTTTGAAAATCTGGTGTTATGTTCATTTTTCTGGCTCACAGAAAAGATGGAGCCTTTCAGAAGTTCTGTGCATCCATCAGCTCCTGTTAATCTTGATTTTCTTTTTGAAAAAAAGCACATTGCTTATTTAAGAAAATAATTTAAACTTTGCAAGTGGTGGAGCTTGTGTGACCTAGCTGGTCTAGTTAGAGGATTTCTATCCTTACTGGTCCTGGGCAGCTGGATGGTACTGTGAACAATGTATGTGCTCCAGTAGATGTAGGTTGCATCTGCTCAGTAGTATCGGATATCAGGCTGCCCGTGTCCCTTGAACCAGGCTTGTGCTGGCTGACACAGCCTCATACTAACAGCTGTGGGGTCTAAGGCCACAAAAAGCTTGGGTGGGGAGAAAAAAAATCCTTGCACATCTGCAATACTCACTGTGGTATAAACACCAAAGAAAAAACATTGGCTGACAGTATTCTTGAGAAGAGCAAGTCCTATTAACTTCTTCAAGCATTTTTTCTTGTCAGCACTTTATCTGTGATTACCAGGTCTTTGATTACCTGGAGGCTACGGCTCACCTGCAGAATTTGCAGAGATACAGTTGCTTCTGATTGTTCATTCAAATTCAGAAGTATTTTACAGGAACACAATCAGTCAATAGTTTTTTAGGTTTGTTTTATTTTGTTCTGGCTACATCTGTTTCATTTGACAAAGTACTCCCCTAAATACTGGAATAATATCCACCAAGTAAATTGTTTTATAATGTGTAGAAAGCCAGGATTTGGCTGCGGGAATTTTGTTTCTGTGCCTTTCCCATAACCATTAATTTAACAGTACTCCAGAATGTTCTGGTTGCTCTTTGCTTCCTCCTGACGCCATTCAAACTCCAGCCTCCAGTCCCCTGCACCGATTTTTCCTGCTATTAACACTTCTGTCGACAGTTGTTTTATGTTCCCAGGTAGGAGAATACTTCCAAAGTAAAAGCAGAAACAGTTTGCCTGTAGATACTAGGTGGACATGCCAAACATGTTGCTTCACTTCAAGATACATCACTGTTGAGCAGGTGACACTGAGAAATAGCTCTTTTGCTGTGACATCATCACAGTTGTGGCAGACAAGCAGAACTGTTTAACTTCTGTTGCAGGACTAATGAGCACATGATTAATGACACAGAACTGAGATATTGGGGTGAAGGGACTTGGGCAGCAGGCTAAGGACATGGGGAAGGTGGGATGAGTGCTAATAACTGACTGAAGAGGTTTTCTTTATTCCTCCTGTCACTGTCCCTGTTACCTCGCTGATTAGATTCCAGAAACCTGACCAAGGCAGCTAGTAGGTGTTGACCACAGAGCCTCAGACAGACCCTGGGTACAAACAGCACACCTTTATCAGTTTCCATGACACTGGAAAAACCCCAGGGCAGGATGTAGTGTCTGACAGGGATGCTCTTGTAGCTATTTCTGGTAGGAGGGATTGGGGAAGAGTGAAAAGTGTGTCATTTTGAAATTCAAAAGATTTGGTGAGACAGTTTTCAAGCTGAAAGATGGAAAACATTTAAGTATGGAAGAAGTGTTTTTTTAACAGTGCTGTGAGAATGCTGTATACTTTAGAGAGGTGGAGTCTACCCACCACATCTGTCCAAGCTGGATGCTTGTGACAGCTCATTACCAGAACGCCTCTTGCACGTTTTAGAAGCAGATGAGGAAACCTCTCCCTTCTTGCTTCAGATCTTTGTTATGTAGGGCCCAGAGCACATCCACCTTCCAGGAGTTTAGTTGGCTGAGTTAAGTTTACCTGTCTGAGCCCAACGTCAGCTCCTTCTTCACTAGTGAGAACTGTTGTAGAGAAGGCTAGGGCCTGCCCCTCCTCTCCCTTGGGAGCTGCTCTTATGCTGAGATTGTACTGCTATGCCACATCACAGCTGTGTAAGCACACGTGTCAGCACCTGGTCTTCACCTTGACCCAGACCCACTGGCTGGGCTGCCTGGCTTGACATCAGACTGCTTTGTCTCTGGTCTGTCTGACTCTGATCACTGTCTCTGGTCCTGATCCTGACCCAGACTTGCTGCTTTGCATCTCAGCTCCTTGTTGGTGAGGTCCCTGCTCACAGGAGCCTTAACAAGGCTCCTGGCTACAAGCTCACCTCCCTTGTGGAGCAGCTGCCCCCCTCACTGCTTCCTGATGCACTGTGCATTTGAGACAGGTTGAGGGTATGGCAAGTCTGTGTTTGCAAAATAGGAGCAATGAATGAATGAAAAGAGTGAAAGGCAGGAAGATTTGTGAGTAGATGGAGAAGACACGGGTTCTCTGACTCTCAGACAACATGTTAGACATTGGACTTTACACAATAAAACCTCCTTATCAGTGCTAAACAGTGATCATCCCACAAAAACAAATTTCGGTAGCTGTTTGTTCTGCAGTATGAAAAAAAGGAATTGACTCCACCTTTTTTCTTTTTAAAAATTAAAAAAGCTGCTTTTTGAGTTGATCATCTAATTACTAAGATATTGCAGATGCTGTTGGAAGTATTGTGCTGCTGTTCACTCGTTTTTCAAATTAATGCCTCATTCCTTGAACAGTTTGTTATGTTTGGGTTAATGACCAAGGGTGGGCTCTAGTATAGATCAGACATTGTACTTCAGGTATCAAAATTAATTTCTGACAGATTTAGGGCAAGATTTATGCATTGCCACAAGAAGTGTCAGTTTCAAAGAACTTGCCATTTTCAATGAGAAGCTGCTTAGTCAAAATATTTCTTAAAACAACAAGAGAACTCAATTGCAATAAAAGTGATGGTGAAGTAAAAGTCTCAAAGAGCTTCGGTTATGATTGCGAGTCTTGCCCTCCTTTTCAGGTTTTATTCCATCATGTTTGCCAAACAGCTCAACCTCAGAGGCTTTCCTAGAACAAATGTCATCCTACTGTGAAGCTTTTCTCTAATCAGAGCCACCAATTCCACAACGTCTCCAAAGGACATGTTCTGCTGCTTAGCACTGGTGGCCAGGTACGGGAAGAGGGGACTTCTTCCACCCCTCTAATGAGTGGATCTACCTTTTTCAATGGGGGAGGCTAACCTATGAAAGAATTACGAGAGCTGACTGCATTTGGTCCTTCTTTAGAACAACTCTTCTGTTGTAGTGGATTGCCCATGGAGTATTTTCCTGTGACATTTCTACATTTTCTCAGGCTTGGAGGAATAAATAACCTCCACGCCAGCTACTGAGCTTGCAGGAGGGAGGACGTTTGTTTTGTAGCACAGATTCATTCTCTTGTGAGGAGGGTTTGTTCTGTGAGTCATCATGGAAGTCATTAAACAGGTGTCAAACAGTGTGTGTGATACGTTGATAAAGGAGAGGCAGATGAGCTACCCTCACTCTAAGTAGAGAGGATATTGGCTCCTGCTGTTCTTGTGTTTTCTTTTATCTGGGTCTGACTGAATACCTCTTGCAGCAGTTGTTCCTCCCTGTGAGTTTCTAGGTGGGCATGAAGTATCAATCAGTCATTAGCACTTGTTTGTTAAGGTAATAGTTGTTTTGTATTGTCACCATTTCAGTGATTCATTATGCAGAGCTGACTGTGACACCTGCAAAGTAGTGTTTTGTGCCCTCTCTTTCAGAAAAAAAAAGGAATTCTGGGAGGAAATAAATTTTTAGCTCCATTTCTGTGTCTGTCTGTTCTAGTGTGCCTCACTGCTCTGGAGTAGGAAAGTTGTACCCAGTCCCGAGTTGTGGCCTAGTGACTCTTCTGACATGTGAAGAACTACAAATGCTTTAACTGTGGTACTGATACACAGTGAATGTCAAGCTGTTTGTCTGTGTACAAGACTTTTCACTGCATGCTTTCCAGAGGCATCTGTGCTTTGGTTCACTTCTATTTAAAATAAACAATCACCACCACCACGATGCACACACATGCAAGACCTGCTATTAGCTCTGAAAGTCAGGTCTCTTAATGGCACCTCAGCATGGAGAATCAACATCATGAGTTGTTTAGGGATCATCTGCAGTATAGATCCAGGAATATTCATCCAGGCTAACTGTGGAATTTTTGACTCTTCAATTGGATATGTAGGACTGTATGGCTCAAAAAACCAAAGCTGCATACACATTCATATCAGGAAACAGTAGAGACATATAGTAGGACATCTTACCTGAGTTGAACCTTTTAGATGGACCACTTAAGAGATTTCTACAGTCTGCTCCACTGTGCCCCTAAGAAATAGCTGCTGTCTTCAGTAATGTGTGCACCATTCCGTTCCTTAGAAGAAGATAAAAATCAAAACATCTTCTGGATCTTCTCTGGTATCCATGTAACTTTCCACTTTTCCCCCACCATTATTTTCTGAATCCAATTTGTTATTGAAACAAACACTGCCTTAGTGATTCTGCTTTCAAACAGGAGCTAGAATTTTTTATTCCCTGAACAAAACAGGACAGGCTGAGAAACCAGATGGAGCTGGAGGATAAAATATGTATACTGTGGAACAAGAATCTGGCATCCTTCTCTCTCCTACCAGAATCTTGCTGTGTTTAGTTGTTCTAATATATGGTTTAATCACCAAGGATGTAGCATTTCTATTTTGCATGACAGTATGGAGAAGAAAAAAACAAAGTGGCTGTTGATTTACATGTATTTTACAGTATCGCTGTGATAATCGCAGGTGCCTTCGATTCCATGTGGTAAATACATGCTGTACAAAGGAGGGAATGCCTTCCAAAGATTTTAGAAATAGCTGCATGACACAAAGTCTGTCATTCATCAGAGAGAGTAAATACTTTTTGTTTTACTTCCCTTTTTTTTCCAGCTCACAGTTCAAAAAGTTCTGCTTAAATACTATAGCTTCAACTGGGAAACTAGCTAAAGCTAAGTGTATACTGAAGTGCAATAGAAATGTCTTCCTGAATAGTTACCTTTATTTTCCTGGGACAAGGCTGAACAGCTGTATGAGGTATGGCGTTCTGAAGACACTGGACTGGACTCTCCTCTCACCTTGTTTTAGTTCCGTGGATTCTGATAAAATTTTTTGAGTTACAGATGTATAAGAAAGAACAAACCAGGTGCCTGAAACCAAACTCCTGTAGCTACCTTTACTGCCAGTAGTTTTTTTTTATAGCAGTGTTACTAAGGATGTAAAACAGATGCATAACTACCTAGGGACAAAGGATTTTCAAGTCGTTAGAGCAAGGAAGATGGAGATGGCAAGCCTGGATTCTATTTGCAGCTATGGCCCTGCCAAGTTTTTAATGATTAATTGCAGACTTTATTAATTAGTAATACAGGCCTGTAAGCAGCTCAGCCTTTTGCATCTTTAGTCTTTCAACTGTAGTTTTCTACCCATTTGCCATCCCCTTTACAAAAGCTTGAAGAGTGTTTTGCTATAGGTAAGCACTGAGAAATGCAGCAGGTGGCAATGAGTTTACACCTATCTAGCCTAGGAATGCTTCCAAGGCAGATGTGTAGGAGCTAGTTGTTTTAACCCACATGATTTTGCTCTGAAAACACATTTCTAAACACCATGCTATTTGCCGTTTCCCTTCATAACAGCAAGCACAGCAACCTTTCCACCCTAAATGCTTTATCTCCTCCTAGAACCTGTGCACATGGCACAGGACAATGAAAATAAGGTCACAAGATCTTGGGCGGAGAAGAACACATACATTTCCACTGGATGCAGATGATGTCTTTTTCATGTATGGCTCAGCTCAGAGGACTCCATCTGACGTTTAGGAAATTGCATTGAATCATTCCGTGGCCAACATGCTCCAGAGACGGAGAGTGCTGATTGCTGGCAGTTCATCTGGAGAACAGTGCTGTGAAGCTTCACTCTGAGCGGGTACTTTAAGGGTTCCCTGTGTGAATTCTGAACACAGGAAGGTCCTGCTGAACCACCACCCATACACTGGAGATTTGGGATCCAAATCAGGCTCACTGTCCAGTAAGCCAAAGGACTGGGAAAGAACATCAGTGTCTGCTGCCTTCCCCTCTGCCAGTGTTGTGCTTCTGTGCAGGCAATAGCTGAACCTACTTACTGAGCTCCCTGAAGACAAGGTCTAGGGTCATCAGCAGTTCCAGTGTGTGCTGATGAATGAACCTTGAGACTGGGCTTCTACATACTGGCTTGGTCATCTTTCTCATGCACTGCTGAGCAGCTCACACTCATTCCCTTCTATGCTCTGAGCATGCAGGCAGACTGCCTGGGTGAACCATGGGTACCAATGGTGTTATGGCAGTGCCCATCTGCCAGCTATGGCACAGTTCTAGCTGGTTGAGCCAATCCTCCCTCAGCCCGTTCATAAACTGTAGGTTAATTTTCCTTGGTCACCAGGTGGCAGAATTGGCATTATTAAACCATGCAGGATTTTATTTCAATGCTTACAAACTACTTCAGCTTTGTCCCTGTAAATGAATTGCTAAGTCCTGATAGAGGGAGCTGTGTGAAAGGAACAAGCAAGACTCCCTCTCAAGGATATGATCTGTCCTGCAGCTGATGAGTCACTTGCATTATGCTGGATTCAAGACATGGGCAAATTTGACAGGTTCTCCTGTTAATGCAATCTTTCAGGCTTTGATTTGCCGGTCTGGTGTCAACAGAGGTTCAACCCTCATTCCAGGGGACTCTTCTATTTGCTGAACAATATTTGCATTTTTCATCAAGAGGAATCTGTCTGTCTCTGAGACACGTCCTGTAGTGCTTTTGGCTAACACTAGTGGAAATCTACGCTCACACTACATCACAAGGGATCATAGGGGATATATTTTTTGAGCTAAGCTAAGGTACTTGGAAAATTCAGATTTGGAGAGCTTTTTTACTTTAACCTCTTTCTACCAAAGTGTTTTAGGTTGGTTTGAATCCTTAGGCCACACAATATAGAGAGAACATTTAAATAATGTTTTTAATTCCAAGCACCTTTCTGATAAATGGAGGATGTCCAGGAAACATGTATAATAGGAATGTGATTTCACAGAGAGATTTTAAAGTTACAAAATCTAGATACATTGCAGAAAAGGTAAACCTAATGATACATGAAGCAGCTCCAGATCAAATCGGCTTCTCGTTTGATAAATTAATCTTGAAGTTGCTGTATCTTCTGTGCTTGGCCATAGCAAGGGCTGGTCAAAAGGAGCAGCAAGTGGGGAGAATAAGATCTCCCAGTCTGGAATAAGACTGCTGTTTCCTGTCCTGGTAGATCTGGAAATACTGAAACAGCTGAAGGACAGGGTAAAGAACTGTTCTGCACTAGGGCTATCATGCAGCATAGAGAAAAAAACACTCTTTCCACCTTCATTAATCCTGTAATTGGCATATTTTGCTGTCCTATACACTTTGGAGAGAGAGACTCTTCCATAATTCTCCCAATAGAATGGAGGAGGAAGGAGTAGAACTTGCCCATTCACTTAAGTTTCTGGGTGTCCACAAGGAAGCATAATATTTCAGTGTATGGATCGATGAAGGAATGTCTGTCTCCCTTTTCATTTCATCCCAAATAAGCAGCCATCAAACTAGTAGCAGCATTTGAGGAGAGCTTGCTAGTATGAGAACTCCTTTCAAGTGTTCACAGAGGTTGAGTGAGATTTCAAGATTTTGAACCAAAATCTTTGGACCTTGAAGGGAATTCAGCTGCAATAAAAACTTATGGTATTAAGTAGCTCCAGTTTTGCATTTCACAGGCTTCATAATCTTCTGAACCATGTTCCCAGGTCTCAGTGTTTTCAGACTTGAAACCTGATTCCAACTCTGTGCCTTGAACCCACTGAGAGTTATTCTGCATGCACAATTCAATGCTCTTCACCTTCATCAGCTGTATTCCCCCTGGCTAGGAGTATTGAAGACTCTGAAGGAAATTGGTTTGCTGTGGTGATTCAAGTAATTCTATATTTTCTTCCTGCTTCCCTTGGGTATTTGTACTCAAATGTGTTGTTACCATTCTTTTCTAGTGAGGTTTTTTCTCATTTTTCTTAGCAAAAAGAAAAGGGATTTATTATACATGAAACCAGGACAGTGTAATACTTTGGTACTTAATGCCTTCTTTGCCTCAGTCTTTAATAGTAAGACCAATTGTTCTCGGGGTACCCAGCCCGCTGAGCTGGAAGACAGAGATGGGGAGCTGAATGAAGCCCCCATAATCCAAGGGGAAATGGTTAGTGACCTGCTACACCACTTAGACGCACACAAGTCTACGGGGCTGGATGGGATCCACCCAGGCATACTGAGGGAGCTGGTGGAAGTGCTCACCAAGCCACTTTCCATCATTTATCAGCAGTCCTGGCTAACCAGGGAGGTCCCAGTTGACTGGAGTTTAGCAAATGTGATGCCCATCTACAAGAAGGGCTGGAAGGAGGATCCGGGGTACTACAGGCCTGTCAGCCTGACCTTGGTGCCAGGGAAGGTTATGGAGCAGATCATCCTGAGTGCCATCATGTGGCACATACAGGACAAGTAGGTGATCAGGCCCAGTCAGCGTGGGTTTATGAAAGGCAGGTCCTGCTTGACTAAGCTGATCTCTTTCTATGACAAGGTGACCTGCTTAGTGGATGAGGGAAAGGCTGTGGATGTTGTGTACCTGGACTTTAGTAAAGCCTTTGACACCATTTCCCACAGCATTCTCCTGGAGAAACTGGCTGCTCATGGCTTCGATGGGCATACTCTTCGCTGGGTAAAATACTGGCTGGATGGCTGAGCCCAAAGAGTTGTGGTGAATGGAGTTAAACCCAGTTGGCGGCCAGTCACAAGTGGTGCTCCCCAGGGCTAAGTATTGGGGCCAGTTCTGTTTAATGTCTTTATCAGAGATCTGGATGAGGGGATTGAGTGCACCCTCAGTAAGTCTGCGGACAACACCAAGTTGGGCAGGAGAGTTGATCTGCTTGAGGGTGGAAAGGCTCTACAGAGGGATCTGGACAGGCTGGATCAATGGGCCGAGGCCAACGGTATGCGATTCAACAAGGCTAAGTGCTGGGTCCTGCACTTGGGTCACAACAATGCCATGCAACGCTACAGGCTTGGGGAAGAGCGACTAGAAAGCTGCCTGGCAGAAAGGGACCTGGGGGTATTGGTCGACAGCTGGCTGAATATGAGCCGGCAGTGTGCCCAGGTGGCCAAGAAGGTCAATGGCATCCTGGCTTGTATCAGAAATAGTGTGGCCAGCAGGACTAGGGAAGTGATTGTCCCCCTGTACTCGGCACTGGTGAGACCGCATCTCGAATATTGTGTTCAGTTTTGGGCCCCCCAAGAAAGACTGGTGCTGGAGCGTGTTCAAAGAAAAGCAACAAAGCTGGTGAAGGGTCTAGAGAACAAGTCTTATGAGGAGCAGCTGAGGGAACTGGGGTTGTTTAGTGTGGAGAAAAGGAGGCTGAAGGGAGACCTTATCGCTCTTTACCATTACCTGAAAGGAGGTTGTAGCAAGGTGGGTGTCCATCTCTTCTCCCAAGTAGCAAGTGATAGGATGAGAGGAAACGGCCTCAAGTTGCACCAGGGATGGTTTAGAATGGATATTAGGAAAAATTTCTTCACCAAAAGCGTTATCAAGCATTGGAACAGGCTGCCCAGGGAAGCGATTGAGTCACCATCCCCGGAGGTGTTTAAAAGACTTGTAGATGTGATGCTTAGGGACACGGTTTAGTGGTGGACTTGGCAGTGCTAGGTTTATGGTTGGACTCGATGATCTTAAAGGTCCTTTCCAAACTAAATGATTTTATGAAAGTGGCATCTTTGACATATATTAAGAAAAATCACAAGAAAAGCTTGGCATTGTTCCTCCCTCAAATTCAAAACATGCATAGCAAAAGATGAAATCCAAACTCTAATCACATCAGACATCAGCTCTGCTTGCCTTCCACAGCCAGGAACCTGAGGCTTGCATTGCATCCCAATAGTCAGACTTCTACACGTTCTGATCAAGGAGCCAAAGGCAAAGCTTCTGTGTTCATATTCCTGGCCATCACTGCTGGTTATTGGTGGTAGGGAGGGAGGGAGTGGTACAGAAAGAAAACCTGAGAGTAAGGAGAACCTTATAGCCTTATAGTAAGTTTGCTCTTCTCTCCATTGAGACAGGCAAAAATCTTTGTGCTTCAAGTTATACTGTGATTGTGCATGTAGTTAGGAATCAGGAATAGCATCTCCCTATACATTTGAAATGGAAGGAAGGTTTATTTTTGACTCTGACATATATGGAAGCTGCTGAAGACAAGTTGTTTGGCTGAAATACTGGAGGATCCAGTTGTTCCATTTCTGCTGTCTATGGGGATAAGTGCCTTTTATAAGTATTGTTGCTTAACGCGAGAAAATATTTTAAGTCTCATATCACTGTTCAAATGTTATGATATTTTGTTTTCAAGAAGATGGAAGGGTCCCTTACAACACTGTGGTCAAGGTGTTTGTACAGTTTGTAAAAATATTACTTACCCTCATTCAGAATTTGCAATGAGATGGCCGTCTTGCCATTTTGTACATTCAAAGACCTGATTTGCCACACAGCTGCAGTAACTGCATATGTAAAATAGAATAAAGGAGTAAGCTCACAGCCCTGGGATTCTGCTTTTTTTCAGTGTTTAGCCTTAGAAGTCAGACCTATTCTGTGTTCGAAGAAGACGGCAGCTATTTCTTTATGCATACCAAAATTCTGCACTAGAATGAAGATGGAAAGAATTTTTAGCATCCAGCATTTGGATGTCAGCAGAAATGTTGTTAACTACTGTATTAAAAATAGTTCTGCAATGACAAAGTTTTCATATCCCAATATTTTGTCTGTTCTTGCAGGGCAGGAGGTTTTCCAATTTAGGATGTAGTGATACAAGACTTGGTTTGCTTGATTGCTGGGCTTTTGAAGACAATAGGATGCTTCAGAACTTTTGACGACTTTTCAGAGATGATCATTGCCAAAAATCAATGCCCACAGGCTTCTGTTTTTTTTTTTCTCTCCACAGGTGGTGACTTTACCTAATATGTAATTAAATAACTTGAAGAGAAAGGCTTCCCGCTATAGCTTCCTGCAGGCCTGTCTGGCGTCTTAGTAGGAGAACTCAATCTCAGATCTTGGTGGATGTAAAGATCTGGTCTAGCAAAGCACTTTACACAGGTAGTTGATTTCAACCGTCTGCTTAAATGCTTGGCTGAATGATTATGAACTTCAAGCACATGTGTAATGTTAACTGCCTGCTTTGTACATTGCTGACCTGGTGCTTTGAGGACCAGCTATGAGGCATGAGCTCTTAGCTCAGGCTTCTGGGCCCAATGGTTGTTTTTGGGTTGGAACATCCTGTCAAATAGATAATCTCAGAATGCATGACTAGTGTTGATACCACTCGGGACAAATGGAATTGACCTTGTATGAAGTGAAAGAGACAACTCAAGCCTGCCTTCCCTGAGGAGGGAATTTGTCTCTGGAAGGAACCTATTGCAGATAGCCACTGAACTCTTTGTCAGGACTCCTGCTGCCTGCTAGTTGCCATTATTTTATCTGAAAATCATGCTGCTTAACATGACAGGACTGGAAGATGAGCAGTTCAGTAAGAGCAGTTTTACTACATTGTGAGCATCCAGTTGCCACACATATTAGTGTAGCTCTCATGGACAGGACTGATGGCTCTGCCTTCTCTGTCCAGTCAGCAAAATAACATTGCCTTTCCCTTCCTTCCTGTATTTTGTGATGCTTTTGCAAGTCAGCACATAGAAACCATTTGCATGTGATTAGTTAAGTGGAGCAGTGCTGGACGGGCAAGGAGCTGGCATGCAGTTAGCAATGAAGAGAATCTTCTCCTCTCCATGCGGTCTCTTTGTTTGCAGTGGTGGCATTGCTGAGCTACTGACCAAAGCATGTGAACAGACAACAGTGTGCTAAAGAAAGGAGACATATGTCCAAGCCATTATGGCAGAAGAAAGCAGCACTCCACACCCCTGTATGAATACACCAATATGTGCAAGTGGGTCAAAAAGTGGGTATTTTAAACCAGTGACTGGTCTGCCCTTTCACAAAGATGGACCACAGCATTTCTCTCCTCCCTGCTGTATTCTATAAAAGCATAAAAAGAGACATATTTGGTCAGACCCTAGGTTTATTTCTTCCACATAAGCCAAAACACAGTGTTTAGGGAGAAGTTTAAGAACAGAGCAAGGATGCAGTAACATCTTTAAATACTCCCCCAGATTCTACTGAGGGGACTTGATGTGGCCACTGGGATTTGTCTCCTACAGATCTTTAACTACTCCGTGTTTTCTGTGTGGCCTGAGTTGCTTCTGCTGCTGGGTAGAGCCAGCTTACAGCTTTTGCCTCATCCAAGCAGAGAGAAGAAAAAGCAGAAGTTAGGCTACCTGTGTTTCAAGACAAGCAAGGGGGCTGCTGCTGTTGTGACACAAAAACCTCCCTGAATTGGGATGTGGTCCACGTAGGTGCTGAGAAAGGACTTCTGGAGTGAATACCTTTGTTTTGAATGTAAAAGTACTTCAGGCTCTAATGGGAGAAAAAGAAAACACGTAAAAACTTAAAACTACAAGGCAGATGAATAGAACCAACATTTTAAAAGTGTCATGATATTTGAGTCAAGTTCATTTTTGAATATTTGGAAATGGAAATACTGAATATTTGTGAAGGCTTCCCATTATATGATAAATATCGTAAAAGCACCTACATAGAGCATAACAGAGAAACAGTAACCTCTTTGCCTTTAACCTTGCAACCCCTTTCCATTAGTAAGCTCTGCCTTTTTGTCTTCAAGTATAATGTGGCGTGGAAGTTGTTACATTTGAAAGCAAATGTGAATATGTTCAAAAAGCCTGAAGAATATTCAAGCAGTAAAAGCTGGGCAGATGTAAAAGAAAGGTCATATTTCAAAGGCGAATCAATCTTTCAGGGATAGGTTCGCTGAATATTACCATTTATACAGCCATACTCTTGAATTACTTTAGGATACCAGATTATATACTACCCGTAAAAAATGGGCCAAATTCTTGGCTACAGACAACACACTATGACAGAGAAGTGGGTTGTTAGTACACAACAGACTGTCCTTGTCTTTGCTTTTGAAGTGGAGAGAGGGTCACTCTGGAAGTGAGCTAGCTCCACTGTCAGTCGATAGTTGTGTAGAGAGCTTGCAGACATTTTTTAGGCCCGATTCTCCTGTTTCACAGTATATATAGCATTTACCTCTTCGAGAAATGGCCAGAGGTATTGAGGGCAGACTGTGTGAAAAAGGGGAGCACCAAAACCACCTTGTCTTTCCATTATTTCCTTCTGCGGGGGATGCTGTGGGCAGGGTGTGCTCTTCTGAGAGCGTCACTGCTTCTGTGCAGAGCAGAAATGTGGGCTTGTGGCGCTCCTGTAGGCTGTGACCACAGGTCACTGAGACAGAGGCTTGGGGAAATTCCTCTCCTCCCTCCTTTCCCTTGCCAGTTGTGCAGGTCTTTTCTAGTGTATTCAGCTGATACAGCTCCTATGCCAGTGAAAGCACTTGTGACAGCTCCCAGCTCTGAAGTAATGTTGGAATGATTCCGAAAGAGGGAAAGGGTTTCCCATCTCTCTAGTTACCCACTGGCTGCAAGCTTAAGAGTCTTGCAACTTCTCAGGGTGCTACTTACAATCCATCAGCATGTGACTGGTCTTTCTCAGCATCGAGGAACTTAGCCAGCACAACACTGCATTTAGTTTCTGATTTGGGGAGTTTGTTTTGTGGATTAGGATGTAGGGATCATTTGCATAGAATGATCAAACTGAAATTGCCTAAGCTGACCCAATTATAACAGATTCCATTGTGTTTTCATTCAGTTTATTAGATGCAATTATTTCTGGCAGGCTGTGTCAGAGATTATTTAATCAGCGAAAGCTGAGGACTAGGTATATGATTCTTTTTTCAGTCAATGCACTGGCTTTTCGTGTAGTGCTATTCAGACTGGAGATGATCTGTTACCAGATTTTCTGTCTTCTGATAAATCTGATTCTAACTACACAACAATCCACAAAGAAGACAATACTGCATAGTGGCTGTGAAGAAGATTGGGATTTCAGAAATGTGCTGCTCCTCTCTCCATTCCCAATCTTTTCTCTTCCTTGATTTTGACTGTTAACTGTAGAATAAAGGAAATATTTTTACGTAATGCTTGGCACTGAGGGGCTCAGACAAGGTCTCCAGAGGCAGTTGCAGCAGAAAGATACATATTTCAGCAGCTCTGACTTTGAGATTTTTTGCATACTTTAATCTCTTGTTTCCATTGTTTAAAGTTGACAGCTAAGGTTAAACTTACCCACTGACAGTGGGTCAGGTTTGACTTACTTTGTTATTATTACACTAATTTCAAAAAGTCATGAATCAATTTGACTCATTGAAGAGGTGACTGTGCGGAGTTAGGAGAGATCTTCACATTTAACTATTTTCCTACCAGTGACATGTGGTATCTCAGTTAATGATAAATTTTTTCTCTTTGAACAACTTTCCTTGAGAGCTTTGCTCAATATTTTATGCTCTTTGTTTCAGAGGAAAAAGCATTGTTTCTCAGCATTATTATTATTATTATTAATTATTAAATAATCCAGCTTCATTTCCCCTGTTTAAGAAAAGGGGGAAGCTACTTTTTCTTCTTCTGTCCACATGCACCCAAACTCATTTGTACAGTGAGGACCAAGATCTTATCAGCTCATCTGCCTGTCATCATTGACATGCTACTTGCGTAACACTCACCTGAGATTCAGTCTGTGTCATTCCAGAAAGATTTGGTCAGTACCAAACAATGTCTTTAGCTGTATAAACGTATCTCTGATCAAATCAAGGACCTCCTTAACAGATGGCATGATACATAGTCTTCGTTGTTCGCTGGTAAACTAAGAAGCCAACAAAATACTAAGAAGGGGAAGCCATTTCACAATAGTCGATGGAGAGCTCCAGTGAGAGCAAAATAGCAATGTCTCAGTTAGATTGTCGTGATGGCTGTTCTGTGACCCACTCTTTAATTTTTTGGAAGATGGTGTTTTTATAGCTAGGCTATTCTAGCTAGCTGTCAGCATATTATAACAATGCAAAAGTGATCTGTTGCCCATAACAGTTGACTGATGAGGATTCAGTGGGCTCATTGTATACAATGAATACCTTGAAGTATTATGAGAAAGCCCTTTAAATTGTGGATGACTTCTGTACTCATTAACATGTTGTCAATATTTTTACTGACCTTTTGCACAGTGTTTTGCAGTCCCTGGATGAACAAGATCCCAAAAGTGTCAACAGCGCTTTCTTATTAGCGTGAGCATGAGAACAAATGAAGCCGAATCTTGAGTGCCAGATGACAGTGCCACTCAGGACCTCGATAGACCAGTATGTGAGCTGTGCCCCTGTTGGCAGGCCTTTGTAATCTGAACAGCACAGGTAACTACTCCTCCTGCTTTGAAGCAGTATGAAACTTCAAAGAACATCAAAGCTATAGGGATCCAGTGCCAAGCATCATAACATTCACTTTCCCCCATCTTGAATTCCCCCACTGTTCATGCATCAGTGCCATGAAAATAATGCTAGACACGTCCCCTGCCCTGCTTAAGATTCATGATTCAAAGTTCTCGATGAAGAGAAGAATGCAACAAAGATCTGAATGTGACAGCCCACTTTTAACTTTATTGTCTCTGGGTGTTTTGGCTTATTGTTCTTTTCCCTAGTTCACTTTGCTGGCATTTAGATCAAGACTGAATGTTCACTTTATTGAAACAGAAGTATATCCTGCTCGCTGCACAGTTTCAAAAACAATGAGACAAGAAGGCCAGTAAAGTATTCATAACCTTGTAGTGAAAAGTCTGACATGCAGTTGGTGGTGGAGAGCTGAAGGAGGAGATGAATAGGAAGACAGAAAGAGCTAGTCATAACACTGCAAAGAACTGCAAACCATTCCCAGGGACATAGTAGAGAAACATTTGCCTTGGCTTGGGATTGCAATGCTAAAACTAAAATCAGGCTTGCTTTTGAGTGTGTAATTCTGGCTTTTCATCTGCAACAGGCAGGTAGCAAATTAGGCCCTGTGAAGTCAAGGGATGGAGTATGAGCAACAGCTAGATTTGACTGGCCAATATCAGATGAGCAGACTGCAGTATGAATTGGTTCAGAGCTGTTGATCAGCTCTGTGGATTCAGACAGCAGGAAGAGAAGTAGTACCACAAAAAGAAGAAAAGAGACGATTTTTTTTTTTTGCCTAGAGTGTTGCTTGACTACTTTGCTCTTCTTGGTCATAAATCTCTGCATAGATTAATGGGGCATAACTCAGCTGAAGGCCTGCCCATTGCCTTCATGAAAGTGAAGAAACAAGGCATATGACTCTTTTGTAAAGTTTCCATTAGACAATGGGCATCTGGGAACAGAATGCAGCCACTAACACCCGTATGAGACATGGATTAGAGCATCCATCTAGGCATTTCATTTTTAAAAGCATCCACCTCTAGTTGCTTTCCAGTCTTTTGCAAAGCGATGTATGCCTGTCGTTGACCAATTACTTGATGGAGATACTTACTTGTTGGATAGCTAGTAGGAGAGCAACATTTCTTCCAGATGGCCGAAGGGGACATGTCCATGCCTGGGATGGCTGTTTCCACATTTCCTTTTTCTACCTATTCCTACTTGTTTCTACCTGTTTCTACCACAGTCTTTGGCTGTACCAAGTATTGTCATTATGAATTCAGTAGGAATATCTACGAGATGTATCCTTAAAAATAGTGAATCTCATTGTACCTTATGAAGCTCAAACATCTGGATTTGTATGTAACAGCACCACACTGTAACCTCTTCTACAACCTGAAAATGCCAATTATTACATCTTTTCATTTATGCCCAGTCTTGGCTGTAGACACAAAACTCTACTTCAGAACTAACTTTGATGAGCACTTGTAAGCTTCTGCTAGTGCCAAAAATGCCCATTTGCACACTGAGTCAACATGCTCTTGCAACACATGGCGTCTCTTTTGCAGTCTTCAGAGGTGCAATCCAGCCGTTGAAGTGTTGGCTGCTCTGAATCCCACTTTCTCTGCACTGCTTAATGGTAGCAGTGTTCGGAAAGAAAGCTTTGGCTTTCCAACTATAGACTCAAATGGAAAGCAGGCAAAGCAGAAGGTCATTCTCAGAAGGTAGCCCTGTTCAAATGAACCAAGAAACACATATTTTTTTAGTGGCACTTGCCAGTTTATCATGCAAATACGTGTCTGCCACTGAATGCCTCACAATTTGTCCAGTATTGTTTGCCAGTCCCAGTTCAGGCAGTGTGAGTGCTCACCTGAATTGTGCATCCTCCCTCCCATGTGCATGTCTATGGCATTCTGCCAAGCCTATTTGTCAGTAGTCAGTTAAATGTTACTGTGTGCATAATATCTGTTAGTGTTTTTCTCTCATCCCACCACATTAGAGATGAATGTGAACTTGTTTTCTTCATGTCCAAAACTTTGAGATTTCATTAAATATTCAGCTGCAGCAAATAATTTAGTACATGAAGTACTCTGAAGTTTTGGGAGAAAGAGTCTTTGAGAAACACCCTCACAGAGTAGGAATTAGCTCTATGTTCAGGACTAGAGTACCAAATTAAGATGGTAAGAGCACACCAACAGCAACAACTGTTATCTCTTGCCATAGCAAACATATAGCTTGGTCTAGCAGAGAAGGAGGAATGGGGACTGTCTCCTCTTTGAAGAACAGAATTGAAAGGCACCAGCGTGTTACATCTTGCTGCTTTTGTTTAGGTCACTGATCTGAGATAGAACAAGTTTAGTCTCAAGTCGGAGGCTCAATTGATAGTCTTGTCCCTGCATTTCTCGTAGGACCATAATGTTTCCTAATAGTACCATGTTAAGAGTCTCCACTCGTTTCCCAAAGAACTTTTTATTCAAAACAGTATACATTAACTCAGGCAGACAGCAAAGGAAACCTTTTTGAGACCCTATTTGTAAAAAAAGCATCCTGGACCTACTCTCATTTGTACTTTTAAGGAACAGCAAATTCCCGAATCTGGCAAGTCTCTATAAAATAAATTCTTCTTAGACTACAGTGAGGAATGCCATTGAAAGCCATCAGTTTATCTGGACAGGGGCCTTTATGCACTGGACAAGATTTACCTGACAAGATTCATATGCATAACACTGGCTGGCAGGTGCAGCACAACTTCATAGTTCTATCAGTTCTTGCCTTTGAACAAATATAAACAGGTGCAGTTAAAGGCCCAAAGCACAGAGACTTGCAGCTGGAGAACAGCTTGTTTTTGGGAGCTGCAAGCTATGTAACAAACCACAATGAGTGGAAATGTCATGAATCCAAGTCACCCAAAGAATGATCAATGTCCAGCAGCAGAGAGCTGCTACTAAGGTAACAACTACCCAATCAACTTTTTGTCATGTTATTAAATATCACACTGGGGAATTGTAAATCTCATTTATCCTTCTCCTTGTTCCCAGGATGCTGTTATAAGGACAACTTCATTAGGTAACAGAATTTCACAGGAGAGTGTTTCACAGAACATGTGCATCTATAAAGCTGAATGTAGCACTACATCTG
This sequence comes from Gymnogyps californianus, assembly GCF_018139145.2. Lineage (NCBI taxonomy): Eukaryota > Metazoa > Chordata > Aves > Accipitriformes > Cathartidae > Gymnogyps > Gymnogyps californianus. The sequence goes on along the minus strand of NC_059500.1, from coordinate 31,724,972 downwards.
TGTACAGGCAACAACTGTACAGGGTTGCTTGAAAGTTAGGCTAAAATTCACAGATATGATTTTTTTTTTCCCCCTTCTCATTGAGTTGTTTCTTTTTCTAGTCACTGTCCTATTTGCCTAGATATTGCCCTTGATTATATGGGGCAAATCCAGACAAGCTCCATGGCAAAAGAGTAAGCAGCTTTGGGCTTCAGTCTCTCTGTGTTCTGACTCGTAATTTTGATTTTGCTGTCTTTGCATGTTTCAGATTCCAGTCATTTTTCCAGGAAAGTTGAGATGCAGAATAATGTGACAACAATAAGAATGCTATGTGTGATAAGTGCAGAATGAGTGATGAGATATTTGTTGGCCATGAGAGGGGGCGATTACTTACTAGTCTGCCTCACTGGTTCTGAGTTGTGTGACCTTCCGCTCTGATACTGTGACCATAGCTTGAGAGTGGAGGGACTTACACAAGCTTCTCAGAAACAGACAAGGAAATGAGAGACAGAATCAGCCAAAGCGTGGAACTGCTGCAAGTGATTTTAAAGCTTCAAAATGCCTGTGTTCCAAGAAAATTCTCAATTTCCAGAACCCATGCTCACGTCCTCAGGAGTAGCATGGACACGTGTGTTCAAGTATGGGAAATGCTGACGTGCTGTGGTAACAAAAAGAAGCAGATGTCTTCTAGGCTACTAGATTGAAGATTTTGTCAGCCATTTCTCAAGGAGCTTCTGGTCTTGGCTGAGTGAAAGCCAATGGGAGGTGCCATTTTTGGCATTTGGAGGTGAGCTCCTCTAGCTCTAGAAAAAAGTTCACAGGCAGACTGGTGTTCTCTCTGTGTATGCTCTGCAGAACCATTTCTACTCATTTCAGTCACCTGCAGTGTTGCTTTGGCTTTGAATCGAGACTGTTTGGTTTGCTACAGCTGAGGTCAGAAGGTGACAGTGGTCTGGGGAAAATTAAAATTCATTGAGAGTAAGCTGAGCGACGCTTGTGAGGATGTGCAGAACATGGAGGGTGCTGAGAATAAACAATCCAGACCCCAAATTCACCTGAATGGAACAAGAGTGGACATTCTCTTGTAAAGTACTGGCAAACTCTCAGTCTGTAGCTCATAACCCTGCCTCATGCTGAGATTTAGGAAATCGAAGTCAGAGAGTGAATTCCAAGTTTGCTCAACGCTACTCTGTGGATGCATTTTTGAAGCGTAAGATGAAGTCATTAATTTCTGATAAGTTATGTTGCTTTACCTATTTAAGTGAAATGACAATTGAACACACTGAAGTCACTATTATAGGAAATAGGGTTCATGTGAAGATGAGTAATAATCTCAGAGCTGCTTGCTATTAACAACAGGAATTGGGAGCATGCTTCTTTGCTGTATCCCTACCCTTCCTGTTCCCTTCAAATTCTCGTTCATGTAGTTTTATCCCAGTTCATCTAGAGCTCCAGGGAACTCTTTAAGACCCAGGCCTAAGTCAGACACCAGGTTTTTAAATAAGGATCATATTTCCTGCCACTACTTGAATTTTTGGTCTTTATAGGATCTCAGTAGGCTTCATACATTAACAGGAGGAACTTCAGCAAAGTGTACACATTCAGCTTTGTCTGTAATTATCTCACAGCAACAATGAGGTTATTTCGAATGAGAATCCTAAACATTTAGCACGTTACTGTTTTTTCTAGCCACTGAACAGCTATCTTGCATATATCTATTTTCTATGTCACGGTCAGTTTCTGTCTTTTTGTAAAGCTGGGAGTAGAATTAACGTGTTGCTGGGTGCTTCAGGAACACTATGCCTGTGTATCAGTGGCAAATCTTTCACCTGTAGAAATTGTCTTGATTACTTTAATCCCTATTCAGCAAGGCATTTATGCATGTGCTTCACTTTAGGCACATAAGTAATCTTTTTTACTTCAGCTGGATTATCCATGACCTTGAAACCAGATTTCAAGCTTGCTCAAACTCTCTAGTTTTCTGAATAGGAGCCTCAGAATACAAAACAGTGCAACACAATCAGCTAAATACATCCCACATGAGTTAGAGGAGAGGTATGAGACTCTAGAGCTGTAAGTCCTAGATTTAGGCCTAGTCTGTACTCTTCTTCAAGCCATATTTTTTTCATTATTTCCACAGCTTGCTTCTTTTTTAAAATCTCTTTCTCTTAGACACTGCTGTGGTATCTGAGTGTTTCACAATTTTGTAAAGTGTGATCATAAAAAGATTTCTTTCTCCTTACATCTGAGGACATGACAGTCCTTGGAAGCTCTTTGCTTCTCTATCTGTGCGTATGCTTAGAGGAGTGGTGTGCTGCGTGGACATCTTGATCTCCTCTGGGAGAACGTCCCAGGTAGCTGGAGCAGCCCCCTGGAGCATTCTGCAGCTGCTCTGCCTGTTCTCTGTGCTGACTGTGACACTGTCCTACGTGTTGCAGAAGCTTTCCTCAGTCAGAGAGAGGTCATCTCTCTGATAATATGAAGATCAAAACTCTCTTCTTATTTTGACCTGGAGCCAGGGAAAAGAGCAAAGCCCAGAGCTTCTCTGTTCTTAGCCATCTGTGTTGCAGGAGCAGATGGCCTGCTTTGTAGTAAACCAGCTGTGACTGTTTTAAGGGGCATCTGTTCTCTACTTAGGCATAACAGTTGATGCTATTTAGACTTGGCAATCAAAAGTGCCGGGTCAGTGTAGCTCAGCCTGACTCTGACAGGATGGTTGTGGCTTCTTGCTAGTCATCAGGGAACGGCCATTTAAGTAATGAAACAACAAAAACGGTACCACTGTCAGCCTTTCAACAAAAGAGGAGAGCACCTCATAGGAGCACTTTGCAATAGTTAGGAAGAGGAAGGATTCGGCTAGTTAAGTACCAGCTTTACTGTGTGACTTTGGCAAATCATTTGTTTCTTGATATTTGATAGATAAACTGGTAAATCGAGCACAGTCTCGGGCCACTGCTTCACTGTAACAGGCAGACTGCATGGTGCTTGGATAAGACAGACCATATAACCCCCTAGGAAGTAGATGGTGAACGGTGAATTATTCAGAGTGCTTCCTTGTGCAGGCTGCCTTCATCTTCCCCAACATGAGCCATCTGCTCTTTCAAGTCAGCTGAACTTTCAGAGATCTGAGTGGTAGATTCATTTGCACAGGATGCAACATTGATGGGAGGAGGCTGTTGCCAGCATATTAACTTGACCAATGCTTTCATAATCTGCCACTGTAACATGACATAGAGTATATCATGTTACAGTGGCATGGATGAGTGGAGTTTGCAGAGCTAGATCCTCAATGTGGGAGGTATCCCCCCTCTTCATGAAATATCTACTGTGGTATTTTGGACTGCTTGTTTGTTGGCTAATTTTTTTTTAAGTTGTCTTAAAAGGACTCAATATTTCTAGGAGCTACTGTTGGTGAGAATTTGTTGAATGAGTTATTTGCTTCTGAAAGAAAGGCAGCTGCTAGAAGATGTAGATAGCTGCTGGTTAATCTTTGATGATGTGATGGCTGCTGTGAGGGATTAAGTGAGGAAATTCTTCTCAGTCTCTACAGCCTGCACTACACAGCCAGTGTCCACACTACAAGGCTGTGAAAGACTCACATCCTTACCTGGCCAGTGGGTTATACTAGGGCAATTAACTGCTTTAACTTAGCTGAGTAGCTGCTAAGTTGATTTACACAGCTGTCCTCAGCAGAACTACTTGCCTGGTAAATCAACAGTCCCAGTCTTGTCTAATTTCCACTGTGTAGGTATGGCTCCACGAAAAGGACTGTTAACAGTAGAGCATAGGATGCACGATAAACTCACTCACTCCTTAGCATGCCCCAGGTCTTCTGTTTGTGCTTAATGTTTTCAGAAATTAAAAACCTCACTGGGAATTTAGGTGAAGCCATCTTCTGACTGTGCTTACAGCTTTGGATATCTGCTTTCTGACCCTGACATGGTCCGTCTTTGTGTAGTCCCAACAAAGCAATAGAAACTACTTGAGAAGAGCCACGACACAAAACAGTATTACTGGCTATTCCTAATTATTCCCAATGTTTGTAACAACACGGTCATTCCTGCAGATGTGGATAAGTGTTCTGTTGTGTTTGGCATTGACTAATAATAAAAAATGATTGCCATCTCAAAGATCGTGCAGTGGACAGGCAAGAATTATCACTTCCCATTACAAAGGCATAGAGAGGTTTGGTGACTTCCCAAGGTAACAGAGGAAACTGGTGTCAGAGTTTGGGACTGAAACCTTTCAACGTGTGGGAACACCCAAATCATAGTCGGAGCCTGAATACCAAAGAGCACTGCTCCCCATCTCTGAGGCTCAGCTTCTGATACAGCAAGGACTGCAATAAGTAGAGCAGCTGGGATAGCGTTTGTCTCTCCTGATTCCGTGCTGTGACCTGACATTGTTGTGAGTCTCTTGGAGCCACAGACATTAAAATTCATCACCTCCAGAAAACAGAAAAGTAAAGTGAAAAAAATCAGGTTGCTTCACTGGGGGGTGGTGGTGGTGTGTGTTCATTACAGTCACCGTAGAAACAGATATTGCAAGATAAGGTGGATATATGTAGGTCATTCAAAATGTGTTCTTCCCTGGTATGGAGGAGATGATTGGTTTTCTTTTTTCCTGCAGTTAGGAGATAGGGTAAAGACTGACACTGGGAGAGAGTGGAAGCGACAGGTGATGAAAGAGAAAGAGAAAGAAAGTGACTATTGTAACAAAGCCTTTGAATTAACAGTAGATGAAAAGAAACTTGAACTAATTCAAGGCTAAAATATATGGGGATGTTTGTCTGTGATAAAGCAAAAGATACAGCACTAAGCAATTGAAGCTGAACATCAGCTTGCATTATGCCAGCACAAGAGAGGGTCAGGCAGGAAACAGGAAACAGAGAGAGGAGGAAGAATACCAGAATTGGGGCCTGGGAATGGAAGGAAAGCTTGCAATAACACAGAAGTCAAACTGCTTATGGAACAGGTTTTGCGGTTTTTTGCTGGCACCAGTCTAATAATGTTTGTGATATCCTAGCCTAAGACTCAGCATACCAAATTCTACACCATAAAAAGCAGTCAAAATGCAGAAATGCAGTGCTATGCACAGAAAAATCTGATATTTCAGAATTCTTTTCTTCCCAAATAGCAACAGTAATGGTAGACTATTTTCTGTAAAAAAATCTGAAAAAAATCCTTTCTGGAATTACCCAAATCTGACTAGGTTGAAGTGTTTTGTTCAATCTCTGTCATCTGACATATTACACATTGTAGCATGGCATGGCATAACACAACACATTAAACAATATTTGAAATGTCAAAAAATTAAATGAAAGGTTCTTAAATCATCCAAACCCCCAAACATTTCATATCTTGCTCCCCGTAACATTGGTTAAATATTTCTGACTTTGCTGAACTGAGACAAAATTGCCATTAAAAATTCTGCTAAGAAATTTTTATTCTGCTTTGCCTTCTACTTTTCCTAATCATTCTCAAATGCATAAAGAGGTGACAAATAGGCTTGATATGCTCTGAAACTGGAATGGAAGCATTGTGTGCCCTGTTCACTCAGGTGTGAAGGACAGTACAATGTACCAGTAGAAGGCCTGGTGAGCCCGGCCTTCGATGAGATAATGATGCTTAGAAGGGAGCAGGAGGCAGTACACTGTTGCAACGTGCCTCCACTAGAGCAGCTATTAGTCTGCTGAAGACTGAAATGGCACAGTGGTAGAAAAAGCAAATTAGAAACACACTCAGGTATTGGGTTTTGACCCTGTGTTTGCAAGTCTGATTTAATAAAAGTTTAATGTTTTTATTATATCTGGATAGGTTGCAATTATGTTGTTAAGACAGGTGTAGGAAGTTACGTTCCAGATTCATAACTGTATCAATATAGCATTTTGTCACTGAAGTATTAATAGCTGTAGGACACGGTGTAGGTCTTATAGCGCAAACAGAGTGGTAAAGCTATAATTTTTCATTTAATTTACCCTTTGCAAGTTTTGGTGTTATGTAGTGTTTTGTAAGAACTGTTAGTTCTTGTGAGAACTTACTGTTACTAGTTGCCCTAGCAGCTCAGGGGCCACATGTGGGCCAAAGCACCACTGTGGTTAGAGTCACACAAATAGAGGACAAAATTATTGTTACTGCCCTAAGACCTTTATGGGTATCTGCCAAAACTGAGATTTCTCCTCCTTCTATATAAACTTGCACCAATCCTTTGGAGTTATTGACGCTGTGCAGATTTACACCACTTGAGGATTTGCCTCCTGTTTTTGTAGATACAGCAGGATGTTGTAGCCTCCAAAAGCAGCTGAAGACAGCCTGTTCTCTTGCTAAGCTGCAGCTCCACTGTTCGCAGCTTCAGCTGTCATCTGGAAGCTTGCTGGGCAGCTCCTTTGCTGGGAGCTGCAGCTTCCCAATGTGCTGGTCTTCACACACTGAGACAAAGCAGTAAGAGAGTCATTTTAATTCCTGAAGACAGAAATGTTTAACTTTTTCCTCATGTCACCCTGCAGGTAAGTCAGCATTGCACTGGTACAGCTTTCCAGCTGCTGCTCCTTGGGTTGTTGCTGCTCTCTCTCTCAGGCAAGTGGCATTGCTTGGCTTTTGGAAGTTAAAATGGGGTGTCTGAATGTGTGCAGGTGGGAGAGAGGGAACTGCTTGTGCCTGGGACATGCTGGTTCTGTTTCCTGCCTGCCAGGATAGACTCTCTTCAGACAGACACATTTTCATTTCAAGCTTTAATACCTGGACACTGCCACTGTTATGCTCTTAGAAGGTCAAGTCATTCATGTGTGACAGTGAGTCCTGCAATGATGCCAAGCTTCCCCCACTGGCCTTGGCATGTTTTAGGTCCTGTCCATACTGTGCTTGTGGGCTGAACTTTAGGTTGAACTTGTGGGTTTGAACTTCAAGCTCAGATTTAGTGATTGTTCACACCACAAAGTCCTTAGCTTGACTCCCAGTGGCTACCTAGCCCTTCTGCAGGCTTTGCTCAACAGTACGTGAGGTTAACCCTGTCCCCTTGCCTCTTCCCCTCACCCCTTTGCATGTCATGTTTGGAACTTGCTGCTGTGATCTGGAGTCAAGCAAAGAAAGTCTCCCATGTGCTACCCCTGCTCCCAGCTCTTTAGTGATATGTCCCCTCTTATGTTCATTTAGAGCCAAGCCCCATAGAGGGGCTGGTACCTAGTGAGCTCTGCTCAAGAAGCCCAATACAGAAAGTTGCATGGTGAGAGTTGCATGGGGGAGAAGAGGACAGACAGCTCATGTGGCTCAGGCAGGGGAAAAGAAATCTGTAGTGTAGTCCTGTGCCAAAGAGGTGATTTGAAAGGCTGATGACCTTTTTTCTTGGTGCCATTTTGAAACAAACCATCCTTTCAGGGTGGAGGAAGAATACCAGCTCTGAGTTAGGCCTGGGAGCTTTTAACTTTTGCCTAATTGTGAAGGAAAATACAAAAGCAGATTGTGGGTTTAGGTCAGTAGGTATTATGGCAAGTTTTGTTAGTATCCCAAAACTCAATTTAAAGAAGTAAAATATTTTAAGAATACCACAAGCCTTGAATTAACAACCATGCAGAAAATGCCTCCCTGAAGAAGGTTTTAATCGTGTTTTTATCTACTTTCAGAGAAAGTATTTTTTGCAGATGGCAGATCTCATGTCATTACATCAGTAGGTGGACTACCATGCTGGAGGATCACGTGCTTTTTAGTTTAACTTTGCTAGTTTAGCAAGTTATTTAACAAAAGCAGTTTAGAGAGAAGATATTTGGTGATGCCAGAAATGATTGCCAAATGGAAAGAGGACTGTACTGTGTCAGCCTGCAAGCTCCATTCACCTAGTTGCCTCATAGGCAGTGGGGTGAGTGGTCCCTGAAGCAGATCAGATGGGGAATAGCTTGTATAAACACAAAACCAGTGAAGAGAAGTAAAGTAGGAGTTACTAAACAACCAACACTGCTCTATTGTACTCTATCAGTAACATCTGAAGCTATAAATCCTCCACTTCTTTGGGTACCACATGCCAGGAAAATAATATGAAAGGTCTGAATTATTGGTAAGTCTTGATAAACCAGCTGGCAACAGGAGGAACAAAATAAGCATCTTTTGACACCTGAAATATTGTTATTTTTCAGATAATAAATTGTGTGGAAGTGTTGCTAGGCCTGAAAGCTAGTCAAGGGCACAACAGCATCACAAGCGAGAGATGGACCAGCTGAACAGAGGTATGTCAAGGCCGCGTGGCTGCAGATTCTGAGTTATCAGGCCCAGATGGGTATATCCACTGGAACAAAGTTCCCTTCTATGCAGATGCTCCTCTGCCATATCAGGCCCCTTCATGGAGCAATTTATATGTGTTCTAAATTTATATATGCCTTAGTACTTTCTTTTAAGTGAGAGTTCATATAGATAGAAGGCTGAACTCTTGTTGCTCTGCGTTCTCTCCTATAGCTATAGAGATAAACTGCTTCTGCCTGATCTGAATCTGCAAAGTAGACTGCATGTTTATTCTGTGACAATTCCTACACCAGGTGTGGAAAAGAAGGGAAGACTGAGCTATTTGTTTTCCTCTTTGTTGGAGACAAGGGACATGCTCTTTTCTGTGTTTAACTGTGTGTGTTTATGCTTTCCTAAAAATAACTATTCCATACAGTTTAGCTTTCTATTTGGTGTTAAAACTATGGAGATTCTGTGTTCATGTGGGCTGAGGGAAGGGGATGAACACCATGTAACAGCAGGGGGATTAAGGAAGAGGAAAGTTAAGATGGTGTCACTGCTTTAAGGTGACTCAGGAGTCTTCACTACCCCTCTTGGGCAACTCCTCTTTTTAATGGTCAGTGATGAAAATGCATATGGAGGTCCATACGCACAAGAATTAACAGGAGCTTACCTCCTTCTTCAGAGCCTAACTCCTGTTGGTTATAGCTTTTAATCTGAAATATTTGCAACTCTGTGCCAGTTTGTCGACGTACGGTCTTTTGGGAGATTTTGTTAAGCTCTTGTTATCATAAATGTTTCATGAATGTAAGCACCAAGCATCAGCTGTACTAAAAGTGCATTTTTGTCTGTTCGTGCCTTTGTACTCCTTACAGTGAGTGGCGACTCTTGTTTACGACAATTGAGAAAAGAGCAGGGTGGTTAAAGCATATTATCTATATATCTGTCATGACTTCATGTAGCTTTAGCATGATCTTTGCTTTTCCCTTTTTATTCTTGATATAAACAGATATATTTTTGCATCCCTCACCAGATAAGTTTCACATATATCTCAAGGCCCTATAATTGGTTTATATTTTTTTAGTTTTGGAGAGACAGAGTTTATAAGAGAGGCACAGGTTTGTCACTTACAGCAACATTCTAGTGTTCTTCTCTAAGCATTTTCTCTAAGCATTTTTATTTCCTTTCAATACTGGCTTCCTCAAAACTCCCCCAACATTTCACATCTCAAATCTAATCACAGTGGAATTGGAATACTTGAGATAAAGCCAATACTGTAAGCATGGAATTAATTTATTATTTACTTTTATTGACTGTACAGTAATTATGCATTCTTCTGATTAGTTGTAAAATAATGGGAAAACAGTTGATAAGGCTTTATCAAATGGTTTATAATGCTCCTGAAGTGCTTCAAGATTTACAGTATTATAAATGGTTGTAACTGAAACCTCAAGTGAGTTAGAATGAAAGTTAATTGTTTCTGATCTAAAGATTTTTTTCAAAAAAAATTGATGACTGCTTCTTTTTTTTTATAGAGCTGAGGTTTTCTGAACCTGGACTCTGCTTGAAAGAGAATTATTTTAGGAAGTTTGAGCAGAAACAGTTTGGTGCAATGGATAGACTTTCTTTCTAGCTTTTATATTTATAAAGAAAGGTGTATTTTTTCATGAGTAGACTAAAGCATCTCAACAGCAGACACTGGCAACCTGGAATCTGGAACAGAGATAATCCATTAGGCTTAATGGAGAAAATCCAGTTTGGTTTGGCCAGATCATCCAGATTTAAATTGCATGCCTTGACTGTGTGTGTATTAACTGAGACATCATTAGGAAACCTGGATCTCATTTGGTGTCCAGCAAATGGATTGGATATTAAACTGCAGAATGAGGAAAGGCTACACCAGGAGCACCAGCATAACAGTAAATGTAGTTCGTCTTTGTCATTTGCTATGCAGAGAATTTTTGAATAGGTACGATGATAGTATTGAAGATCGTATTGCAATTGCACTGCATTGGCATGGGGCGGCAGTGCTAAGAGTTGGTGTGCAGCCTTGGGATACTGGACCTCTGCGCTCCTCACTTTGCCATCCTACTGTTCTGCTAGTAAATCTGAGCAATTGCATATCAGCATTGTTTTGTCAACTTTGATGGTGCTATGCTGATTTACATCAGTGAATGATCTACCTAACAGCCTCATTAAAAATCAATATGATGTGAATCACGTTGTGTCATTCTTCTGTCTAACCCTTGTGCCTTATCTGCCCTGGCACGGGATATTGCACGTAGTTTGAGGGGCCAATCTAAATTCCTTTTAATCTGTGACAATCTTTACTTAGTTTGACTCAGAAATTAATCAAGCTCCACCACGATTAAGCAAGACACAGTCAAGCATGTGTCTTGGAAGCATGTGAGTGGTCCTGTTGAAGTGAGAGTTTAGCGTGTACTTAAGTACCTGCCTAGACAGGGAATGTAATTAAAGATCTAGAGCGATATCATGGAATGACTTTTGACTCAGTGACTGATACCTGAATTGCATCAGATTGCAAATTCAGCTTGACTTAGAATGTAAATACGCACCGCCATATCCCCAGGAGAGCTCTTATTTTAAACCTGAACGTGATCCTTCCACTTTTTCCTTCCATTCTGCAGACAAGTAAGAGCTGTTTAATGTAGTCCTCATTCAATCTCACTGAACAGTAGCACAAGTAGTCTGCCTGTGCTCCTTCTAGCATCCTACAAACTTTTTGTCAGAAATGTTTGTCCTTGTAATGACTTTTCCACCTTTGACTTCTGCCAAAGAAGGAAAATTGGATGATTATTTGTTCAAACAGCAGGACTGTGGCAAAAGGAGTTTGAGCTATACTATGAGGATGTTGGATTTGCCACTTGACCTAAATGAATGCTGAATGTAAATAAAACTTAATATTCAGAGTTCACCCTATTTTGGAGCAGAAGAGGCACATCATTAAAAAAATTTCTGACATGTCAGTGAGCAATGAATTACCATGAAGTGCAGCACTGTAAAGACAGAACAAGCAACTCCCTGCCGGTGTGTAATGTGCCAGCACATGGGAGATGATACATAGAATGAGACAAGGAATAGCTCCTTAGGGAATAAGATACTTCAGGCGTAATCCTGAGGTGGCGTAAGAGGCATATATCTCCACTAAATGAACTGGAGCACAACTGATTTACAGCAGTCTGGGTGCCAGTTCTTTCTCATTAGAGAACAGAGATGATGTTCTCTCTATTATATCTTTTTCCTCTCCAGCTTAATAAAATTACCGTCGGCTATGTTAAGGTAGCCATTGCTAGCCATCTGCTGCCAAGGCTCATCTTTCCACTTAGACTGGTGCTCTACCCTTCTGCTCCCATATCTTCCGTGCTGAAACTTGACAAGCCATTCTCTCCTTTAATTGGGAATGTATCTTGACAGTGTTTTCCAGCTGGTGGTCCTCAACAACTTGTCAGGGGACTACAGAAAATCACCACCTGTTCAGAAGGCTTAAATTTAGCATACAAGGATCTGTACTTTCACTGGAAAGACAGAGAGTCTGCAAATTGATAAAGGTTTAGTGTCAGAGTCCTACTGGTTGATTTTTGCAACTTGAATGAGACAACAGGAATGCATGGCAGGAGGGTGGGAAACAAGCATAATTTGAAACAGGAGAAGTCCAGATTGATAAAAGGAGAAACTGTACAACCATGAGGACAGCCAGGCAGTGGAGCAAGCTGCTCAGAGAGGTTGTGCTGTCTCCATCCTTGGAGGATTTCAGAATGTGACTGGACAAAGCACTGAGCACCCTGGTCTGATCTCATGGCTGACCCTGCTTTGAGCAGGAGGTTGGACTAGAGACCTCCCGTGGTCCCTTCCAACCTGGATTATCCCATGATCCCATGACCTTCATGGGAATTCCTTTTAGGCTGTCTTTAACATTTTGGTGATATTTCTGTGTTCAAAAGCACAGTTAAATATGTGGATATGTACGTATATATACGTACATATTATATTAAATTTTTTTAACAAGGGTCACTAGTACAAGCCTTTCAGCTGCTTGGTGTATTGGCTGCTCTAACCTCAACAGTAGATCTAGCTGAACCATTTCTTACTGTAATTGTATTGATGGTATATTGTCTAACTGCTAGAGGCATTGAAGTTGAATCTGAGTTACACTGTTGGTGCCTGTTGCCTCTTATTGTGCCCAGTTTGCATATTTGACCAAAAAAGATATAGATGGTATTTCATGTAGATTGTATTTGAATAATGGCAATTTAAAAACACAAACAGAAATCACTGATTTAACATGTCCCAACATCCCCTGGAAGTCACGGTAATTAGCTGCAAGCAAGCAGTAAGTTAGTAGGTACAATTTTCAGTACATGTTCTTTCTTTAACAGGACTCCCGCATTGCCTGTGCTTGCATATACAGTTATTGCTTAGCTGATGTGTTTACTACCAATGCATGTTTGCAAAATCATAATTAAATGCAGAACATACGCTGTTGTTGTGTATGTGGCCTCTCTGGGAGGGCATTTATCAATGGGTGTTTTTGTCCCAGTCCTGGGGTTATTCTAGTGCAATGGAAGACACCCAGATCAACAACTGTTTGCAGAACTGTGGCTCTGAGCAGTGCCAGCCCACAAGGGAATTTTTGAACCTGCCTGTATAGTCCATGACAAGTGAGTAGTGGCAGGCAGAAGGGTTACTAGAGTTCACCAAAGGCCTGCAGAAAGAATGGATTACTCAATTCTCACAGAGCTTTTGCTGCCAAATGAACAGGAGAACATTGTAGGATAAATAGCTGTTATCTGCATTTAGAGGATGCCTTCCAAGTGAGATGGAAGGTGTTCTGCCTTACAGGATTATCTGGCTGTTCATCCTGTCACATGAAACAGCCACCCTCTGGTTGTTATAAAACATGGGCTGTCAACATAGGGGCCATAGGATGGTTTCATAAAGTTACAGGCACCATTTCTATGGCTCTATAGAAGGAGGCAGAGGTCTTTCTTACCCAAAACCTTTACTTACTTAGGTTCCCATATTATTTAGGTTCACTGATACAAGAGTTGTTTTGAAAGAAATTAAAGGCTTCTGATTCTAACCAAATCCAGTTTGAAAGGTTGTACACAGAATTTCTGTTGCTCTCTGCTCTGAAACTTTCTTTTCTATTAATGGTAAAAATAATCACAGAGATTGAGATTCTGACATGGTTTCTCTCCTCTTCTTGAGCCTATCCTAATACAAACAATGTATGATGGGTGTTCCTGGGGATAAACAACACTAAATCCAACCTGAGGGGAAGTAACAGTTTATGAAAGTTGATGTCAAATATTTGACTTTTGGCTCAGATGTTCAGTTAGTGTATACTTGGATAGCTTCTTTGGTCCTTCATGGTTTCATTACTAATTTTTGTGGGGGTGGAGCATGACAGATGTGGCAGAGAAGACAATGATGAAACTATGGCATCCACAAAAGTGTCAACATGACTCGCCCACCTGTCTTTACCTGTAGTGATTATACACATTTGTTGCTTTAGACCAAACCTTCCTTGGCCTTTACTTTCATTCTCCATGTCACCCTGTCCTATACTGACCTTGCTATTTTTTTGTAAACCTTTCTTTGGGAAGAGGTCAGGAGAAAATAAGAATTTCAAGTTGTCTTGAATTTAACTTCTTTTCAGTTGGATGAAAAATACATACATATCCCACAGGCGAGGTTTTGGGATAACTCATCACAGCGTGACCTTCTTCAGTGAACTTGTCTTACTGACTTATTCTGAGGAAGGAATGGCACAAAACTTCTTTGCCCCTTTTCTTAATTTACCACCTTGGTAACCAAAGCTCAGCAGATTTCACTGCTTCCTGTTTTACCGGGCCACCACAAGTCCTTTCACAGGCCACACCATGCAACCCAGCAAACTCTTGCTTTCCATCAAGCAAAGGAGAGTACTTCTTTATTCTTCCACTTCCCCTTCCTAATGCCTTCCACATGTAACCCGCTGCTACAAGACTGGTACAACTCTTGCTTGCTACATACTACTGTTACAGCTAAAGAAAGCTGACTGCCTAATTATTACCTATTACTCCAGCATAATGTTTGTACTGCTCTGTTGACTTTAAAAGGCAGATTAACTCAAGAGTGACTTGGGCCAGTTTCACCACCCATTGTCATATACTCTGGTTTGCTTTCTTGGTTGGCCCTGCTCTGAACAGGAGGTTGGACTCAAAGAGCTCCTGAGGTCCCTTCCAACCTGAATTATTCTGTTGTTCTATGATTTAGTGACGTTGACTGAAAAGATGTCATCACATTTCAACAGATAATCTTCCTTTTGTGCTCACTGTATATTGGAATATAATCACTAACATAAGGAAAAGAGTGAGATGGCAAGCATGGGATTCAGTTTGCATTGTACTGAATAATAGTGCTGTGTGGTTTGGGTTTTTTTCTTAATGTGGAGTATTCTGTGTTTTCAACGGTATTATGTCTACTGTGGAAAAACATTTCTTGGGGAAGTATTTAGTGCTTCCTGACAGTTCCAATTCTGGTACCACTTGAGATTAGCAGGTTGACAGGCTCTTACTGCCTTTGAAGCTTTGCATTTGCCTAGGGAGAATATGTCTTTTTTCCCCACCCTTTGCCGATGGTGTAATCACGGGGAGCTGAAGTGTATTTTATCTCATGGCACAGCTAGTTGTTATTTTTAGACACTAAATAATTTTTTTGGAGTTATAGTCCCCCTTAATTATAAGCATTAATGACACAGCTAGCATTTGAGACTAATCAAGGGTGCTGGTGAGGCTTTTACATGAAATCACTGATGTCCTCTAGAAGTGCCTATAATGCCTTGACTCATGTAGCTTACGTTAAAAAAGGAAACTTAGGACCAACTTTATGCAACTGATTAACTGTAAAATCAAGAAAACATTTCTTCAAAGCTATACTGCTTTTGATAATACTTATTTAAGATTAAGGTAATAAAACTACCAAATCAAACTCATGTCAGCAGGTTAACACCAGCGGTGGCTTGGGATAAAAATTCTCTCCAGTGTTAAGCTATTCTGTGAACACAGCATATCAATCTGTATAAATCCTAGGAAGGAATTCGAGGAAGAGTCCAGTGACTCCAAAATCCTGACTACAGTATTTTACCAAAGGCAGTCAATTTAAAGGGTCAAATAAGGAAACCAAAATAAATTTTGTGTCTGAACTGCAGCATTAGAGTGGGTACAAAGCCGCCTTGTAAGCTGTCTGGTCTCATGCACAGGTTAACATTTCCTCACTAGTTCTCGCTGTAGTTCAGGTCATCACTGATACTCTGGCAAATGAAGTTTGGCAGCTCCTGACTGGCAGTTTATAGCTCAATGGTTTTTACTTTTTCAGGTTGCTCAAACAGAGAATAGAGAACGTGCTTTATTGAGTACCTGTATGAGGCTGTTTAGGACTGTAGAGCTTCTTTTGTAGAGCTGCTTCTTCTTGTGGATTGTTTATACTACTTAGATGTGCATAGGACAAGTTATATTTTCATACCTCTTATGCCTCCATTGGGAAATCAAAAACCTAAAGAGGTTGTGGAGGAGATCATGCTCAAGATCCTCCGTGGCAGCACTTTGGCCCAGTTATCATGAGGTGTTTTCAGTTTGGCAGTGTCAGCATTACTGCACAGAATAAAGCCTGCACTCCCTGCTCAGACTGAATCTAAAAAGTACAAAAGTCAGCTTTCTGAGAAAGCTCTTTCCCTCTCCTCCAGCTTCCTCGTGACTGCATTCTGCCTGACATGTTACTGGCTTGTGGAAAGCTCATGCACAAACTGGCAAAAATAAGAGACTGGAAAGATCCAGCTGCTTGGCACTCAACTTTCGAAATGCAAAAGCAGTGTAAACATCTTATAGGCAGATAGCACAATTCTCTTACAGAAGAGGAGCTGGCTCTGCACTCGAGGGAGTCAGGAGTATTGCTCAATATTACTTCTTGTCTGCAACCTCCCTTTTGGCTTTCTTCAGGTGTAACAAGAGGCAGGCACGGTTGTTTGCTGATGCTGCAGTTTCCTGTTTCTGAGGTACTAAGTCTGAGGGTCTGGAAATGCCAGTCACTCAAGCCCTTACCCTTGATCTTCACTGCCTCTGCCTTGCATACCTGCTCCATAACCCTCAGTGATGCTCCAGACCTTCACTGCAGCAGGCTGGCCCATCACAAGCTATTTTCAACTCGGCAGAGTCAGCATCTGCACAACAAATGAATCCACACCCTCCTCTCCTTCCTCACTGTGGATGTGTAAGTACTAAATAAGTCTGCTTTTTGAGAAAGCAGAGTGAACATCTTATGGGCAGACGGCACTATTCTCCTTGCCAACTAGACCATTCTGTAGACTTTATATTTAGGGACTTAGACCACAAGTCAATCAGCTCATCTTTAGAGTTTCATCCCAGTAGAAATAAGCAGATGGATAGCCAGTGGTTTAGTATTAGCTGGATTTTCTTAGGAAATCAGACTTAAAATAGGAAAGTTTATTTAAGGCATGCATTATCCTGCACATTTTTTTCTCTCATATCATGCTGCAGAGCTGTAGGATGGCAAAAACATCACAGAAATAGATGGATTAAAATGTTCAGCATGTGTTGACCTGCAAATCCCAACTCCTTTTTCTCATAAACTGTCTCATAATAATCTGAAAACTAGGTTGTTCCATTTATCCACAGCACTCTAGACAGGGATTGAGGTCAGGGGGAAACACTTGCCTCAAAGGGAGAATATCCTCCAGAAGGACTATGAGCTGGTGGTACAGTCACCTTACCAGCATTGCGTCACATTTATGGACCATTGTAAAGATGCAGACACGTAGGATTCCTCTTTCCTGGCTGCCTCAGATGATCTGCGTGGAGACAGGGAATGCAGTGCTGGGGAAAGGCCCATGCAAAGGATTCTCTTGCAGACTGGGCAGAGAAATACAGCTATCTTGCACAGTTCTGCCATGGTAGTCTATGGGGTTTGGGTTTCTTTTCAGACACAGAAGGTTTGAAAAATATTTGCTGAGTTTGTTTTAATCTATATTTATGTATTTTCAATATTGCATTAGGAAGAGATTTATTTTAAAAATCTAACTCACTAAACATTGGCTTATCAGGCTGAGAATTCAGAGATACTCTTTCTGTATTTCTCTCCATTTTGGGATTCAAATAAGGAAAAGCAGTTCAAAACCAGAACAGACACCTCCTGAGTGCCCTTGCTGAACATAAAATGAAATTCAGATCATAATAATGTGGAAAGTGAAAGATATTGTGGGGTTTTGCATTTGTAAGGTATTAAAGTGCTAACAAGTCAGAGAATCCATAGCAAAGACAGCATGTTGTCTACCTAGATGGAGAAACTACACTCCAGATCAGAATCTAGATCTTTTTGAAAACTTCTGGAAGTAACTGACAGCCAGCACAGTTCTGGCAGGAACCTAAAGGTCAGTGGTACCCTGAGAAATTCTGTTAGATGGGAATGGGAATGCGAATGGAAATGGAATAGAATGGGAATAGCAAGGCTGGACATTACTGTCTTGTTAACTATCTTCTGAAAAGTTCATCAGAGACTCTGGAGTCACGTTGTGTTGTTTGCATAACATTTTATCTTAGCCCTTCCATTTCCAAGGCTCCATGCAAGGGGCACAACACAACTCTTGTTATGTTCATGTAAGTCTCAAACACTTAAAAAAATGCCTGTAGGTGTACTCAGGAAACAGAATATTGAAAAGTGCTGAAATCCAGGGCATTCCAGTAACTTTTGCTCCTAAGATGCTTCGGTCTTTTTGAAGTTTTTATTCTTGGGACTAGAAAGGTAAACAAGGATGGGTTAACTGCTTGTGCTTGTATACATTGAATTGAGGTGATTTTCTGAATAGATATAAAAATGTGAATGTGTAATGCTGCCCCCTTTAGATCCTATTTCTTGAATTAAAATAATTAGTTCCAGAAGTAGCAGAATTCATAAATCCTGGTTTCTTTGGATGTGCATCTTACAGTTGCTTAATTTTTTAACAGTTATATCAAAGCTGCTTTGTCAGCTCATTCCTTATTAGACAGCAGTAAATGGACTGCAGATTGTGTTTTTCTGGTCAGTTAAGTATGGCTCTGATGAGGGCTTTCCAGTAGTTGGGGAACTGGTAGCATCTCTGTCCCATGTGCACCCTTTGCTGTTAATCAGTGTTGAGTGCAGCCTTTCCCTTAGTGAGCATGCTGATAGAGTTGTTCTGCCACCCATTCACCTATTTTCCTAAAATGTGATGGAATTCTGTATCTTTGTGATTGCTTTCTCTGTCAAATTTGACTGTAATTGGACTATGGGTTCAGAAGTTATTAATGAAAACACACATTTGCAGCACGTTACTGTTGAAACTCAGTTTCCCATAGGACACCACCAGGATACATAGACCAACAGATGGGCAAACAGTTTTCTACTCTAAAGTGGCATGCTTCGCATTTGGGCACACTTCCAACTTCAGCCCAGGATTTCATTGTCTTTCCAGGGCTCCACATCCATGTCTTGATCTGTCCTGGTAAACTTACCAGTATGCTCTGGACTTGAGTGCTGTTAGAACTCATCCGTCCTTTCCCCACCACTTTGCATGCCTGCCTGCAGTCTTTGGTCACAATTTTGCTGCTGCTTCTAGAAGGAAGACTCTTGGGAGTCCTTGGTATCTGTGGGTATATAAGATATCTCCACGCAGAACAGGCACACCAGACTCAGTCTGCAGGCAGCCTCCTCATGAAGTTGTCATGCCCATGCAGCAGGTATGCTGTCAAAGATATTGGGCAAGAATGTAAGGAAAGGGAAGGGCATGTTGAACGTATTTGATTGTAATGAGATTCCAGATAATAATTTAAGTGGAAGGTATCTCTTTAGGCCACATGTGAACGAACATTTACACCCTCAAAATGTGATTACATC
This sequence comes from Gymnogyps californianus, assembly GCF_018139145.2. Classification (NCBI taxonomy): domain Eukaryota; kingdom Metazoa; phylum Chordata; class Aves; order Accipitriformes; family Cathartidae; genus Gymnogyps; species Gymnogyps californianus. Next base: position 31,705,857 of record NC_059500.1, on the reverse strand, counting down.
TTTCAATCATTTCCTAGTTCAGGTGGAATAGGTGATGCAGCTGGGAGAAGGCATATGTTGAGAGGGTGGCCTCTTTTACAGGTAGCTGCCAGAAACTTCTCATCAGTGTTTATACAACTCACCATTCCTGTCTCCTGCTTCTCATAAACATGGATAATAATAGGTATAGCACATATGTCATTGGGATTCCTATGGAGAGCAATTAAAACTTTGAAGATGTAAATGTTTAACATTGTTTATAGTCCAGCTGGAAACAGGAAATGCCAGAAATTACATAAGCTCTCTAGGTATGAATAAGTTCCATGTAAGCATCTGCTTCTCTTCTTGGTTAATTGTTTGGCAGTACCTTGCATAATAAGGCTCTGATTCTGAGTGGGAATCAATGGGGGTGCCTGATTATAAATGACATTAAATGATAATCTGAACTGTTGGCATTTGTTGTGTATCCATAGCCAGGGCTGTAGTTCCCCCTTTCCTTGGCACTGTGATAGTATGGAAATAGGGAGAGGGACTCTTTCTCTGGACATTACATTTGTTATTTCCTTATTGTATCCTCTAAGGAAAAATAAATATAATCCAGACAAAGTACACATTTGCTGTCAAGGCAGAACATCAAAAAGCCGTGGCAAAATGAGCATTTTGCTGTGGTCCTCACAACAAGGGAAAAGATATGCTGATGTTTGTCTGCTGATGGAGCATTGTCATAGGGAGAGGCATTAAAAAGAAATGTGATATAAAAACTGTAGGAATTGGTGAGTGTTTGCCAGGACTGAGTGACTTTTGTCTGGGACTTCCTAAGGAACCAAGGAATAAAATACTATGCTGGTGACAAAAATTATGCTCTTATCATTCAGAACAGCTGCTTGGCTGGAGAGTCGCCCATGTTATACTACTCTTCTGAGAAAAACTGTTAGAAGGAAATACTCTGAAGCAAATCATTAGAGATGGAATTACATAGTGTTGTGAACAGTATAATAGGGGTTGAAATAGTCCTGCCTTTATAAATCATGCTTCTGAAGTAAATTTCTTAGGAAGACTAGTGGAGCAGATTCTTGGCTGCTAGGTTCCCAACCAATATAAAACAGCAGAGTCCCCTGACTTCAGTGGTGTAAGGCTGAGCTACATAGGCTAAGCGCAGATGAAACAAACCATTCATGATAAAGAACTGAAGTTTTCTAAATAGCTTTTTTGAAGTGCCTTGTTAGAAGCTATTAAAGGCTGAAATCCACAGGCTGAGAAAGCTTTGAGAAGGATTAAAAATTGGTTACTAGTTAGAAAATAAAAGTCCCTTTCTCATTAAAGCAGCAAAACCTGCTGAGAACACAGAATTATTTAAGGTAACCAAGACTAGAGGAGAGTAGGAAAGTTCTAGAAAGGCTAGGTAATAATATAGTATAATATTACTTCCCCTTCCCATCTTTCCCCTTCCTACTGATGACTGCACACTCCTGCAGTTTCCCCTTGTGACAGCACAGGCAGCCACACAGCCTTTATGAACTGACTTGGCTCATTATAAAAAGAGAAAACTACTCCAGCAGCAAAACCCAAATATAAATGGAGTGGACAAGCTCTGACTAAGGCTAGAACCAAAGTGACCACAAGCAGCAGTAAAGGCAACCTATATATTACCTCTGGCTGCAAGCAGAAATGGGATGGTTCTCAGAAGAAACCTTCTGTGAGAACATCTTATGTTGGTGCAAGGTAAGAGCGGAATGATGTGGAGAATTTTCTTTGAGAGTCATGTCTGCAGATATAAGTTATTCCACAAGCTACCTGGCTGAGATCTGCCAACTTGTAACACATAGGTTAAGCTGTGGATGAATACCAGAGGTTCCAATGGACCTCCTCCCCTCTCCTTTGCTTTGAAAAAGCCAGGATTTCCCTGTTGTTTTTTATGTTCAAACTGCTTTAGAACTGCAGTTTATTAGGTGCTTATGGCTTATAGTATTAGCAATAATCAGAATACACCCACAGCTACCAACCCCAGCCAGGTGGTAGCCCTATTTAATCATGGTAAGCAGGAACCATCACAGGTACACAGCTCTGACCACACAACTCCCAAATCTCATGCACAACTGGGGAAGGTCACACTTTTATTTTAAACAACGCTTTTATAACATACATCTCCTGCAAGTTTGCACGGAGCCCTTGACACTGACTTTTTAATACAAATTATTGAATGGCAAATGGATGTTTATGTTCGAAGTAAGGCTGACCCAGACCTGCTTGTTAATCAGCAGGCAGGCAAGAAACAAATATCGCTGCTGGTTGTTTTATTTGTGGGATGGGAATTTTACGAGCACTGAAACAGTAACAGACAGTGCTAAGTCATTCTCCAAACACAACATTGATAAAAACAGCAAGTGGCACAGGATGAAAGCTCCATCCTTTCCTAGGCACTGAAAGATTAGCCCAGTAGCCAACAGGGAAGTAGAACATCTTCCTCTGTATTGTCAGCTTTTATGGTGGCTCATGCCGTGAGTCATCCTGTTTAGAAGAAAATAATTGACAGACAAAAGAGATGCCTTCTTTCTGGTGGTGTTCCACCTTTTCAGGATCCCAAGCCCTTGCATTATAATGAATATGTTGTTCAAAATATCAGTTCTCTTACTTTAATTAAGTACTTCCTGACAATAGGAGGCAAAATCATTGGGGTATATTTCACTGAACACAGAATTTTTTGTGTTTTCCTGGAAAATTAAGAGTTGACAACATTACTAAAGCTGAACAAAAGAAAATGGACTTAATAATTGACTAGAAATTATCCGAGTTAAAAAAAAACCCACAGTGATAGCTTGGCTTTTTGGTTTCTTTTCTCTTTCTTAGCTTTACCATTCTGTGTTCCTCATACATATAGAACAATGAGCAAAACTCTAGTGTCCATGACCTGAAGCTGAAAAAATTAGCAAAAGTAGTCTGATTTCCAGATGCTGAGTATGTACATTTCCCAAGGAGGCTAGTGAGAGCTACATGTGATCATCAGCTCCGGAAACCTGTCCTACATTCAGAGTTTTGAAAAAGGACTTTATATTTACACTATATTTATGTCCTTATACCTAAACACAGAAATCAGATACGTTCATGCAACCTTCAGTGTCTTTGAATTTGGGTCAGTAGCATCTAAACTTAATGGTGCATCCGGATGAAATCCTTCCTCCTTCCTGCTCCTCCCCTCCCATAAAACATTGTCCAAAGTGCTGAGTTAGGAACATGAGCAATTTGTGTGAAAATGTTTGCTGTTTGAAATGTCTTACGCTTAAAAATTATAATAATAACAAAAAAAGAACCAGGTACCTAAAGCCCTTTAAAGGGTTTAAAAATTTGGTCAGTCATCTCATGTAATAACTTATGTACAAGAAAGAGAGAGAAAGCATGGCAGCTGGGTTTGCTCACCCCTTGTTTCAGGCATTATGTAAATTCAGTGTGAATGGTATGAACCACATCCTGGATTAAACAAGTCTTGTGTACAGGAGATTGGATTAATCTTTTCTTCCAACATTTGTGTAGCCCAAGGATAGGTGAGTGTCCCTGCAGTTGTAGATGGTGTTTCCCATCAAAAGACAGATTGTTGAAGGTATAAAAGTGAATTACTGAGCCGATAAGTTATTTGTCCCTTGCTTTAATTGTTCTGGCCTGTTGTAGAAGCTTCATTGTAAAGACATGGATTCAACACCAGAGACAACTAAGGCAGCACCCACATCAAAGTGTAGTGATAATTTAGTCTTGCCAGTTTAGCTGAGGAGATGACAGCCATCTTCTGTCAGGACAGGGTCAGGGGAGAGGAAGTGTTCGCAGCAAAAGCCTGTAGGTGCAGATCAGTAGCTTCCAACACCTCTTATGACAATACTCTTTCACTGCTCTTCGTGTGTTACTCAAAACATAGGCCACAAAGGTAGGTTATTGTGTTGGTGAGTTGTTTTGAAAACAAGAACAACCAGCCAAAGCCCAGCTTTGGAACATTATCAACAAAATGGTTGATGCCTTTGTTTGTAAAGGTGTGTCTAGCACCAGGTCCAGATTTACATGGGGTTATGATAGTGTTACACCTTCTCCATATCAATGTTTGCCAGTGCAGTTTGTGTTCTTAGATCACGCATGATGGTCATGCTGCATCACCCCTAAGTACTGATGGCAATTTGCTTAAATTTCATTAGATGAATTAATGGGAGTCCATCATGGGCTAATAAACACAAAGGTGAGGATACAGTTTCTCCCTAAACCTCAAACCACTGAAAGGTGACAATATATCAGCGAAAATATTTCTATATGATTGTCCTATTCTTGTATTTTTTTTCCTAAACCCTTGTCTTTGGCTACTGTGTGAGACAAGATACTGGATCAATGGACATTTGGTCTGATAGATCTCATATTTGTAGCTGTACCTAGAAGTTAATATGCGACACAGTCAGATTGTTGTTGACATCTCACATCTTTTGTAGTGGTGCAGTTTTCATTATGGTTTCTTTAGACAACATCTTTGAATGCATTGTGCTCTTTTGGCACCTTTCTTGTTCTGCTGCCTTTTCCAGAGAAGTTGCACAGATGGAAGATCTAGTACACTTTCTCTTTGTACCTCAGTCACTATTCTAGGCAAAAGAAAATAATGCTCTGTTTATCAGGTTATTTTAATACCTAGCATTTTTTACTGATTGTCCTTTGAAAGAGACGTAAATTCAGGCTTCTCTTTTAGCATCTGTCTCTGTGATGTTACACTTGTACTTTGTTGGGGATATTTGTGGCCAAGTAACACTCTGAACTGGAGCTCTCACCTCGTACTGGCAAAAATAATTACAGTCACGAAGTAGAAAATGGAAAACAGTTCCAAATCTGGGTTGAGTTCAAGGAAATGTTTTGGCTAGAAAAACAACAGGAATGTTGTAACTTGTACTTTGTATTTCAGTGCTAATTTGATAACTTACCAACATGTCTGTTGGTTTGGGTTGAACCAGAATGATTATTGCCCCACCTTTTGGTGTGATTGTCAAATAAAAAGTTCACTATTGGTTTTCCCTGACTTAGGAGAAAAAGATTCGGTTCCTACCTCTGCCAGTACTTTTCAGTGTGATTTTGAACACTTCCTTCCATATTCAAGCCTCTTTTTAGAAAATGAAGACCATGTTTACAGTCTCTTTTATAAAATGCTTTGAGATGCATGGATGAAGAACACTGTAGGAGATCTAGATTATATGTTGTCATCAAAGGGAGAATAGGATTCATGTGACTGTCAATCACAGTTTTCACTCTTACTTTTTTCTGAAGGTATTTCCAACTCTTCTGATGAAGAAGGTGTTAGAGCCTATGAATCAAATATAATAGAAAATCTCAGAAACCAAAACCACTGGTAAAGTGCACACTGATAGCTACAGTCTTGCTGGGTGTGTTTCTGCTGGTATTCTTAATCACTACTTTGTTAGTAATCTTTTAAAAAAGTAAGAATAAATCACAGAGAGATTGCAGTTATATTTTTTCTTGGTGCTTTGATGCAAATTGGTTTGATCTAGAGAGAATAATCTTTTCTTCTTTTCCCAGGGAACCACATTTTCTCATTGAAGTTTCCGCAGACTTGAAAGAATCATTGATTCCTTGAGTAACTGAGGTTGAAAGGAAGCTCTGGAGGTCTCTGGTCGCATTGCTCGCTCAAAGCAGGTCAATTACATCAGATTGCTCAAGGTCTTCCCCAGTTGAATTTTGAAGAATGGAGATCCCCAACAGGCCTCTCTGGGCCCCTGTTCCAGGGACTGACCACCTTCATAGTGAGAAATTTTTCCTAATAGAATATTAGAGTTTCTCAAGTTGCAGCTTGTGCCTGTTTACGTCTCATCCTGTCGCCCTGCACCTCAGAGCAGGGTCTGGCTCTCTAGACTGTCACTTTCATTCAAATGTACTTCACAGCCCTTATTGTAGACCAATGCACAAGCCAGAGTCCTGGAAGGCAGCCATACATAAGCCATCCTCCCACTTTGCAAATAAGTTATCAGAGAGCTGATAAAGAACCTTTATACAGCCCAGGCCTTTAGTTCAAACCAGACGTGACATACTCTTTCACCTTCATGTAAATATGCTTTTTTTTAACACTCTTTGTAACCACTAAACTCCAATCCAAGGCCAGCTTGTTCTCCTTAATGCTACAGCTGTAGTCCATAAATCCCCACAGAAGAAGACCCAGTTCCTCCTATAGGAGCCGAAGTAGATTGGTAGGAATTATTACTGCAGGGTATGCTGTCAGTAGTACAGTCCTGGGCAGGTTTCAAATTCAGCCATCATGCCAGTGAAAATCTTCTGGTTTTAAAGCATTAATTTAAAACTTTAAAAAAAAAAAAACCAAACCCAAACTTAAAGAGACCCTGAGTTTTAGGTCACTGGAGACCAAGAGCTTATGCCAGGGAAGTACCGCTATATGCTTGCCCTCTCTTTATATTCATCCTTAGGTGCCTGCTGCTGCCCTCTTGACACTGAGGGAGATGGAGTTCTCATCTGACTAGTGCAACCATCCTTATGTTCTTCTGTTAACAACACACAGACTTGGAGACCTTCAAAGTTCTGATCTGAAAATTATGGCGCAATGGCAAATCACCAGTTACACTTTACTGACTTGTCACCGGAATAAACCATCTTCTGACCAGACCGATACACTAGGTCATTCCACACTGAGCTAAAGCTAACAGGACTAAAGAGAATATATACGTAAAAACCTTGACGGTAGCAGCTGTGGTCTGCATCTCAGTATTTACCACCTCAGTAAGTGTGGAAATACCGTACCAAGAGAAAAGTTACTACTAAGAAATGCCCTTTGAGTCTTATTGCTTTCACTTTGCTGCAGCAAACAAGCCCCAGCGTGAAACTGGAGACCAAGTTCCCTTTCCCTTTCCCTGCATAGGACTGTGGTGAGACCTGATATTGTCTTATCCAGGATACAGTTCAAGTGCTGTGAGACTTTCACTTCCTGTTCAAGCAGATGCTACAGCACAATACATAGCTCAGTCTTCCACTGACTTTATTACAAAAGCATTTGAGGTTACTGCTCAAGTTTAGTACTAAGATAAGTTTGATGAAGTGTCAAGTCAGTTGATAATGGGAAGAGTTCTTGGCTGTATGTCCTGCATCCAGCTCCTGGCCTTCAGCTCAAGTGATGTAGAGTTATGTCCACAGTTGCTGGGGACTCTACACCAAGGGGGTCACATGCACACTGCATAAGCACTTGGTGTAGTGATGCCCTGTGGGCATAAGGCAGATACTGTTTTCTATGGTAGTCTCCGTTCCAGCCTGGCAGCATAATGGTTTTTTAGCATGAAACTGAAATGGTATGTTGCATGCGTTAGGCTGTAGCATGAGGGCATGCAGAGGTGTTTTGAAGGTGCAAAACCTTCTGGGAGATGACTAAAAAATTATACATGACAGACCTAATGCTGTCATATCCACGTTGCCTTTTGACCAGAGTGAGCTACCTCCAAAATTATATGTAGGTCTTATATAAGAGGGAATTAGTTTGCTTTCTCAAGGGAAAAAAAACCCAACAAAAACCAAAAACCCAACAACAAAACCAACCAACCAAAGAAACCCCCCCACTAAAACAAACCAAACCAAACCCCAGAGGATTACATAAACTAACATTTATTTAATGGAGACATCGGGGAACCAGGACAAGGAATGGACTAGGGAGCTGAGTAATTCAGTGTAGATGTGTACCATCAGAGAGTTATTTCAGGTATTTTTATGGAAAGAGGAAACAAGGGAACAGTTACTGAACAGATGAACAGACTTTCCCAGGGGATGATTTCTAGATAGAAAAATATTGCAATCGCTTACATTAATGTAAAGTTGAAAGCAAGGGTAACCCAGCCTCCTGGCAGCATGAGACACATACTAGTCTTCATGTGGCAGAGAACCGGAAGCAACACACCACACACCATGGAGGATCAAGGAGGCAGGGTTTTCCAGGGTTGTTCACGGGCAGGAGAGAATACTGATCACCAGCATCCGATTAGGCCATTATAGGTGGAGTTAGGACGGGTTAGCCTATGGTCCTCAAGGCAACCTGAGACACACTGAGACACTTCCTCACTCATTTCATCCTTCATGTGCGGGCCTGGATACCCAGCAGTCCCCACCTGTGCAAAATACTACTATCTGTGGTGCAAGAACTGCACCTAGAATGTGCAATCTGTTCAAGGACTTAGGTTGGTCACCTCTTGCTTAAAGCCTTTGTGGGTACAGGGGACCCAGGTTTTCTCCTTCTTATCAAGTAATCAAAGTAAAATTAACTCAACTTTTAAAATGGTGTGTATAGACATGATTAAACTTACAGGTTTTACCAAAATGACCCTCTCAAGACAGACTCATCCCTGTGAAGACTTCAAGTCAGGCTAAAAACTTGGATTTAATTGTAAGAGAGTAAGAAGACCCAAATATAGTACATCTTGGGGGGAAGTTTAGATTTTATTTTTTAATTTAGTAGCCACCATTATCTCATGGATCACATGCAGAATCATTTATCTTTGACATGTAGACACAAACTGAATATTGAGCTGATCTTACTGATCTCAGTAAAATCAACAAATCAGGTGATTACAGATAATTGCATGTTTCTGTCATTACATGATTGTCTCTTAATAGAGCTGGTCAAATAATTTAGTGGAAAACTCTGTGGTGAAAAAAAAGAAATTATCAAAACCAAAAATTCCTGTCAGAATATGTCAGCTTCTGTACTGTATTTAGTTATTAAAAATCTCCAGTTATTTGTGGATAAATTCTTTATTCTCTCCAGCTAATATTACTTTTATAAAGCTGTGAGTGTACTATTTGCTATAGGTGTATTCATGATCAGTTTTTAATTTAGAGATATTAAAGCAGTTTGAATATGCAGTACTTCTAAAACTGAAAAAGTGGAATAATTGATAAGCAGAATTAAATGCAAAGAAGGAGGCAGTGTTTGTATTGATCTATGCAAACAGAAGACAGCTGTTAGACTTTGGCATACATTCAGACTATATGTTTGCTTTTTAGAGACAGACCAAAACCTCCTTAGATAGTAAGTTTAAGAATGAAAGTCATTATAGGAATATTAATGAGCAATAGCCAAAAAGCAAAGCTTAAAAGGAAAGATTGTTCCTAACTAAGCTTTGTCTCTATATGTAACATGTTTTTCTCACGTGCATCCATTTTGTAAATCAAAAGAACCACCTCCAATTCAGAACTTCACATAATACTTCATACATAATGATTCATGTAGGAATATTAATACTAAACCACCTATGTGGAAGATGTTGAATTTTGTGATGGTTGTGATTTTTTTGTTTGCTCTTTTTCCTAAAGAAGCTGTAAAAATCTCATCAACCTAGACTGTTGCTTCAGACGTTCTGCAGAGCACTATGCCAAAGTGCCCACGTGTTGAGTGTTTACAGATTTAAAATTTGGGGTTGAGTATGTGCCAGTCCCTCTTCAGCTGTGAGCATGGAATCCTGCACCAAAATTGCTGTAGACCTTTCCTGGTATTTATGGTGTCAGTATGGGTTTCTAGCCATTTTATTTAAAATAATTCAATCATTCAGTAGTTATCACTCGTTACCACTCTCATGTTTTCTATGTCTGGGCAACAAACATGGAATCTCTTGCAAGTCCCTGATTTTCAGAGGCTGGAGCAGATGTCACATCTCTCTGCAGAATTCTGCATGATTTTAGAGGTCTGGGTGTTAGTCTTATGCATGTCTGACACATGGTACTTCTGCAGGTGACCTGGGTCCAAGGGCTTGGGACTCACTACAAGTGTCCTGTTTGCTTTAGGGATAGGGTTGGAATAACTCTTACAGGAAGGTCTTCAAACTCTTCCTTTCATGAGGACTGTACCTTTATTGAAGTACAGTCAGCGCTGGCAGATTACTTTGCCGCGCTAAAAACTTGCTTTTGCTTTCCATAGGTGACTGGGAATGCTTCTCCTACTACATCCTGAATGGATAGAGTGGTCTCATGAGTGAGCCTCACCTCACAGTTGAGGCAGGATTTGTAGCCTTGCAGCCTCGTAATGCAGTAGTGCCATTGCTAGTAACACATCGCAGAGTTTGCAAGGCCTCAGGACTGAAGCTTGTCAGGCTCGCTTTGCTGGAAATTTTCTTCACCTGACTGGAGTTTTGGTTTTACTTTATTTAGCTGTAACAGCAATTTTTCTAATGACCATGTGGCTATGTCTAATTTTTCTAGTTTTGCTTATCTTTGTATGGTACAGCCATGGTTTCAGTATCGGTAGCACTAACAAATAGTTGTTCTGTGCAAAGCAAGATATAACTTTAACATAGTGATGTAGCATAAAGGAATAACGGGCCTTGTACGATAGCAGAGGCCTTGACAAGAGGGTACGCAGGATGCAGTGTGCAGCGGTATGGGCACGGAATGATAAGAGCTGAAACACGGGCTGGTTCTGAAGGTCCCAGCCCACCAATGACCAGTTAAAGAAACACAGACCTGGAGGTGGGCAAAGCTCTTTGTAGGAGTAGCAAAGCGAAAAAAATACACGTATTCCACATACATAAACCAAGTAATGTATAGTAAACTCAGATGTAATATGGAGTTGCAGACCCGTGAAGAAAGAGCAAGGTGTGAAAGCTTAACAGAAAACATGTATGTGGGAAAAAAAAAAGCAAGGAGCGTATGAAGGAGGAATCAACATAGTATGTCTCCTGGCAAAGGAATTTGGACGCTGATGATTTACTCTACCCCTTCCCCTCCAGCTAAGTGGAAACCATCAACATTAGGACCCAGAGGAGCAGTAGAGAGTGAGTGTAACACCAGGGAAAAGGGTAGAAACTAAGAACTGTGTGTTTAACATTTTAAACTGTATTATTATGGAGACTTTTCTCTTTATAGCAACATTCTTTTTTTTTTTCTTTTTGTAATAACTAGATCTGGACTGATAATAATTCTTGGATTAGACTATTAAGATTTCATTTATACTATTCATAAATCCTTATCTTTACATACAAGGTGTATTTACTTTTTTCGCATAAGATTTTGAGCATAGCATGGCTTAAGCATGGCTGCTTAACAGAACTTATCACATCCTGCCTGGAGTTACCTATTGGTGACCTCAACTATGTGGCAAGGAAAAGCCATGTAAAGACTCCCTGTGCATGGAACTCCAAAATAAACTTCTTGGATACAAGGAGAAGATCTTTAGTCTGTTGATGGCTGGCAAATGGAACTTTGAATTGCTTGGTCTAACAACAGAGGAGGTAATTTTACATTGGTTCAAAATTATAGCAATGTAACCCCTCATATGATTTCCACTATAGCTTTTTTCCTATAAAGCATTATGCAGGAGGACTTCCTGTGACACATAAGGTACAAATCAGAGCGTAAATACATATCTGTATGCTTCCCTTTGGCACTGTCTCTACCTACCTGAGTTTCCTCAGTTCTCCATTTAGTTGCCAGTAAATTCTGAATTCTGTTTTCCAAGTACTACATGTTTGTGCATGAGTTTTTGAAGCATCACACAGGGATTTAGTGCTTTGATTTCCATTAAAATTAATGGTTGTTGTGTGGCTAAAACACTGCATGAAAAGTATGAAAAAATGAAAATATGTCTGTCATCCTAAACATTCCATTTATTATTTTTTATAAAATGTAAAATATAAAATACACAGCTAGAAAGAGACTGAGTATCACTGTCTCTTTTATGGGTTACTAGTAATATAGAGAGGCTTTTAATACTTGTGGTCTATCTTAATGGCATCTGTTTCTGTGGAACATCTAAAAAAAGTGGTCTTTATGCTATTTCCAGTCTGATGCTGATCAAAAACAGTAATAAAACCATTTCTACAGAACTTGGGAAATAACTGTCTGTACAATTACATATATTCCTGTAGGACCTAGAGGCCCAATTAAATCAAGCCCTCATGGTGCTAGCTGCTGTACAGAATAGTAAGATAGCCCCAGTCCTGCTAAGAGGGGATGAGTTGGATAGCAAAGCTATGTGTGAGGAAAGATAAGGCACTGAAGTGATATCCATGGAGCCTTTGGGTTCTCAAGACATGCAGTTCTGTGCTCTATGTATTGACTTACCTTAGAGAACCCCCACGTTCCTAAATCTTTTCTCCTGAAATACCACAGCTGAATGAATAGCCAGGGCAAAGGAGAACTCCAGAAATATATCTCCAAAGTCTAGGGAAAACTAATTTTCAACACATTCACAGCCTTTTTTTCATCACTTCCCAGAAACGTTCTCACAGTTAGATTTTCATAGTGTGAGTACTTGCAAAATCTATGATTCACTTATTTTCCACAACGGAAAATTAAAAGCTTGGTCATACAAGTAGTTCAGACTGTTCTCACAGAATATTAGTGGGCCTGCTTACTCCTGATAGACATGGATAAACTTACTTTGATGCTCTATATGTATACAAAACCAGGAATCTGTTATAATACCATAAACACAAATCTGTCCTAGCCAAAATCATGTTTTAGACTCAGATATAAGATCTGAGACTCATGTTTTTGTTGCTTACAGAAGTTCTCCAATACAGAACAGAACATGTAACTCCAAGGAACATGAAAATATAAATTGAGTATTTGTCAAATTAATCCTTGGCATTCATGCCACTGTACCCCAAGTATTCAGGAGATTGTGAATAAAACTTTGAAATATGAAAATGGCTTCTGAGGGTTAATGACAGAAAATGTGCAGAAGCTGAGTTCATGAGCCTATTATTTGTTACAGAAGCAACACTGTAAGCAACTGCAAAAAAGCATCATGAGTTGTTCTCCAGTGCTCCCTCTGGTTGATACCAGGAACTGTGGCTTCAGGGGAAACACGTTTGTAACTGGAAGAGGGAGAATCACTGAAACTTAGATGCAGTGAAGGGCAAAATGTGAAAGATAATAAAACTTCATGAAAAGCCTAAGGTGTTATTTTTCCCTTGGAAATAAATGATCCCAATGGGAGATGACATTCAAACCCATTGAAGCAGAACTTGTTCCAAGCCTAAACTTGACCGCACCCACACACGTCCTTAATGTATAATTAATGAGCCATGATAGACATACATCAGGTCAGTGATGCTGACACTGGCAGATGGAGATTTTTTTAACAGAACTCCCTGAATAATGGTATGCCTGTGGTAAGTGCTGCACAAAGGATTACATTTAGCTAAATGCAACTGGACATGAAGAGTGATAGGAATTTGCTTTAGGGGATTGACTCATTTATTCAGAAGGAAATGATTATAATCTATTTTTTTATTTAGTATCCATAGACATTCCAAGACTTACCTGTGTGTAGGGCAAACCTATTTATATGCTTGAGAGTTGTGAAATAAGCCAAGCACATGATGGGGCAGAAAAGAAAAACACAAATTCATGGGAACTCATTGCTTATGGGAACTCTGGAGTTTATGGTTAAGTGGCTCTTTTCTGCCCACCTTGATATGCAGCCAGAGGCCCTGGCCCTGTTTCGGCATGCTTCTGTGCTGGCAGCTGTGAAGGATTATGTTGGAGAAAAGAAGGTTATAGTGTGTGCAGGTAATCCTAGAATGCATATATGTGAAACAGAAAAGTATTAAGGGGCTGCAGCAAGGGCCAAATCTTCCCCATTATCTTTGCTAGCAGTTTGAGTTTTTGTCTGGAATAAAAAGAGACTAATTACTCATCTCAGCATCAGGGCAGTACAAGAGGTGTTTGCACCATTCTCCGTGTTCCAGCCTCCTGATTCCCTACCACTGATTCAATTGCTCATTTAATTTTAAAAAACAGCAGCAATGGCCAGATGTGTCAATGTAGCTGCAGTAACAAGCCAAAGGGTACAGGGGAGCCCTTCATAGCCGTGTTGCAACAACATGCCTTCACTACACACCCTTCGTTGACATGCAAAGCTTTATGACTCTTAACCTTCTGCCATTCACCAGCTTTGTGAAGGCACTAGGGGAAGCACTCAGCTGTTTGGACAACTGAATATTGTCTTTGCAGCAAAGTTTGACGGCACCGTTCAAAGCAAGGGGGTTTGGAACCCTGAAGGAGAGCGTTTGGCTGAGGTGAAGGCAAGGATACAGGTCAAGTGACTGTGGGATGCTACATATGAGTCTAGCAGGTATAACCAGTCTCATCCTCTTCTGGAGACAGTGTGCTGTGGCTGTTTGCATTCAACTCCTCTTTCCACTGTGAGTTCAGAGTCTTTGAACTAAAGTTTAGCTTCAATCTCGAAATATTTAAGGGACAATGCCTGTGACTGCGGCACTCCTGAACTTCTTGGAGAAAACAGCTTTTAGTTTCTAAAGGAAGATCAGGCAGCTGGCTGCATGGTGCCCTGAGAGGTGCCCTCAGTCTTTGGAATCACTCTGCCCAGCAAAGCAACTGAGCCTTCTCTAAACAGTTCTCTCCACGGATCCTGTTTAGATTTCAAAAGGCTGTCCTTCTAGTTTTTTTGGAAAATCACACAGTGAGAAAAAACCCTAGAGGAAACAGCTGTCACCTTGATTTGGTAGGTCTCTGACTGCATCAGGGCTGCTATTAGAAAATGTCGTCAGTAAATTTAGGGCTAAAATCTTGCCTGAAGCGAGATCAGGTGAACAGAGAGATTTAAAGGACCCTCTGTTTCCATGCTGCCTGGTTTATTGCTACTGCAGAGGAGGCACTTCGAAAGCCCTGGGCTACTACACGAGGTTTGGATTTCATTGCAGAGGAGAGCCTTTAAGATACTGACAGCTGTTAGAGGCAGATGAAAACCTACGAGCAGTTGTGTCAGTAAAGTCCTGCTGGTTCACCCACTGCAAAATTCCTTGAATGGTCCCACCACAATTTGCTGAAAGCCCTCTCAAGATAGGCATCATGAGATGATCCTGCTAATACACTAGGGAGGACTACAGGAACACACTCTCCAGAGTATCTCCATACCCAGGCTGGAGAACCATGTGTGCCTCTGGGTGAAAGCGCAGAGTGTTTAGGAGACTGAAGAGGCCGATAAGCTCTTAGTGAGATTTTCCGTAACACTGAAATAGCTTTTAAAATTTGGCCCTTCCATCCCTGGAAAATTCCTTACATTTGCACCTAACAACTAGGTTGTAGTTCCAAAATGATGCCAGCATGTTTCAGAACCCAGCTGTCCCTTGCTCCCTCTAGCATATATTACCTTGCAAGCCAGATGCCTTTTTTGGTTGTCTAATGCTGAAAACAGAATTTTGCATTTCCCTATTTCTGTGACTCGAGGCAGGAAGATCTGGTTCTGCCATGTGGCCTCGTCCAGCACTTGTAATAATGAAAGAGTTCTCCATTGGGGTTACTTCAGTTCAGAGTCATTACACAAATGCAGCATGCTGCTCTATCGCCCAGCAAAATGCAGCCGCTTCTAGGCTGAAATGGAGGAAGTGTTTTAACAGCAGAGCACAGAGGATACCTGAGAACAGAAGATACCTGAGTTAAAAAAAGAGAAATAGCTTAAGTGTGTGTGAGGGTAGCGCGTGCCTTGTGCAACAGTCTGCCAGCAGTGGCTACAGCCAGAACCAATAGTAGCTCAATGGCAATTTATTTAAAAGCACCTAGCATTTGGGGGTTTTGCTAAGGAAGGATCAGGAAAGGCTAGGAGAGTTAAATAAGAACAAGCACTCTCTGTGCAAATGAGAGCTCCCAGTCTTCTGGGAAGAACTTGGAAAGATCAGAGATGTAAAACGCGAGGAGCAGTTCCAGCAGAGCGGATACTTGCATGTTAGATCGATGAGGAGAAGCATGAAAGTAGAGCTGCTTCTAATGCAGCAGGCATGTGAAGGTCAGGGAACTGGAGAATTCTCAGTGTACAGTGATCCTTAATATAACACATTTTGTGACTGTCTGACAGGACCTTCTGGTAAGAGCTGAAGATAATCTAACAGAGCAGCTGTAATTATGGTATAAATACTTCAGGGAAAACGTAGAGACTTGCTTCCTTTACTTGTTTCCTGGGTAATGCTAAAGTGAGCAGGCATCTGGGAGAAGCAAAGTCAGGGCAACAAAGATGTTTTTCTTACCATCTCCACTGCCATCTACTTTAGTTTGGTCACTTGCATTCCAGTCTCCGTATCAAGTACCATAGTAGGTGTTCATGCAGCTGTACGACTGGGAACATTGTACATTTTTTTTAAAAAAGAAGATGCCTCCAAGAGATAGTCAATGGGCATCATAAGCCCCTTCTACAATGAACTCACTTGCGATGGGATGATTATCTCAGCAAGTATGGACTGGGGGTAGGCTGAAGGAAATGAAGTGCAGGTGCTCACCAGACTCCACCTATTTATATCAGTCGAACTCCATCTATTCATAACAAAACAAGATGGCAGTTTTGCAGCTCTCCAGTATGGAACTATCTATCTTTCTTCTTTCATCAGCAGTTCAGTAGGGATGTGTGCTAAATCTGAAAACTAATGATGGTGAGTCCGCTCTGCTGAGCTGACCAGGGTGTGGTTTTGGAATCTGGTTCACATTTTTTGAAACCATAAAATACAAGGAATCCATGTAAGTTCTGGGATATGATAGATGACCATTAAAGAAAAGTGTTGGCCTGCTGAGCCACTGCAAACTTGTCATGACTTTGGACATACAGCTCCCTAAACAAAAGGGAGATTGAGTGAAAAAGCAGTAGTAGAGGGGAGGAGTATAGCTTCCATAAGGTAAGAGAGATGCCCAATTTCATCTGGTAGGTTAAGGGGGAGAAATGTTTGAAGGTGCATGCTACTACAGCAGTATTGTTATATACAAGCATGGTGTGAGATTATGGCCCCTTCCTCATGTTTGCTGTATGTACAAGAGATACTGATCTGCAAGAACTTAACCGAAGTACATGTAGCAGATGCATGACTCACCCCGTTTTTGCTACAGAATTAGTTCTGTGCCTGTCTTGTGTCAGCCTGTTCTGTGAAACCACTTCCTTAATTTACTTTGTCTAGATGTCATGGCTTAATCACTTGGTGTTGAAACCAATCTGGGGTTACAATAAGTCATTCACCTTATGTTTGAAAGCAAGCTGTGTGCGCAGAGTAAATTAGAGGCAAATTTTCAGCCTAGCATCCATATGACTTCATCAAGAATAATGTGCTGTGTTGCTGAATACATTTACATTATGTAGGACAGATTTGTTTAACAGCTCAGCACTAAAAAGCTCTGGAGAAATGAAATGGCCAGATTTCCCATGCAGCTCAGTCCCCACTGAGCAATAGGCAGCTGCACGGTTGGGGGGATATGAAAAGAGCTGCACTCTCTCTCCTCCACTTCCCCTCTCTTCTCATGATGCTGTGATCAGAGCTCAACAGGGGATGATGATCTAGGCCTTAAGTCTAGCACTTTTAAGCTGCCAGATAAGAACTGAGGCCTGAATTTCATTTCCATTAGGTATTCTCTTGCACACTTACTTACCTCCTTTCTCACACTTTTCCAAATATTCTTCTGTGACTGCCTGGCTCAGTTGTCAACGTGAAGGACAGGCATGTGGGTGTAGGTCATTCTTATATTCCAGGGGCCTTCCAAGCAGCAAAACTTGGAAAGAGGCTTTTGTGCAAATAAAATCCTGTGGTGTGACAGACTTGCAAGCACTGTGAAAGAGCAGGTTGGGAGAGGAAGAAAAGCTCTCTGGGGTACTCAGGCAGTCTGTGATCCTCTATACCTGGGAGGCCTGATTAGCTGGATGCTACAAAAGGCTGCTTGCAGCTGGCAGGAAGAGTTGACTGTTGGGAGGGAAGAGGCACGAAGGGCTGTTTCCTGAGCAGCAGGAGAGCAGTGGAAAATTTCTTAGGTTCTGAGGCTCAGACACACAGCTTTAGACTGAAGGCATTGGGAGCATGTGAAGCGGCATGAGGCAGCATCAGGACCTGCTGAAGGCAACTGAACTACAGGTTTGCTGTGTTAAATGGAGCAGATCATCTTTGCCTATGTGGCTAGAAAGCAGGAAAAACTAGTGGCCTGTGCGGCACATGGTCTTGCAACAACTGTGGGCAGCCCACAGCAGGCCTAGTAAAAGCACATAAAATAACACTCAGTGAATCCAGTGTTTTCAAGAGTTTCCCTCAGGTAGCAGAGTGAGCAGGCTTCTAGTCTAACTTACAGATCGAGACTTCTCTCCTGAAGAACGGAGCCATTGAAGCTCAAAATCTTTGCAAATTATCCTGTGGCTGTCTCAACTTCAGTCCTGTTTGAAAAGGCCCAAAATTAGCTGATATGTCTGAAAACAATGGCCTTCAGGTTCTTCAGGTTAGGCTGGATGGGCTAGCTAGGGGGTATGCACTCAAAAGGAAAGCTAGTTTTTGAAGGATTCAGGTGGCTGAGTGCAGATATTGCCCTGTTTTCCTCTTTCAGGCACAAAGAGCAGGCAGAAAGAAGGGCAATGTGTAACCCTCAAAAAAGAGGTTATTTCTCCAAGTACATTGCTTGCATCAGCCCCTCACGGCAGTGAGGAAGAGGCGTGCCAACTCCATTTTGTCCCTGACTGAATACTTGTGGAAAGCCTCTAACAGTGAGAGAAGTTATAGCAGGAAGAAGTTTGTCAGAGGGCAAAAACAGCAGCACAACACTTAAGTAGCTGCAGTGAGGCACGATCCATCTTAAAGTCATGGAAAACAAAGCTCTGCTTAAACTAAACTTACTTAACGGAGGGTCTGATTTTAATGGAGAGGCCAGGTCAGGCTTTTGCTGTGTAACAGGGATAACAGGTCCTAAACGGTAAAGTTGGGGTGCAACTTTACTGGTATCCAGCTGGTAAACTTCAATTCCTAATATCGGAGATTTTCAGCAGTAACTTGGGCCAGATCAACTCCTGTCTTACTGACTTTGGTGAAACCATGGATTCAGGGAGCAAAGCAAGGTGAACACATGGAGAAGTGGCTGCCCAACTTTTGTGCAAACCCAACACCGAATCAGTGCTCCGAAATGAAATGCTGAAATGTCTGCCATTTACCACTTTGGACTGAATTTAACATCAGCTGCTCCAGTGTTAGGAAAATGGACTGTAAACACTTTAAGCCAGAACTTATTTTCAAATTGTACTGTGAGGTATCCAGCATTTCTGAGGGTGCTGTAAAACAGAAGTGGTGTGCTTTTAGGAATGCTATTTTCCGACCGCCTGGACAAACATGAAGGGTTTTGAAATAATACATTCTTCCCTGCACACTTTGAAGGTTCATACCAACTTTATCTTTCCTTCTCTATTGAATATACTTGCAGCCTCTCTGTGCTGTCCTCTGGGGCAGTTGTGTTCTGTTTCAGCATGTTCAAGTTGTGGGAGAGCAGTGTGTTCTGTGAGGTTAAACACATTTATCTTCCTTAGGAGTGGGCCACACAGTATCTGGAACAATTGTTTCTGGGGCGAGGCATCTGCAGAGAAGACTAGTAGATCTAGAAAAAAGAAAAGCCAAGTGCACAGTGAGTTTTCATTAAGGAAGAAACAAGGTGATGTCAGTGTCGGAGAAATGGAGACAGTCTCTCTATACTTAAAACAGAAAATGGAAGAAATTCACATAAATGTAATTGAAACATAGGTTTAGAAACCTACCATATTGAGCAATGGCATCATGGTTTTCTCCATGTTGTTACTGTCATCACACCTCCTGCAGTTTAAGACAGATAGTTAAATCAGGCAATGTCCTCACATTCAGTCAAATGTGCGTTTCGAGATGAAATCTGCCTGACAATCTCTTATACCTTGTGTTTTACAAAAGGTGGAAGTGGCGATATAGGATAAACCCACCAAGGTTTTCACTCACGTAGCTTTATGTACAGCTGTAAAGCACCTGCAGAGTTCCTGGCACTGTAGTTTTGTTTGGTTGTAATAATCACTATCCCCTATCTCTGGATGTACTCAAAGCTTGAAACATATTAAACACCAGTGCTCTTTGTGCTCTGTAAACTGTAGTACAATTTCAAGCTTGCAAGAGCTACAATAAATTATTCACAGTTTATAGGAATTAAATTCCAGAGGAGGGAGATGAGATGAACACAGATTGTGAGATGCTGCAAGCCTCTCTCGGTTACAGCATCTGTGCCGTGCCATTCTTGACATTAACCACCCCCCTCCTGTTTCACAAAACAAAGGCCCCCGACAGCGCTGCACGAGGCAAAAAAGCAAAAAGGCTGGAGATCTCTTGGCTTCCCCGTGGGACTTCGGGTTCCTTGCACAGCTGTTTACAGAGCAGGCAGCTTCCCAGCTGGAGCGCTCAGGTCCTGCCTCGGGCACGATGCTCGGTCCCCCTCAGTCACACCAGCTGGCCCTGGGCACCGCTCTCCCCAGAATGGTTGTCGGTCTTTAACCACTGTCTGCCAGGAAGCTGCTTAGGACTATGAAGTCTAGCACCTAAGATGCTAATTTTATATATATATATATATATATATATATATATATATAAAAAATCATATATATGAGAGTTGATGACTCTTTTTCACATGCTGGAAACAGTAACACGAAGCTCAGAGCCTGTCTGGGTTAGTACCAGTGTGAATTAACCAAAGGATGAATCTCCTTAAAGGAGATCATGAACAGAAAGAAAGTCTGAAGTGAGGCCATTTGTCTTCTTGTCTCTGTCACCTTACAGATGAAAAATCTGCTAAAATACCAATGTATTTGTTAAAATGACTAAATACTGTCACCATTAGTAATAAAGGTCTACAAAAATTAACTCATAAATGAAAGGAAGCAGCAGCTTGTGCCAACCTCAGCGCTTGGGGATCTGGAAGGCTGGGGTTGGGGTTTTCTTCAATGGCAGTAACGTGCAAGTTAAGCATGCCTTCTGCCTGCGAGGTACGTGGCAACACTAAACACGTGTGCGGTGTGTATCGACTGCAGAGCTGCCAGGTGGGCCTTTTTTTGGTAGAAAGTCCGTAGAAGTACAGCAGTTACTACCCTCTGTGGGGGGGCTCAGCTCCGCACCCCCCTCCAGCAGCTGAGAACACGCCCGGCTGCGGGGAGAGCGGGGGGGGCAGGACAGGGACCGGGGGGCGGCCGGGGAGCCAGGACGAGGCCAGGCACGGGACCCGCCCCCCCCCCCCCCCCCAGCCCCCGCACGTACCAACTACTTCCCCGTGGACGAGGCGGTTCGGGGGGGGGGGGGGACGGACGGACACACACTGGCTCCTTTGTGCTACGTTACCGGGCCCCCCCCCGGCCCCCTATCGCCCCACCCCCAGTCTCTGCCTGTATTCTGCCTCTGCCTTCGCGAGGCCCAGCGCTCCTGCCGGACACCCCCCCCCATTTCCTGCCCCCCCCCGGGCCGGGGGGCAGGCAGGGCGCGGGGGAAGGGAGGGAGAGGGAAGCGCTACCCGCGCCTGCGCGCGGCGCCGCGGCGTTTCCTGAGGGCGCTGACACCGAGTTACTTTTCACCTACTTCGCCGCGGCGCGTCCCGGCGGGGTAACTGTCGGTCAGGCGGCGGCGCTCAGCGCGCCTGCGCGGAGCCCCCTTTCCCCCGGGACCCGCGGTCTGCCGTGGGGCTGGCGTCGTGGCCGGGCTGCCCTCCTCCCTCCCGCAGGCAGGCCCGCCCGGGCATCCCTCTGTAAGACCATTCCCCCCGCTTTTCGGAGCACGGACCCCCCCCAAGCCTGCCCTCCCCCCCCCCCCCCCCCCCCCCCCCCCCCCCCCCCCCCCCCCCCCCCCCCCCCCCCCCCCAAAATGCAGCACCCCTCCGGCTCGGATCGCGGCTGGGAGCTCAGCGTTTCCCCGGGGAAGGGGGAGCCGGGCGGCACACACGCCACGCAGAGTGGCAGCGGCACTTGGTAGGGGCGCGTACGGTCGCCTGCAGCCAGCGTCGGTGCGCGCTGTGTTTGTGGGTTCGGCTCCCCCTCCCCTCCCCTCCCACCACCACTTATTTTGCAGCCGAAAGGTTATGTGCTTGCAGGGCTTACACTGTAGATACCCTAGTGCTTGCTCATCTTAAACGCTGGCAAAGAGAGAGCGTGTTTTCACTTCTAGCTCAGTGTGGCTGTGCGCGGGGTTACTGTCGGTCACTGCTGGAGGGTGTGCACATGTTGTGCCGCTTGCTTTCCATTCCTTTAGAGCGAAAGGTGGGGGTTTTCTCTGCCTCCGATCCTTTAAACCATACTTCTGCTTTTCCTTTAAACGCTGCTGGCAAAATGGTCGCGCAAGCCTGTACTGCTCCACAATTACCTTGCAAAGTAATTTTCATCAGTCCCAGTGGTACGCTGCCTGAATGAGTCTTCTGTTGCACACAAAGCTTACACCTATGCTGTATGGATTTTAGCATGAAAGGATTACTTCTAGTGAGAATTTTGATCTTGGATCAAGCATAAGTGCTCAAAAGAGACTTACGAAACCTCTAGACCAACACCAAACCATTCTTTTTGAGCTGGCAGTACGTGATGGAGAAAAGAGTAGAAAGAAAAATTTGCTGCAGTCTTCTCTAGGAGCAAATTGAAACGCTCGCTCGGTCTGGAGGAGCTGGGTATCTCTACAGTGTTAAAACCACAGTGGTGAGGCATGCACAGCAATTTTTAAAAGAGCTAAAATAAGTATGTTGTAGATGTGTTTACTGAGGCCAGACATGAATCCTGCAGCTGAGTTGAATTTTGTGCTTGGAGGGGCTAAATACATACTTTTTGTAGGTACAATTTACCCGGCCTCAATTTGGCCTCTTGTATTTATTCCACAAATTTACACTGTGGTCGTTAACCAGGAAAATCGGGTGAGGAATTTGTCCCCCTGTGTTGTATGTGGCTACAGCACCACTGTTCCTATGTTTCAAGGACATTGCTGTAAAGGACGGTGAGGGTGACCCTAACTGGCCTGTGAACTGAAGACTTGGATTATCCTTGGGTTTTTTTAGCTCGGTTTCAGGAATGTTTGTAGATATTCCTGACACTGTAATCCCTTTTTTCTTTTTAACTCTCTTAACAGCAGGATAGGCTCTCAAAGGACAAGACAGCAGTCCTCCCTTGGTCTAGAAGAGACCAAAATCGAAGGAAATTTAATGCTGCAAGAATTTGTAACATGATACATGTTCCCGTTTTTTGTATACCAGTCCATGAAAGCAACTTAAGTACAGTTTAACTGTCATTAAATAGCTACAAAAGAGATGAACAATTTTTTTTTTGTTCTTTCACGAGCTACAGCGTGCTCCTATTTAGCTACTTAAGCTGTGGCAGACACAAACTAGATGATGTTGCACAGCAATGTAAAATTAAACAGTACAGAATTTAGGAAGAATGTTTCTTTACTCTTAGAAGCAGCTTTGTCATTTGCTATAGAGTTAAATGCTTCCGTTGTTTTCCCTCCGCCTTGGTTTTTTTGGTGTTTTTCACTGGAATCCTACCCATTGTACCCTTGCAGACTTTCTTCTCTCCACTTCTAAAGCACTGATTGGTTTCTCTCTCTCTTAGTACTCTGTTGTTAGAGTACTCTGTTAACACATTGCTGAGTAGAGTTGTTTACTGGTCATCCCTATGCTGTACAAAGGCACAAATAAATTGAGGGCAAATATTTAGATTTGCTATGGGAAATGGGGGGGTGGTAGGAATCTAACAATTTTATTACTTTTACAGCCTTTGAAGTTATCCCCCCACCCCCACGCTCCCCCCCCCCCGGTTGCATTGCCCACACCTGTTGATATGGATTTTCCACCTGTATTTGTTATCTTTCACTTCAGGGATATTTAAGGGAAACTGCACAATTGCTGTTTACTGAGTACTGAACTGTCTGGGGGCCCATTATACATACCAGTGAATCTTCTAACTTCCTCATGAATACAAAGTTTACTAAAGCTATAATTTTTGTTTCTCTAGTGGCATAATGAGAATATCTTATTTACATTTATTCACAAAATTTTATTGTTTCCTGAATTTTGAAGTAGCTGTGGACTTGCATACATACCGGTGAAGAAACAGTTTTTATACTTTAAAGATAAAAGAAGAGTCAGCATGCTTGGGAGGACAGAATTATGAGCTAAAATGGGTCTAGACAGAATGATCTTTTGAAGACTAGCATACCAGAGCTAGTATTGTAGTCCCTTCCAAAAGACCCTGCCTTCCATGGATTGTCTTCTGGATCTGTTCTTGTGAGTGCTTGCACTTTCTGTGCTTCCTTTCCCTTCTTCCTTGTCATCTGTCCTTGCTCTACAGGCCTTTGTCCCTCCTTGTGTCACTTAAGTGGTGACTCAGTTGCAGCCAGAAATCTCAGACTGCAGCAGCGGAAAATGTTGTGCTTCAGGCAAGAGCATCTCTTCTCATCTGTCTCACAGTGGTTGTGTTTGAAAAGCAGATAGACACATACACAGCATTTTCAAGCAGCATTCCTGTCCTGCTGTGTTTTAAGATGGTTTTACGTTCTAATCTGGACATCTTAAACTGCAAAAGAACTGTTCTTGAAAAGGGTATTTGCTACCCAAGGGTAGAAAGCTCATGCTTCTATGGAGTTTCTAACAAGACTGGACATGTCTCCCCAGCTTGGAAACTAAGCCAGTTGAGCTGGAATTTTATTGTAAACTGGATTGTCTTTAAAAATAGCACAGATTTCCCATTCAGTTTCCTTGGAAGTGTAATTGGAGCCTTGTTTAATGGAATATTCATTATCTGCCTACAAAGGCAAGAACTCCAATTATACCTCGTGTTGGGACACCCTCAAAAGTCCTGTATGGTAAAGACAGCAGTTAGGATCTTTAAGTGTTCATTTTCAGCTTCCCTTTTAGAATTAGGAATTTAGAATTAGGAACTAGAATGACACTCTCTTATCTCAAATGTGGAAGATTTTTTTCCCTGTTAGTGGGAATATCGTTAGCCTCCTTAGGCCTAGGTTAAGACTTCAGTCATGTAACTGGGATTTCGTAAATAGATTTCTGAAATGATTTAATGAAATCGTTCGTGTGATAAATGAGGCCGAGTGTGGAACTAAAGGGACTTAATTTTTTGTAAGAGGTTCACAGTCTGCAAATACAGTGCTCCAGGTATGTGAAAAATGTTTATATGCTGCAACAACTGTCTTCATATTTGGTGTTTACACAGTACCTGATTACTGGCTGGAAGTCCTGTGCATTACTGCAGTACAAACAATAAAATGTGTCGTGGGAATTATCATGTGTAATAAATGATAATAAGTGCTTTTGCATCAGGCTGGAGGTAAAATCATAAAGCAAAATATCATGAAGAATGCAAAGTCAAAAAGAGGATAAGTGGAAGTTAATTGTTGTACCATAAGCTTTCCTCTCCGAGAAAAACTGAGTTCTCGGTTTCTTTGTTTTCAACTGGATGTCCAACATAGAATTAAACTAAGTGGTGAATATTTCTCTGTATGTGCGAGAAGTCTAGGTATTTTTCTCCACTGAGCTCCCTTTAAATTTTCTTTAAATGCTCAGACTGTGTCCCACAGTGTAAACACAGGTGCTGCAGGCTGAGAGACTGACAAGCATACATCCACTTGCATTTGACTGCAAGAGCAGAGCTTTCAAACAATCTCTTTTTGTCTTGCCCAGCTACTGTTCAGGGTTTGTCAGCACAGTGATTGGCACTGTACAGGTCTGAAATAACAGTGAACTGCAGAAGCTTGGCTATGAAAATGTTCTACCTTTTTAATAATTTTTCTATTAATACTGTGCAGCTTTTCTTTTTCATGCCAAATTGGTAAAGCACACTGATGAGCACAATGAACAAGCTAAATTCTCTGGCACTAACTGTTCCTTACAGCTTACAGATCTACACTGTGTCTAAACAGCCTTGTGCTCTGAACAAAAGCCTTCCTATTGGAGAAGTAACTCCCTTTGACTTAAAGAACTGCACTGAACTCAATAATCTCTTCCTGTTCTGTGGCTGAGGAATTGAGAGGTTTAATACTGAAAGAAAACAAACAAAAAAATCTCTGCAGCATGGCAATTTAAAAACACATAGTTAGTTCAGTATTGAAACAAATGTGGAGCCCAGCCCTCTACCTAGGGGAGGAAGCACGTTCATTTTTATTACAGTAAGAGCAGGATTATTGCTTTACATCATATGCTGGTTATTTCATTTTCCCTTCAGAGCCTGTAGCATGCTCTGGGCATTATGTAAATAACAATTCTTTCTGTGTAAAAGAAGCGCTGTTCTCTTTTTATACATAATTACCTGTTAGCAATAACTTAAAGCCTCTGCCTGGGTCTGAGACCTGGCTTTACAACCCCAGCTGGTTGAAGAGACTAACTAGTACACAGACAATAAATGCAGCTATCTAGGAGTTAGAAACACTTGGGATATGCCTGGGAATTTTCTTTCGTGTAAATATAATATTGTCTTGATAATTCTTCTGATTGCCATTAAAAAATACAAATTGGACATTTTAGTGTTGAACTGAATAAAACTCTAAATCATGTGGCTGAATCCCTGTTCTTTGAATTCATCTCAGAGCCTGCAATACGTTATAGACTGAATCGAGCAGTCTCAAGCCTTCCCTTTGTTTCCCTGATTTCAGTCATTTTGGCACTGGTGTGAAGTCATCACAGCTTGTCATATCTTACCAGGGGTTGTATTAGTTCAGCTATTCCTAAAGGAAATAGTGGATAGGTGAAATGGAGGTAGAATGCCCATGCCACAGAAACACCATTTGAATTTTTAAGATTTGTGGGTTTAATGTATCATCTTCCTCCTTTTTCTATTCAGTTGTCATGGCCGGGGCGGGGATACACATTGTTCCTGCCTTTACATTACCTCATTATATGGCATATAAATCTTAAGTGTGGTGCTTGATATAGTTCAGATGCAGGACGTGGGTCTTGGCTAGGAGGACTGTTTCGTGTGCTAATGTCAGTGCCATTAAAAGAAAGGTGCAATGTATATGTTTTTCCAGACCTGATGTTAACAATAGTGAAGCTGTGAACCCCAATGCAAATGGATGCAAGAAGTCTGGGTTTGGCTGCTGAACTGCACACACTTGTGATCCTATTTAATCAACAATGTAGAGATGCTCTAATCATGAGTAATTTTTGGCATTCTCGACTTATTACCTAAGCAGTTCTCTGAATTGGCCTCTAACATGCTAAGAAGAGTTACAGTAAAGAACACAAGCAGCCTTCACAATTGTGTCCCCCTCAGGGTCACCTGGAGCTTTGCAGAAAGCAAGGCAAAGTCCTTTTCCTGAAAAGAAAAAAAAGGAAAGGGTTTTGTGGAGGTCTTTTGGTGCCAGTAAAACTTGTCTCACCTGAACATGCCTGAAGGAGGAAACTGATGCTTTTTCTGTCATTCCTGCATATAAAGAAGGATATTGACTTCTGGCTGGGGATATGGGTAATACTGGTTACAAAGGTTATCTGTTAGGATGATTCTTCACTGCCAGAAGGTTTTACTTCTGTTTTAATAGTAGCCATGCACACTTTGAAAGAGAAGTTCTGTCTAGTTTTAGGCCACAGGGGCATCTTGAATTAAGTGATGCCCAAACCTTTGGTGGCAGTTATGTTTTGTGTTTTACAGTTCGACATTTTTTGTTCCATATGTACACCAAACAAAAGCAATTAACTTGCTTTGCTTTGCATGTCTCTGCCCTCTTGGAAGCATTCAGCTCACTTCTGCTCAGGCACTGTCAGAATAACAACAAAAAAGGCTGTTAAAAATAACCAAAAAATCCCACCCAAGAACAGCAGGATCCAAAACATCTTCAACTTTGCCTGGGATGGTGGAGCCTCTGCTGCGCTCTGGGTACTATAGTGCATCAGCACATGAAATCCCTGTGAGAAGGGGACAAGGACCTACAGCTCCAAACTCCCAAGTGCATCTCCTCCGCCTTCAAAAACAGGGGCCTTGCCCAAGGCTTAAAAGTGCATGTGCAGATTAAATAAAAGGGACATACGTACTTTCATTTCTTCCCGTAGGTTCTTTGGAAGTTTCTCTTCATGTTATTTTTAAATTTCCTTTGTTTAGCCTGGGCAAAGTGTTTTTTGTCTGGAGTAAGTGTGTAGGGGAGTGAGGTCTTTGTAAAGGAGAGACCTAAACCTATCTTCTTTTACACAGTGTTGAGGGATTTGCACTATGCATGGTGCTCAACCTGTACTTAGCTTTCCTGGCAGAAGAAATCAGATGTTGTTCATAGTAATTTAGACCAAACAGTTTCTTCTGTCGTCTTGCATCTAAATGCACATGAAAATCCCAGAATCACAGGGGTTTAACGTGGGACTCTCTAAGAATTTGTACTAGTCACAGTCTAGTGTTGGCAAGGGAGTTCAAGCTGTATCTTTTATTGCTTACAGGTCACTTAGAAAGGCAGCCCCGTGTGCAATGTGTTTATGAAATCTGAGTCTACATACTTTGAAGCTGTGAGACAGTTGTTGTCGTGATTCCGAACTTCTATTTTACAAAGTAATAATTGAGGCCCATATATATAAAAAAATAGGATTAATGTAACTAGAAGTGGTTTTTATCTGTTTCAAGTTGACCATCTCAGCAGCTTAGCTAGGAACGGAACTAGACTCTTCACTTGTGATGGGTACACCATGACCAAACAAGTGATGCCAAAGTTTATGCTAATTTAACATATCCATGGCCTAGTATTGTGTACGTTTCTCTGGGTAAGAATGAAAACTCTCTGTAACTGATACAACTGGAAGAGGGATATTTTCAGACTATGCTGCCAGGTCTCGAGATGACAACCTTCCCATTAAGTATAGGTCTTGCTTTGCAGCCTTGTTTCAGGCAGGTTTAACTGCTTTCCTTAGTCAGTGTTAAGTCAGAAACGATGGGACACAAGTAGCGAAGAAGGAATGATATGTCAAATTGGACAGAGAAGAGAAGAGCTGATGGGTAGAACAGCTAAGCTGAAAATAGAAGAAGAGCCAGACCAGTAAGAAGAGGTTGATTGA
Organism: Gymnogyps californianus; assembly: GCF_018139145.2. Lineage (NCBI taxonomy): Eukaryota > Metazoa > Chordata > Aves > Accipitriformes > Cathartidae > Gymnogyps > Gymnogyps californianus. The sequence goes on along the minus strand of NC_059500.1, from coordinate 31,677,105 downwards.
CAAAGAGCTCTTGAGGTGAGTTTTAGGAAAGAGAAGGATAGAAGGCCAGAGGATTTTGCAGCACAGCACGGAAGAGGAAATGAAGCATCAGGAAAGCTTCATTTTCCTGTTGAAAATGTCATAGTTCTGTTAACAGCTGTCTGACTAACAGGAGAACCCATCTCGTGTGTGCATGTGTGTGTGATATAGAGAGAGCCTTTGCCCAGGCTGCTTAGGAGTTAACCTTCCAGCAGTTAATCTACTATCTGTTTGGCAAGCTACAGAGGCATATCAAGAATGGATTACTATGGGTAATAATCATAACTTCCCAGGAAAGCTATGGTTTTCTTCTGGCTTTTTTCATCACTGGTTCTTCCTGCATATTTCAGTATATTCAGCTTATTTGTCTTTACTGCGTCTCACAAGGCTGATCTGCATTGCACTGGATACTCTTCAGGGAATCATTCCTGAGCAAATATTCACTCCAAGCTTGACCAAACAGTAGTTTACTTCATGCACACTGAATGTGTCCACAGAAGAAGAATAGTGCTCAGCTGTAAATTCACTTTCTTCCTTACTAAGAAGTAGCTTCCTTGTGTAGACAAGCTCTAAGTCAGTTTGTGTTTAAACTAGCAATATAAAGGTCTATGGAGATGGAGGAATGCCTTCCAGTAATTAGACATATTTGCAGCATGTCCCAGCAATTCAGCGATTTGCTGGCTTGAAAAAGCGAACTCCCCATGGGCATGAGCCAGGCTTTCACACTGGTTTGCAATGGCGTAATGTAACCGAGGGCATTGGATGCACCCTGGTTAATCTTGTCACAGAGTCCAGCTCCGTGGGCTGCTGTTAACTAGCGAGGGATGTTTGTACAGGCTGGAGATAGGGAGAAATAAAGGAAGTCTTTTTTGTAGGGAAGAAGGTAGCAGAAAAGCACAAGGGAGGATGAGGTCTGAACTGTCGTAGACACTAAATCACATTAGTTATTCCGTGGAGATAATTTTCTCTGTCCAGCATGGAAGCTTGTTGATATTTGCTTTTGTACTATGTTTTTCCTCAGGGTAAATATGAATTAGATGGTTTAGAAACCAGTCTTGTCAAAGAGAAAAGAGATAAAACAGTGTGCTCCAAGTAGATTCTCACCCATGTGTAATTTGCATAGTTGCATTAACACCAACAGATGAGGTTTTATCCATTTATTTAAAGCTCATTAAACGTGAGTAATTAATTAAGCTTGTGAGAATTTGAAAAGCACACACTTTGCTATGAGAGACGCAGTTTTAACCATCTCTAATGTTGTCTTGCGGCTAGCCATAGGCATGCAGGATTTGGATGTCATTTCTATGTGGCAGAAGGAAGATTTTCACATTGATTGGTTTGACAGAAGAGTTTGAAAAGGTTTTCCCTTTAATATGTGCATATCAGGCCCAGTTTCTCTAATGCAGCTCCACATAAATCAGTAATATTATTGTAGCTAATGAAACTGTAATCTCTAACTAGCAGAAAATACTGCCATCTTGATCCATTAATATATGAAAGGCTGAAATGATGTTTACCAGCAGTTTACCAAGTGGACTTGAACTGATTTTGTAGGAGCGATAAGGGCTGATTTTGTCCTGTCCATGACTGGGGACTCTCCTTTATTTTGTGCTTTTGTGGAGCTGAGCACAATTCGGCTTTGGCTGTAGCTGATCTCCGCTGATACAAAATAATCACTCCTCTGATCGAGAGCATCAGGGAGGAACTTAACTCAAAGGTGAGTGACAGTGATTTGTGGAAGTGTCAGAAGTGGGGTCACATTGTGTGTTGCTTTGCAGCCCCTCTCTCCTATACCATTATCTGGATGTACTACTGCATTCAGTCTCTACTTCATGGCCATACACGGCTCCCAGTCGGTGCATCTTAAAGAAAGGACAAGGGCCTGCCATCTGCTCTGTACTGCTGCTGCCAAAACTCCACAGAATACTAACAGCAAGACAAAGCTTAGCTGCCAGCAGTCTCTGTCTAGGAAGCGCCAGGGAGTGCAAGTGAAAAGATGCAAATACAAAAACTGACTGACTGCAAATCAGTCCCAGGAACAAAAAGCTGGAAGAGCCAGGGTTTTGAGAGTCTCAGGGAAGTACGGGTAAAATAAATGTATACAAGATTTGCATGCAGTTGTGATAACTCACTGTATGTAAGGAAACATGTAGTTAAGTGCACAGTATATTACTGTTGATATTTGAAGACACAGGTCAAAACTAGAGTTTAGTTGCTCTTTTTCAAAAAATCAGCCTTGCTTTTTCTTTGATTATCTTCACCAGAGTTTTCCTCAACAAATGATTTATCTGTGCAGGCCCACACATTCTCAAATCTTAGACATGTGCCAGAAAATTGGTCAGTGAGGATGTTGTCCTCTAAAATCGCAATATAAGTGGCAAAGGGGATTGTTCGACCTCTATTACTTGCTAAACCAGGCAGATAAATTCCATACTTCAAACAGTTTTTTGTGCATGGCAGCTAAACTATCAAACAATGAGAGCATCTATGAACAGCAGTGGGTCATTCAAGTCTCCAGAGTCAGGTCCAATTGGTGGGGGAGCCAGTAACTCCTGTACTGCTGGAAAATTTTGAAACCTGAAATGCAGAGGCTTGCATAAAGCTCTGGTAGCTTTGACAGTACTGGCAGTAGATTTACATTGACATTCCCAAGGTGGCTGATACTGTGCGAAAGGAGGAGGTGCCTCAAAACTCCTGACTGCTGGTCCTCCTCTAAGCAGTTACAGCATAGTGGGATTTTTTTACTGTATGTTTTCCTGTGAGAACAGGGCTTCCAGCCATGGCGCTGTAGTTGGTTTGACACCTCCTCCGGCTCCCCTGGGGCAGTATATGCAGCTGAGCGTGTTTGTGATACAGCAGTATGCATATGTACTTTCTAGTTACGCTCTGTTCCTTTTTAGGGGGAGTAATGGGGAAAAACAGGGTGGCAAGGTCCCTTAAGAAGTTATTTTCTCCACCATGTTTTTCCAACGTAGGATCAACTAAACCTAAACTTTTCCTGACAGAATAGCTGGCCAAATTTCCCCAGAGTACTGGGTGAAAAACTGCCATGGGTTGACACAGTGAAGGAATTAAAGATATATCAATGTAAAGATAATAGTGTAAATCAAGATGGATTCCTGCTTCTTACCATCATTCAGTGGTAGGCTGCAGTCAGTTTTTCAGAGTGGCGGTATATAAGAAGGGTTATATTCCAGCTGTAGCCTTCAGGGACACAACTGCACTGGGGCAAGAGCAGCTAAGGTGCTGAATGCATAGAGGACGCTCAGTGCTCCTTGAAAAATGACCTGAAGAAACCCCTGAAAGACAGAACATTTCTTTTTTCTCTAGGAGTTTGTTCTTGTGTAGGCAGGATCGGAACACATCCACCAATCACTGCTGTTTCTATTTGTCCACATGCAACAAGCTAATGAAGAACAAGCTAATCAGACAGAACTGATAAAAACATTGATAATTATTCTGTGAAAGCTCTGATTTGTGGTTGATACAAAACTGAAAAGTTTGTTCGTCTCAAGGGCATTTCCTGTTTGTTTGCTGTCTTACACTTCTTTCTAATTCTTCCTAGCTTTTTTTTTTTTTAACTTCCATTGAAAGGGTGGCAGCAAGGACAACAGAAAGAAAGAACAAAGAAGGTGGAATCCTTTTATACTTGAGTTTAGGGTAAGAAAAATTTTTTTTATTCTATAGACAGCAGATACTTTTTCATTCTTAGTTTGCCAGGAAATCCATCTCCCATTTTTAAAGGCTAATTCTGGGAACAGAAGAGCTTCAGTGAATTTCCCAGTTAGCTCTACAACCTTGGTTCCATCCGTGCAGCCTGAGATTTCCCAGCTGTAATACCCTACAGCTCACATGGCTACATACGATCTTGTATGCAGGAATCCATTCTGGGCACAGTATTACCTTATTTACACAATGCTATGTGCTTATATGTCTAAACTGTAATTGCACAGGGAGGAATTTTGCATAAGCTTTCTGCCATCAGAGATTTATTTATCATTAATACTGGAGCATGTATAAACAGATCATTAATATTACCTTTAAACAGTACCCTAATGATTATGCGCAATGTTTAGAAGTAGAAGAGGAAAACAGGTAAGACATTGTGGCTCCAGAGCTGTCACTCCAGAGTGTCCCAAAGAAATTCTAGTGACTGTTGGCGGCTTTGAAGGTACTCATCTGTGAGAAGTTGACTTGGTCATTCATTGAAAATAGAAACAACCTAGGAAAATTGAACCTGAATGCCCAAACTCCAAAATTTCCAAAGCAGTCTTGGAAAGCAAGAGTGAAATTCTGAACCTGTTGCTTTGAGTGGATTCTTTCAAGTGGCAGAAATTGGGACAAACACTTCCCGTTTAATTGAGAACTAAAATTGCCGGGCAGCTTTTAAAATCCAGCCTTAATTTACTTTTCAGAGTCAGTGAACTGCTTTACCTTGATACACTAAAGGGACTGCAGAACATGCAAATGGACTGCACAGAATCTTTCTGTCCCCGAGAGAAACACACTAAGCCTGATCAGTAGCAAGTTGAATCTGAAGAAGACTGAACTTCTTCGGTGGAAGAAATTTGTGGATGATGATAAACAACTATTATAAACAACATCCCTTCTGTACGTTAACAGGCATCCATGTAGTTTGTTGTCTTTTTAAGACCAAAAAGTGGTAATGGAATGGGGAAAAGAAAAATGAATAATGACCACATAGGCCTGGTTCAACATGAAATATACTTTGTGAAGAAACTCTGAATCTGAAGTTGAGCTACTGAAGTAACACCCAGTTAATCAGCCCAGCATGTGTTTAGAGGGAGTACAATCCTGCAGGAATGGATGAGACCCAAAGCCCATCTAATTCATCTCTAAAAGTGATTATAACCACATCCATTACAAGATGGTGTGTGAAGACTGAGGTAGCTCTACAAAGCTATATTAGCTCCTAACTCCCTATGATTAGCACAGCATGTGATGTATGAACTACTAAAAGCACTAACGGAAAAAAATGTTTTTACAGAAATGAGATTGTATAGGTTTCCTGTATAGTTTTCTTGATCATAGCTTCTTATGAGGTAACACTGTTTCTGGCACCTGGATTGCAAGAATTTGTCAAGGTTATATTTCATTGATTTTAATCAAGAAAATAGAATATACCAAAACCTAAAATGCATGTTCATCTTGTGGCTAACCTTGGGAAACAGGTATCTCATTGCTCTGTAATTCTGATGAGGCTAATGCTGAAGACATTGCTTTTCTCAAGGAAAAGAAAATATTTTATTTGCTGCCAAGGAAAGGCCTGATCTAGTGGATCCTGACTTGGAAAAAAAAAGGCTGGAGTGTTTTGTTCCTTTTGAGGCCTAAGAAATAGAGGAAACAGCTAACAGGAGAAATATGAAGCCCCAGAATTACTAGTTTTTGTGGAAGGTCTGGCTAGCATGACCAGGAGCAAATGCAGCAGGACAGAATGACTGTGTAAAGACTTGAGAACAGAGAAATGGAGGTTGATTGTCTTGTCCTTCTCCAAAAGTACAGTGCCTCCAAAACGTTGCATTATTCTTGCTGCAGGCACAGGTGGGAATATGCTGAAGCAGAAGCGTCAAAGTGAGAAGGAGGTCCTCTAAGCTGAAGAGAAACAGAAAGAACCTCTTCCGAAAGAGAGGAAGGATTTGGATACTGAAGTCAGTGAGTTTTGATGCTAGACAATAAAGAGACAGCATTTCACACTTGGGCATGCCACGTGGGGATAAAGAAGAAAACTGGCCAAGAACGATAAGAAAGGACGTAGTTTAGGTACTGGAGCCTCTGTGGAAATGTACTGTGAGACTGTGAGTCCATTGAATCCCCAGGAAGATTGCTGATATCCTGACCAGTGGCTGCACAGCCTCTGGCACCAACACTGGAGGCAAGTTAAAGACAGCATTTGCAGCAATGGGATTAGTCTCTCCAACTACCTGATGAGATCACACAGTAATGGATGAGAGGGATGGAGGGGCACCAGAGAAGGTTAAACTTGACTATGTTCTCTTGCTGCAGATGCTGAGGAGATAATTAACAGGCACAGGGAGATACCTGTTCTTCAGATTAAGACAAAATGAGCAGAAGTAGGAACTGGCCCATCTTGGAGCCAAGAAGGGGATAGTGTCTGCAGTGCAAGCTGGCTACACCCTAGATCCAGCCCCGGATGCCTGCAAATAGCTGAAGAATGTAGAGGTCAAACCTGCTGCCTTGATAAAAGAGCTGGAAATATTCAGAAAGCAAAGCTATTTCAACAGGGCAAAATGTAACAGCTGGCGGAACTCAAAAGCTGACTGTTTTTTTATGTAAAAGCACAGTGCAAAGCAAACCCCAAACTGAACAACCTAGTGAGAGGAAAACAAGTTAGGCTCTACAGAGCAGACTGCAGTGTCTGTAAGTATGGAAGTCAGCCGGCAATTCTGAGCATCTCAGGGAAGATTTGGGTTTGAATAGAGATCCTTCATTCTGCAGTATGAGTTTGTCTTGATGTCCAGGGAAATTCAAGATTTGAAGAGACACCTTTAAAGCTCACTTGCAGAAGGTGCTTCTCCAGCTGTATAAAGAGAACAAAAGCAAAACCTAGTCTCAGTCCTGTCTCTCGAAAAAGTCACTCCTGGAAAAGGAAGTGTAAAAGAAGTGTTTCTTGCCTCCTGGAAAGCAATTCCTTGTAGGATGCCATGGACACACAAAAGCTCAGTAATGTGGAGTACTCATGAGCTCAGTAGAGGCCAAGGATGGGAAAAGAGGAGAAAATGGTTCTGACAACAGCAACAAAAAAGTGTGACTCTTTCTTTAAGGGCACTGTAGTTCATAGCAGACAAGAGGCCTGTATCCTCCCTTCTCATAGACCTGGAGATGCTGTCAGGAGAAGGACTGAGGCACTCTTCCAGCTCCACGCTGGAAGTTTGATGGGTACTGAGTGAGGTGGAGGAAGCTGCTGTGAGGCTGAAGAGCCTAAAAGCACACCCTTGCTTGGGTGGAGGCCAAGGGGCTCACTGACCTGTGTATTGCAGTGAGGCTAGGTGAATAAAACCTTTCAGGGCCTGAGAATGGCTTGCTCTGAGTGTAAAACTCTTTTGTTAAGATCAGAGGCGCAGGACAGCATGCTTTCCTCCGTGGCCTCTGGTCATACTGGCGCTGAAACAGGCCCTACAGTTATGGAATAGTCCCCTCCTCTCTTTCCTTCTGGTTCACAGGCTGGTTTTGAACACTTGATGGTGCATTTCCTTCCCTTCTTGAGTGTCATTATCTAGTAAAGGAAAAACATCACTTCCTAAAACTGATGCCCTTGCCACAAAGACTTGCACTGAATGCTGTTGTCTGCAGCTCTAGAACTGTGGGTGAAAGATTTGTTAATCAGGGACTGACTTTATCTACAGTTAATATTTAGAGGGGGCACTGCCAGCGTATGCAGTCAGATTCCCAAGCGCACGTCTCCACTGACTTAATGGAGCTGCTCAAATACATGCTTTCTATGTAAAAGGCTGGAGCTTTTGTAGTAACAAGCCCAGTGTAGGAGTCCTTATTCAGGCAAAAGTTGCATTGAGTTTCATGAGGACTGATTGAGTAAGGATCTTAAACAGTCAAATTTTGATGTGTCTTAAATAATTGTTTAAGAAACTAGAGTACTGCAACTGATGTGAAATGGCATTTGGCTGGCCACAAGGAAATTTTGGGAACTGACCATTTTAACTTACGTCTCAGGGGCTAAGTTGGTGAAGTTTACATCCTGGTTGGTCCATTTTACACCAGTGAAGATTTGTCCATCAGTACCTAACCTGAGGTTAGATAAAACCACATTGCATCCTTTTGTTTGGCTTTTTTTGCATTTGATTGGGTTCTATGTCTACTAGGCTTCGCTTCTGTTTTGTGGTGAATTTTTGCTTCCTTGTTCCATGCACTGGGGATGTTACTAGCATGAACATTTATCATGGGAGATGAAGTGCAGAACTTTTAAAGCATGGGCTTTGTTCACATTGAACTTTTACATTCTGCATAGCCATCCATCCAATTGCATTGCTCGCACGGAAACCCTGACTCGTGCAAGCCAGTCTATCCCTATAAAAGTTGTCTGGCAATGCACATGTAATGCACAGTGAAATACTTCTGCGGGAGTCCTGGTTTGGGCTAATTTTTAAAAGATAGACAATTGCACAGAGGAAGGTTGAAATGTTAACACAAAAAAACATTTGTGCTGCATACCATTATAAAGTATACCTCTGGGGAATCTGAGAAAGGAAGAAACTTAACATAAAATTAAAATTGCTACCTTACATAAGCTTCCAGTATTTTAGTTGGCGACTCTACATATTTTCTTTGTCAAACTATAGGTTAGATCCATGGTTGGGAAAATCAGCTTATTTCTGGCAAACTCAAAGAATTTTGCCACCTAAGTATTTTGCTGCATGTATATTTTATATCCAGAATGTAGTAATTTTGTTAACAGTGAGCTTCACAGCACCTTGTTGTATATAGGTAACTGCGGACATAATTTTGCTTATATTTAATGTTAAGTGTTTGTGAGAAATTTCAAGGCTGTGCTTGTGGCAATGGGCTCTCTTCTTAAAATAACAGCAGTCATTTGGCAGCTAACCTTACATTAGGAAACATTACCCATAACTGCTTAAATCGTGGCTTGCTCATATCTGAGCTTCAATATGTTTATATTTCATTTAAAGGACTTGGTAGCATCTTATTAATGACTGCAGCCAGTTTGAAGCCTATATTTCTATTGAAAGATGGAGAGGACGAGAGCGACAGGCCTGCAGCGTTCTTTGATTGGAGGGCAGTAACTTCCCAGATTCACTTCTTCACATGGCACAGATAAGCACTTCAAAGTTTCCCCACTGCGGGGCACAGTGGAGGACGTAGGTGTATTTAAACCTTGGCCAGTGGTTCTGTTTCTTTCCAGGTGGAACAACTAAACAGCAACTAGCTGTTACCTGTTTTTCTGTAAACAGAAGGATGGGAAGAAAAGTGAGCGTGGCAGGTTGCAGTAAACAGCATGATGCAGTCACTTGCACTCACTGAGCTGTAAACCAGGCTGGAGTGACTAACTCCCATGTTAGGAAATATAAATTGAAGCTAGGGTGCTCAGTGAGAGCTTATGTTGCTATAAAATAATAACAATGCAATTATTTCTTACTAAAGTTAGGAAGCTCCTTCCAGGAAGACCTTATGAGAGCTGTCACCATCCTCTGACTCAGATACTGCAAATCAAGGGAGAGTAAAACAAGACAGAGCAGATGCTTGAAATGCAGATTAACCTTCAGTGTGTACCCCAAGATACAATGGTGAGGAATCTTGAAGCTATGGTTGTGCTACAAAACTGTCAAGTAATAGAAAAGAGGTGAGCAAAGCTCTTTTTGAAAAGTAATTTTCTGAATAGAAGTATTACTAATCTGCTACCTTTCCTGCTTCCTGAACTTAGTCCAAACTAGGTCATCTAGGGCTGAAAAAGCTTGGATTTCCACATGAAATATCTCAACAGCTGACTGCAAAAGGTGTATTAAACTATGGCTTTCTTTATTGCTGAAGTCTGTCTTAGACCTCTTCAGTTTATACCAAGGCATTTCTTGATATGCTTGACTAAGCCCACAGTCTTCTCTAGTACCCTGACGTTAGGAGCCATCAGTCTTGCAGGCTCAACAGTGGTGTTTTGCCTTGTAGAAGTTACAAGTACGAAGAAACAACTTCCTCCTCAGCAAGAACACAGCATGTTTTCCTATTTTCAGTTCCACCCCATCATTCCACTACATAATGTCTTTTCCATGAACAGCAATTTACACGTCCTCTGACCTCTCAGTAACTTGCATAGCTACAGTCCCTTTGCAGCTCTGTAGCTCTTCCCTTGCACCCAGCCTTGGACCCTAGTGTGAGCTGCTTGTTCATACTTGCAAAAGGACATTGTAGTGAGGGAATAGGTTGAAGAAGACTAGCCTTTGGAAAAGAAGAAACGATCAGGTCTAATGTTAAAGTGCAAGTCATGGGAACTGTGTATTGGGCATAACTGGCAGGCTTTTAGTAGCAGGGGGCTGCAAGGGAGGAAGCCACGAGCTGCTCTGTGCCAGTCACAGCTGCTTTCAGCCAGCTTTGAAAGGGATGAAAACTACCCACTGTATGCCAAAACCTGAACTAATGAGAGCATGACATGGCACCTCTGCTCAAACATATTTAAGAAAGAGCAGCAGCCTCTAGGGCAGGAGACACTGGAGGAGAAGTGAGGAGACCTGTGAGCAGATGGAGGAGAAGGAAGTGGAGGAGACACATGGAAGGGAGAGACACAATCTTGGAAGGAGGCACTCCATGCCAGAGTAGGGACACCCTGGAGGGAACTGTGGCTCATGGAGGACCCATGCCAGAGCAGGGGCATCCCTGGAGGGACTGTGGCCCATGGAGGACCCACTGTGAAGCAGAGGACCAGTAAGAGGCAAGGAGCAGTGGAGGAAAATGAGTAAGAAGCAAGGAACATCAGAAAGAAACCATTACACACTGACTCCAACTTTCCACATTGCCCAGTGCCTCACAGCAGGAATTGGGAGGGACTGAGCATAACATCTATTGAAAGCAAGGGATCCTGAGACTAGAAAGTGGGTAGGAGAGGTGCTTAACTGGAGCTGAGCTTGGGGAGGGAGGAGAAGAGGTCTTTCCCTAAGTGTTTAATTGTTTATGTCTTCTTTTTTTCCCCTCAATATCTGAATCAGTAGTTGAAATTTTGTGTTAATTAATTGGCAATAAATTAAATTAAGCAGAATTCCCTGGCTGAGACTGCTTTGCCTGCAAAAACCTGTCACACCTTCCACAGGGCACAAAAGCCAACATAATGTTTGCTGTGGATGTAAGACTTGGGAGGTACAAATGTCTCTGAGAAATCTATAGGAGCCGCATGTGCTCATCCACTCTGAAAACTCAAGCCACCCGAATATAAGTATAGTCAGTGTTATTCTTAGAAACTATTCCCAGCGTGGCTATTGACTGTGTTTGTACAGCCTAGCCATCGGATCTAACCGTGCCCCCTTCCCTTGTCATCCTTCTTGTACCATTTGTCAGCGCTTGTCTCTGAGTGACCTGACACCACTGTCGTGCAACCAGGAGAATGCAAAAGTGGAGAAATGCTGTCCAGTGGTGCACAAAGATTTCCCACTATCCTACAGGTGTTTTAACAGAGCAAACTAAATTAAATGCTCCATTTGCTTCTCATGAACAGCTGTCTATTAGCTGTTTTATTGGAAAACGTTGTCCAAATGCTTTAACAGTTGGCACAGATACCGATTTCCAGAATTTAAAAAATCCAGCCTTCTGATGATATTGGAAAAACCCACACTTTCCTTGGAGGAAGCTGGTTTAAGGAGACACCAGTAGCAGGGCAATTTTCAGCTCTTTGGTATTGACATAGCGCTGTTTCCACTGATGTCAGGTCACTAATTCTTTCAAAAACCCTATCCAGTGTACCCCACTCTCTTTCAAACTCTTTACTATGTGGGATGAGCCATAATACTCTGCTGATAGTAAACTAAATGTACTTCTCCCTGTGTTCTAAGTAAACATGCTGAAATTATTTATTTTAGAATTTAAAATTACGATCCAATAAATATTTGGAAATGTGTAAAGATTGTGTGGCTCTAGTATATGGTGAAAAACACAGCTGCCTTTACACATTAAAGACCCAATTTTTATTTCAGGTTTACAACCAGATGAAGGTACAGACAGAGTGAATCCGTTGAAGTCAGTGAAGTTATGTAGCAGCTACACTGGGCAAACAAAGATCAGAACCAGGAGCTTTTTCATTTTGTCCAGCCCTGAGCCCCTCTGTGAGATGGTGACTGAGGGAAGGAGCTTGGGTCAGTGCCGAAATGAACGTGTCAGCTTTTCTTCAGTGTAGAAGGGTCTGCATTATTAATTTGAATATCTACTGCTATCTGTGAGACTCCAGTGCATAGTATTATTTCAGAATAACTCCAAGCTCTCTGGAGTTTGCTTTCAGGTATTTGTATTTGTATGCCACCCGAAGAAATACAATGGTGGTAGTCTGAGTATCGAAATACAGGTCAGGAAACTCGAAGATACAGTTCCCTCAGTAACCATGTATCATCCAGATTGCTCATAATAAGGCAAAGCATTAACAGCATGAATGATAACATCAACCACTTTACTGCAGAAGAGCAATGGCAGTGCATTATGTCTGTAGAGGGAACCATAATTTAGAGTTGCCTGCCTTTTGTGCATTACTTGTTTTCATTCACTGAGCATTTTATGCATTGAAAATGCACTGCTACAGTTTCACAGATTGCACTGCAGTGTTTTTAAGTGCTCCTGCCATATCACAAGCAAAACAATCAGAAGGGGTTGCGTGATGGGTGATGTTTCTAGGGGAGGAGCCCATTTGGGAGGACAAGGAACTGTGACACCTTCAGCCATCTGAGAATTTACTAATTGCTAAGATCAATAACACAGGCCGTTTCTCAGGTAGCTAAAACACGCCATCGTTTATGGATTTTGTGTTTGGAGGAAGTCAAGTTGGGCGCTATGAACCTTTAAAAATAAACTGAGATTTTTTTTTTTAAAGTTTGTGAATGGTTGTCAATTTCTCCAAGAACTAACACAACTGAATTCATCCTTATTTATGGGTAAGTATCAGAGTGTTAGCTTTCACAGTTCCTTGCCTTTTCCTTACCATAAGTGACATGGAGGACAAATTCTGGTCCTTCGAAGTTGGTTATTATTGATTGATTCCTGCCAGGCCAGCGCTCTTGGTACGCTTTGTAGCTGGACAGCTGAGGATGTATCTGTGCCAACTTGTACCGGCTCAAGTCTGAAGATGTGGGGAGCAGAGCAGGCGTGGAGCTGAGGGCGGCGGGAGCACAGTGACCTCGCAGGTAACTCGGTGCCCAGGTTTCTGCTCTTGCTGCCCACGGTGCTGAGGAAGGGCCGGCCGGGGGGCAGGCGTGGGAGCCGGACGCGAGGGGCTGGGATGCTTCTCACACACCTGGGAGCGCGGAGTTTCGCAAAAAGCAAGGCAGCTAGCCCACGCCACGCGTGTCCCGCCATGGGGGCGCCGGGGCGGACATAGACAACCCCGCAGTTTGTTTTTGGCTGCGATGTGCACGCCCACATGCAAATCGCCGCGTCCCCGCCTCCCCCCCCCCCCCCCCAACAGCAGCCGCTGCGGGGGAAAAGGCATAAAAAAGGGGGGGGGGGGAGGAAAGGAGAGAGGAAAAAGAAGGAAGGAAAGAGGAAAAAAAAAAAGACAAAAGGGAGAGAGGACACCAGAGGCACGGGGAAGGGGAAAAGCAGACTCCTGGGCGGCCCCGGCCGTGGAAGGGGCGGGCGGCCCCGCCACGGGCACCTCCGCGCCGCCCTATAAGAGGCGCTGCGGGAGCCGGGCGCCCGGCAGCGGGAGCGGGGCCGGGAGCGGAGCGGGGGGAGCGGAGCGGGGAGCGCGGAGCGCAGCGCGGAGCGGAGGCGACGGCGCGGCTCGGCTCGGCTCGGCTCCCCGCGGGACCGACGGCGGCGGCTGCCGGCCGGGGAGGTAGGCGGCGGCGGCGGCGGCGGGGAGGACGCGCCGCGGGCAGCTGTCGGGGAAAGCTTCCCCGCTTGTCCCCGCTCCGGCTGGAGCAGGCGGCATGTAGCGAGAGGAAAAAAGCGAATAAGTGGGGTTTGTTCTGTTTTGTTTTCCGGCGTGGTGCCGCTCGCTGTGCCCACCGTGTCAGGAGCGTGGCTCGGAGGATGGCTTATGGGGTAGCGGGGGATCGGGAAGGGGCTAATAGTGGGGGTTTCTGTGTGTGTGCTTATTTTTTTTTTTATAATTATTTTATTTTAGCTTATCCTGAGCGAGGCGACTCTGACTTGGCAGCGCTCGCGTAGGGTGGCTCACCTTACCGCCGCCTCTTCCAGCCCTGGTGGGTGCTAGAAGATAACGGGAGGGTTTTCATCTGCTTCACTCCTGCGTGAATCCTGTAAAGTCGTGGGGGGAGAGGGGAGGGGAGGGCCTTGGGATGAGGGGGAGTGTAAAAGTAAAAGATCGATCTGGCCGCTTTTGTGATGGGCAGGAGGTTCAGTTGCACGCAACAAATCTTGCTTCTGTGTGCCAGACTGCTGTTAAGTCTGGACTGCTACATTACAACCTATTATCAGCCTGTTAAAAAATACTGCTGCTTAGTTCTGGAGGTGCACGACTGCCCAGGTGCTTAAAATGTATCAGGAAAGATACTCCAATTCTGAATTAAAAGTTCATATTGAACAGTATTTTTGCCTGTTTTAAACATAAACCAGGAGTGTCCCCCTCCCTTTCCCCCAGCTGTTGGCCTTGGAGATTTTAAGGTTGTACAAATAACTTACTTGGAGGATCAAAGTTGATCTTTAGTGTGTTGGAATAGACCTTACTGAAGCCAGAGGGATGTAAACATGTGCTTACATACTTGTAAATATGTTCTAAATGGAAGCCTAAAGATGAGTTGGACTTCCTTGAAAATTAGTGGTATGGATTAACACATTAAAATTCATTTTGGGGGTGCCTTTGAAAATGAGTTGGTGCTTGTACTGCAGAGAACAGCCATGTCTTGAGGATGTTCCATTAACAACAGATGGCCAAGCTTGCGTTGAAAGGCTTTTGTAATGGAGCAGTCTCACTCAGTTTTGAAAGGGGGTCATGGTAGTAAACATTCAGCGCAAATGCTTTTTGTGCTTGGCTGTTGTGGCACAGTTTGCCTCCCTAACAAGTGGGAATGGCAGTGTGTGCTGAGACTTTCCTGTAACACAGATCAGTCCGTGATTCTGTAATGTCCCTGTAAGCTGTTAAGCCAAATGGGTGCTACCTGGGACTCTGCAGTCTGTTACTGATGTAACAGATACAAATGCTGTTGGTGGGTCTTCACAATTCATTGTACAAATTTGAATTTTGATTTATGTAAGCGTGGTGTGATACAGTCTGTATCTGATATGGTCTGGACAAGTGAGGGCAGGAGTCTGATGCCTTTACTTGTGACATGGAGCACCTTGTTTCTCTTGTAATCATAATTTGTAGGGCTGATTATGGTAAGAATTAGAAGTCAACTCTTGACAAAGCGTGGATAAAAGTTTGGTAGCGTGGAAGGCAAGAGCTGTATGGTAGAACTTACGGTGAACCTGTTAAGTTGAGAATGCCTAGCTTTAAAAAATAATAAAAATTGGTGGTTTTTATGCTCGAGGAGATATCCGATGGCCTCTGGTTTGCAAGAGGTCACAATTGCTGTCATCTGGGGTTAGAGCGTAATAATCAAGCAACTAGCCCCAACCATTCACAATAACTTTCTCCTGATAAGTTGCTGCTGAAGTATGCTTAGCCATATGATATTTATGTGAAACAAACCCCTCGGGTGCAGCTATATGTAAGATTTTGGTGTTTGTAGGAGTCGTGGTAATCTTTTGGATATCAATTCCAAATTCCCTCTGAATACAGCTGCATAGCAGTGCAAGCAGGTATGTTGAAAGTTTCTTAATGGTCTCTTCACCCAGTGAGATTGAGGCACGTTTATAAATCAGTTTGCCACAGGCAGCTGCTGGCAAACCTTTTTTGTAATGCTAAATTTGTTTTCAAAACCAAGTGTAGCTCAATGCTATTGGTGTGAGCAGAGACTTGGTCCAGCACCAAATTCGGCATCTGCCATCGCGGTGTAGATAAAGAGTGGCTCCTGGTGAAATGCTGAACTGCAGAAGATGAAATGCCATGAGTTTAAAAAAAGGTCAGTAAAATTATTTTGGCCTCTGTTCCAGGAGTAGCCTTTTCTCTAGTATTCCTTAGGCTGAACTTCCCCCTGGCTGTGCAACGGTAAAACAGTCTGCTGTGATTCAGGAATAAGCCTCAGTGACTTGAGGAAAGTGGCTGTGGACCTTCTGTGCAGATTCTGGGCTGCAGCATTCTCACGTATTAATCAAGTGTAATATACACAATTCCAAAAGCAAGTCTTCCCTTGCCTTCATCTCTGCAAGCCTGTTGTGTCACCATTGAGTTCACCTGGCAGAGTTAGACCCACAAAGACAGAGCAGGAGGAGGATCAGTACTGAACTCAGCCATCTGTGGCCAGACGTGATCAGCTCCGCTAGTGTTTATCACATGCGTTGCACCGTGCAGGCACTATATTTCTTAGGGTGTGGTTTCTTCAGAAGTTTAATCCAGAGTAATTGAAGGTTGCTACTGAGCTAGTAATGGACCTGCTTCATTTTCCCCCGACTGCCCGTTCTCTTTTCTCTCCCCATCTGTTTCATCCTCTGTGCCAGCACTGGAGTTCACCAACCCAGGGTGGGTAATTGAGAACAAACTCTCTTCTTTTTGCTTGGTGATTTCTGCCCCGCCCCTGCCCAGCATCGTGTGTTCAGAGTCTTCTCATGGCTTTGTGAGCACTGGTGCCAGCACAAAGATGATGACGGGAGTGGAGCAGAAGGGGAACCAGACTACCACTTTGTTTAAGTAACCTCGGAGCAAGCACCCTTGGTGTTTATATAGGTCTCCTAGGCTGGGCAACACACCAAATCCTGAAATAAGTCCAGAGGCCATGGCTGACCAAACACCAGCGTGTTTCTCAAAAGCTGGTTATTCTTGATGACTCCTGCTGTGAGAGGGGCTAGAGTCAGGACCTACTGTTTAATAAAACATATTTATACATATGACATATTTTTCTTGTTCATCTGAGGCAGCTAGGGCTCTACCCACTTTCTCCAGGTCTGACATGGTAGAAATTCACTCTTTCTGAGATTGTCATATTTATGCCGGCTGAGGATTTGAATCCTGAATGCTTTAAAGTTTTCTGTGTAGTTAACAAGCACGCATATCTGCAGTTACTGATATTAAGAGTATAGATTAAAAATACCATGGTAAGACTCTACTTGTAGTGTTCAAAAGATGATCACCACAAAAAAGTTAAAATATTTCATGTTCTGAAGCTACATGTCTTGTATTTCTATTGGTCATACACAAGTCATACAGAGCAACTCAGAAGAATTACCGTGATTTGAACTATGGACGGGAGTACCCTGTTCTCTATTTTTTTTGCTCTGTTTCTTTAAAATAGGTGGCAGCAAAGCTAGTCCTGTCTTTTTTAGCATTTGTCATTGGGGGGAAAAAGCATGTGAGCTTGCCTCAAGGACTGACAGCAATACAGAGTAGGATGGAAAACTGTTGATGCAGCTTTCCTGACACAACAGGCTAACACTGTAGGAAAAATGGGAGCATTCAGGTCTTTATTCATTGGGTTACTAGTGAAAAAGCTTGATCATAGATAATAATAATGCACATCAGTTTGAATGGCATAAATATCCACATACAAGCTGACCTTTTTCCTCTTCTGTTATTTTCTGGAGGAGTGTTGCTTAGCAGAGTTTTATCTAATGCAATGAGATTGGTTTGCATTATGCTAACTTTGTTAGGGAACAATTGGTATTAGACAGAAAAAGGAGAGCAAAAGAGCCTTTCCAAGACTGTTCTGGTTTGGGCTAGATAGCAGGGTCATTCTCTGGGAAAGAACAAACAAAGTCAGAGCCTCTGACCACACGGTTCAGAGATCGTTCTGGAGGTCTGGTTTCCTTTTTAGCAAATAGCAGGCAGGGCCGTGTGGAAGATGGAGGTGGCCAAAACCTGTTACTACCCTACTCGCTTGGCTCCCTGAAACAATCTGCAGTTTTACTAGCCCATTTCCAAGTGAATGATTGTTACTGGGAGCAGGCAAGCAAACCATGCAACCAATACTCATTAGCATTCTTGGTTGTTAGCTTAGTAAAAGCCAAAATTAGGCCATGTGGAAAGTCTCAGAGCAGTGGTGGTGTAGGTGACAAGAGCATGACTAGGGACTGGGAGAACCTGGTTCCCAGCACCTGTGCCCATCTTCTTGTGATGACTTGCCTCTGTTTCCTCTTATCTTCTTTCACTGTTGTTATAACAATGACATGACAAAAGTTTATACTCTTCATGGTAGAAGTGAAAGTATGTTTTTTTTCTTACCTGCAGCAGCTAACGCATCTTTTTAAAGACTATAGGCTGTGTTGCTAGTGTCAGCAACCTGGGTTTAAGTCCCAGGTTTTCAGATGTAACATCTGCTTTTCCAGGCAAATTTTTGTGCCTTCAAAAGAAACAAGCAATTTATCATACGTATTCTTTTGTCTGAGAGCTGTATTCATAGGGAATATATTGATATTCTGGGGATCTGTTGATGGCTTTTTTTCTTCTTCCCCATATTGTAATTATGCTCCCATAAGAAGAGTTTGGCTATGGCTGCCGATAGAAGCAGAGTTAGGACCAAATTTGAATGGATTAAAAAACCCCAAAACTCACCTCATCCAAACAATAAAGCAGCACCAACCTTTTCTGAGCACAGACGCATGGACGTTTCATTCTGGTAGCAGTACAGGACTCAAAGTTCAAAATCTACTCCTCCGCTAAATGAAATGTTCCTATTTAAGAAACTAAATCAATCCTGCATTTGTATTTTTGTTCTACGAACGGGCAATATACTTTTTATCTAATTTCTTTGTTTTAAAATATTTTCGATATTTTAATTACTCTTTACCCTGTTAAATCAGAGTAGCAATTCTTACTACTTTGTTTCCCAGCTCTCTCAAACCTATATTTAAATATTCATCCTAAAGTAAGCAATAGGAGTTTTTCTACTGTCTTTGGAGAGATCTGGACTCGCTTCCTTCTTTTAGCAAACTGATAACCATCACCTGTACACCATCTGTTTTCAGATTTCTTCACATCTTATTTTTCGCAGGTTATTTTTTTTTGTTCTCCTGATTGCCATGTCTTCCAGAGCTTCATTCCCAGTTCTTCTGACATGCTTTTAATGTTCCACACCACTACATCTATCTTGCCAATTGTGTTTATATAAAAAAACTAGACATAATTGCAGTCAACTGGATTGTCAGAGTATGCTTTGACTCCAGTGGAACTTTCTCAGCACCACTAAGGATATCCTAAGCTCAACAAAAAAAAAAAGTATGTTTTGGATCCTATATCCATTAAAAACTTTCAAAACTTTTGTTTACATTTCTCTTTTGCAAGCTTATTGCTTTTCCTTTTGGCATTTCATGCCACTTCTGCGCTTACCTGAAGTGTTTTCTGTTCTGAGTCGTTTGGTTGAAACCGAGTAGACCACAGCTCTTCACCTCTGTGCTTGGTCCCTTGAAACTATTGGAGCAAACTAACGGAGCTCTGTCCTGAATTCTTCGGCATAATGAGATGTAGCTTAGGTCATGAACAAATTCTGTCATCCTTCTTTCTTAGATCTGTCTGTGTATGATGTTAAAATAGGCATACGTTAGCCTGCTTTGCATGTATGTTAACTGTCATGCTGACCTTAAGGATTGAAGCTTCAGCGGCAGGAGTATGGGTTGTACAGCTGGAGCTAAAGAATATCAAGTGTGTAGAGCAACTGTTTCCTCTGTGGATCAGGCAAAACAGGGAAGATAGGCAGGTGCTTTCTGGCAGTGCTCCCAGCTAGCTGCCCTGTGCCACAGCAGGCACGTGGGCTTCCTTCTTATCATGTGTGCCAACTGTTTTCATATTCTTCTATGAATAACTTTAGAGATAAGTGGTTATTGAACTCTATATTTGTTGCCAAGATTGATCAGAAATTCATTCCTCTTCTTAGCTGACGCTCACTGCTTTCAAAAGTACTTGGACATCTGTTTATCACTTTAGTGAATTATTAGCTTCCAAATCTGTACCGTTAGATGGTAGCCATGTGGGAGCTGAGGTCTTGTTCTGGCCCTGTCTGTTGTAGGCTATAAAGGATCAAACTGCTCAAGCTGACAATGGCTGCTAAATGCTGCCTTTGCCAGTTTATTGCTTTTTTCAATGTCATTTCCTTTCATTGTGCTAGAGGCTTTTTCTTGGCTGATGTTTCTCTGCATAGTTCAGGAATATTTTTGTTTCAGCTGCTGTTACTTGTACCTATGCCACAGAGAGCAGTGCAGTTGTGTAGATACCAAGCTTAACAGACAGCTTATTCTTTATGCCAGTGAATCTCAAAAGCACAACTGGGATGTTTTCTACAGTATAAGCCATGTTGTGTTCTGCTCTGTTACTGAACACACGCGCTGGTTTATGGCACGATGGTCCCAAATGGCAAAGATGAAGAGGAAAATAACTGTAAAGTTTCTTTTGATGTTACAGGGTAGGCATACACCTCAAACTGCAGTTTAATCTTGTACTGGGCACAGTTTGTGTCCTTGTCTTCTCCCAAGATGAAGAGCAAGTTACAAAATCAGGATGAAGGAGAAGACACTCCTTTCCAAAAAAATCCTTATGAATGTGATGGCAAAGCTGCAAGGCTTGGTAACTTTGCTCAATAGAAGATACAAGCATGCCAGTGATGCTCCAGCCACTCTGCAGTAGGATCGTGGAGCACCTATCAGTGTTACACTTTGTTAAACCAGATCTATGGCTGCTTTGTCTAAAGCGATTCAGTGACCAGGATATGCTGTGGAAGGGGTGGTGGTCAAAAGTGTTTCTGTCCTAACACCCTCTGAGCTCGTGGATTTCTTTTCCTGAAAGTTGATGAGGCTGATGACTTTCTTGGGGGAGCCCTGTCTTCCTTCTCCCCGTCGAGGTTGCTGCCAAGCAGAAAAGTACCTTTTGCAATGTGAAATGCTTCACCCTTTTTCCTAGTTGCAAAGATAATGTCCTTAAACAGGATGCGTCATCAGCTGGAAAAAGTGACTGAGACTGTGTAACACAGCTTTTTGCAGACTCTGTACTGACGATACTATAGTTGCTCAGAGATCAAAGCTTAATGGCATGAATTGAGCTCAAATGTCGCAATTATTATTTTAGCAGAATGTTCTATTATTTCTAGATTCCACTAGAGACGAGCTCATTCTTTGAGAGCCAATAAAAAATAAGCTGCTAATATGGACTATGGATTTTTGGACATTGGCCGTGATAAAGCAAATCAGCTTTTGTGTTTGTTTTTGCCAAAGAATGGACTAGATTTTGGCTTTTTTTGTATGGGGAAAGTAGGGGACGTTCAGTGTAATGTTGAAAGTTGAAATGCTTCAAGTATTTCACAACCTTCCAGTGGAAGCTGTTTTTTTGTAAAATAGATGACTGCATTTCATCTTGGGTGTTATACTTGACATTTAAGCAATTCTTCTTGCCTAAGTGCATGCTACAGTCTCTTGCGCGTGCTTTTCTTTGGGTCAGTCCAGCTGTGGTGCATGCAAGCTTGACATCTTCCACTGCATTGGAGCTGCGCTTGTTTTCACCAACGAGCCTTTTGAGCATGCTAGGAGTAATGAGAACCAGTTGTTGTGGTCATCCTGGTAGGCAGATATTGCTCCCCTGTGACCTGGGGCAGGTTTTCAAAACAGCTTTTGGCATGTTGTGTCACAAGGGAAGCTTATAAAACACCAGCCATTTCTGAAAGTGTGGCTTTGTGTAAACGTCTAAGGAGGCATTGAGGACTTTGGAAAACGTAGTCCAATTTGTATTATGGAGTACTTTGTAAGCTGGTGCTTGACTCTTTGGGAAACTGTCCCCTATGGTTTATTTCTGATTGGTAGCGGTGGGCCCACCTGTGGCCCAGAAATACATCTTAGGAGTTTGGCCTTGACAGAAGAGGGAAGACGGATACTCTGAAGAGTTCAGGGCCTGGGATTTCAGTGCTCATTATGTTAATTCTAGGCCAGGTCTTTCAAAATGATCATCTGCTCAGCTGTTCATAGTGGAGCATTCAGAAAGGCTCAGGACATAATATACTGACTTTCGGAAAATCCATTTGCTCGGTCCTAGTGCCAAGGCTAAATACCTTTAGAAACCCCTTGCCATTTTGCCTAAATAGTTGGGAAGCCAGATTTCTGCCCCTAACATGAGTATATATTAGTTATATTAGTTCCAACTCTTGCCAGAGCAAGATTCAGGCTCCTTTCTCTGTGTAGTACCTAATGCAGCAAGCAGAACCTAGCATTAGGCTTGGGTTATGTCACTAGTTGTTTTAATAGCAGCAGTTAAAGCAGGTTGTGAATAGGTATTTTATTGTCAGCCTGTGCTAAAAGGAGGAGTCCTTTTCCACTGGTTGTCTCAAATCTTCTGTGAGGTTGGGCCCCCTTAGATAACAAAGGGAAGTCATTTATTCAGTGTTTTGTAGCTGTGTGCATGCTGCCTTAGGATCCTGTGGATGAGTGAGACACCATGTGTCTTGATTTTGTCTGGACCAGAGGTGGCAGGTGGCTAGAGGGATTCCATGAGACTGTTTCATCATCTTCCTTGATGTTTTGGCACTGTCCTCTAATATTAGTTTTACAAAACGTGATGTGCTCCTCAAGGAGGGAAAATTAGTTAAACTGGTTGTGGATTATCATGAAGGTGGATCTTAAAGTGTGTCTGTCACACAAATCATTGTTATTTAGAGGGCAGGTGGATGGCCGTGTTGAAAGCAATGTACTAGTTGCTTTCAGTATTAGTAAGCACTGGAGAACAAGGCCAGAACCTGTTTACTACCTAACCTAAGGCCAGGTAGTCAGTGTGTGTAACATGATGTCAACTAGTAGAGGATCTTGCCAAGAATTGCCACCCAAATATTGTTGTTTGTGGTCCTAATTAAATTCTTGCCTGCTGACCCAGAAGCTCTCCAATCACACAGTTAGCAACAAGGAGTCAGTGTAAACCCTGTGACGTGACCTGGGTGATTTTGAAGAGGAAAGCACTTCTCACTGAATGACTTTTTAGATGGGATAGGAAACTTGGTGTCCGATAGTCATTTGGCAAATGGGAGAGAAATGTCCTCTGTGGGGAGGTTATGAAAGACTTGCTTTTAGTGTCTGTGTGGCTCCACTGATAACGTTCCCGTGTCCCAGGCAGCAGGCTGTAGGTTCAAAGCTCACACCTCCACTGCTGATCCTGCATTGCTTGTGATTGCTACAGTCTAGCAGTGCTTGAACCTGGAGACACCTGTGGGATCTGGTGGTTATATTCTCATCTCTGCTTTTGCTTTGCTTGTGGCCTCAGGTGAGTTGCTTGAACTCTCTGTGCTGCTAATGCTTTTCATAGCACCTTTTTGTACCTTAGTTCAGGCTCTTCAGGTTAAAAGATTACTTTAAAAGAGCAATACTGTTATTCCTGTAGAATTATCATTGTTTGGGTGGCAGTTCCCTCTTTCCTAGAGCTCCAGTAGATGTCATAAGTTTTTTGACTTCTTGAAAGTTGTGGAGATGGGAGTGTCAGATTTGCTCCTATGGGTTTTGCAAGCTTTGTGTGAGTTGTTTTGGTCACAGAATGGACATTACTTCTGATTCTTTATGCACTGGCTGTTTCTGCTGTGGATATTATCTCCAATTAGATCTCTAGCAGCAGGACAAAAAATTGCTTGCATTTGTCCACAGCTGCTCTTTATCTAGCCTAATCTCAACAGAATTGGGATTAATGCTGTTTTTCCTCCTCCTTTAGTCTCATTTGAAGTTGCATAGAAAGCGAAAAGCACTTTGCACCTGGGAACTGTGGAAGTTATGGTGAAGGTGTCCTCCAAATACTTGTGCCTTGAGAGCTTCTTATGGCCTTGCACAGTCATAGGTTATACAAAGTGGATGTAGTTGTGTAAGAGTAAGTCTCTTGGTTGTAGCTGCTATGCTGGAAGAAGCGAAATCCTGGTGCTCTGCAGAGAAGTGGCCAAGATGCTAGACCTTGATTTGGGAGATGTGGATTTAATTCTGGACTGTTGGCTTAATCTGCACCTCTGTTACCCAAATGCCCATCCAGGCCACTAGTTCTCTGATGGTTTGTCTTGTTTGAGTCAAAATGTCAGTTAATGAGGCAGGCACTTCTGTCCTGTGTCGGTGTTCACAGCCCTCATGGGGCCCTGCTCCCAACTGATCGCATATGGAGCACTGTGGGACTTTGGCCTTGGATCTGGGCTTTGCAGAGTTGGCATGGCTCATGATATTGCTTGCTCCACAAAATGCAGCCTGACACTGCCTAAAGGAAATGAAATGTTAAGACATTTCTCAGTGTTCCCAGAGAGGACTATATTTCTGCTGAAATCTGGTGTTTGTGCTTTAGTTACCCCTTTTCTTCCAAAGTGGGTCTCGTTTGACTTGATACATACGTAGGCAAAAGCTGTTGGAGTTAAGCAGATGTACAACTCTTCGTCTCAGGCAGAAAGCGTAAAGTGCTGTACCATGTCTGCTCGTGGGAGAGCAACAGCACTGGCTCTAGTAACTCAAACCTGTGCTGTGTCCAGCAAATAATGCCTTTTTTCCCCTCATAAGGGCATCATCTCTAAATATTAGATTGGTACTCTCTATGGCTGCTTGGTCTGTAGAGAGCCGCCAGTGGTGGTAGCTTTTGTGATGTGGACAATCTGACTGAGAGAACGGGACAGAGGCTGCTAGCTGATTTCATGGAGACCACTGAACCTTCATCAACTAGCAAAAGCTTTTAGCTCTGCTGACCAGGACTGGGTTTAAGTCATTGCTGGAGACATAAAGGGTCTATTGCCTCTTGCCAGAATCCTGAAATGTTCCAGTCTCATAAGGTTTGATAAGTTCGCTTTGTTCGCTGTCTAAATAGTGATTTCTTCTCTAGGGGAAAGGTTTTTTGCCCCCGGAAGAAAGCAAACAGCTGCATTGTTTGCAGAAAGCTACTTTTGAAGGCTGTTTTATGTTTACTTAGTACAGACACCAGGCATGGGGGTGGGGAATTGATTCTCTGCCACTTGAGCTTTTTTCCTCTTTAAATCTACAGCTGTAAAAATACATTGCATTGTATTTAAGATGGATTGGGTCTGGAGACTCTTGGCATACCAACTAATGGACTTTTCAACAGCCATTCTACTTCTAAGTAGTGGTTAGCAATGATCTAGAAAGAAAGGGTTGGTCAAAGTATGTGTTTCACTGTCAGTGTTTTCAGAGGTTGCCCTGTAGCCTAACTTTCTCTTAAAAGTAATTTTCTGAATTGCACACTGAGATGGAATTGCAGCCCTGGAGGTCTGGAGACTGTGCAGGGTTTCTGCAGCAGGGGGAAATGTCACGTGCAGGGAGTCTTCTGCAAAGGCAGACCATGGGACAGTGTGTGGACCCTGTGCTTTAATTGTGCTGGCAGGTGTTGTGGCTGCTGGTTTGGGTGAGTAGAGAAGGTCCTGACCCGGTGTTAGAACTTTGCTAAGAGCAAAGCAGGAACCCCAGCCCAGATCAGAAGGTACATGCAGATTGCTCTGCACCTCCTGCCCATCTTCTGATGTCCACTGATTCTGCAGGTTAAACAAGCTCTTTTGTAATTTTAAGGGTAAGCTTTTCCCTAGGAAGAGACTGGGGGAAACTCTATCAGAAGATCTGGGGAAGTATTCAGATGTCCTTTACTTGATCCCTCCTGTGTGTTTTTTGTCAGGAATTGGGAAAACTTGAGACACTGAACAAATAGGATGTTAAGTGTGCACAAGTCTGAGTGGCATGTTGATAGAGCATGCAGGGACCTTTGTATACTGGATCTCCACCACTTATTTGCTGGCTAAATACAAAATGGCTTCTTAATCCTTGCTTGGCTGGCTGGTTAACTGAATGCTCGTTGCTGTATCTGTGTTGCATAGGGCGTATGCCTGGATTCAGGACATTATTCCAAACATGCATTACTTCTTTAAATTATCAGGCAGCCCCTTGGGATGATGTCTGTTTATTTGTGGTAAAGTGGGAGTTTGAGTTTGCACCTGGGTTACTAGACAGCTGCCAGGTGTACCCCAAAGTTGTGGGCAATTTGAGCCTCCCCTGGTGTGCTCCATGTAGTCTAAGTTTTGCAGTTGTGTTGTATATGTTGGTGAAGAGGTGGAGAAATGCTGAAGCAGAGCTAAACAAAAATAGATTTCTGCGTGATGAAGAGAAGTAAGCCTGATGCCTCTAGGCTTGAAATTGCTGTATATTGGTATCTAGCTCTACTGGAAAGCTTGCAGTGTTCACACAATGAAAACGTTGGATGTGAAAATTGGATGTCTTACACAAAGATCTCTCCACAACTGAGTTGCACTATTTGTTGCAGTTGAGGGAATTCTTCCTACTTGCGTGGAGTAAGTGCCTTATAAAAGCAAGAGATTGCACTTTAAAAGGACACGTCCAGTATTGGCAGGTATAAATCCCCATTCTCTTCTGCAGAGCTGTGGTACTTTACATCACAGAAAACTTGAGCTATGGTGATGAATTCACGTGGCTTTTCTTATTCTAGACAGAAACAGTATTGCTGCTTTAGACAGTTCCAGGTAAGTGTGAGGAGTGATCACTGATACCTACTGTTGGCTCAAAATTTTACTTAGGTGAGACACAAAAGCCTGCATTGGAAACTAGCTTGTATTTGTGTGTTTTGGCACTGCAGTGGTAAATGGCAAGTTGGATTTCCCAGCTATGTTGAACTTATCAGACTAGTCTGAAGTGGAGATACAGATGGACTTCAGCTCCAACTGAGCTGGGGAGTATTGGGTCTATCAGTTTTCTGCATCTCTGGCTTACAATTCTTGCCTGTTGTCAGCTGGAAGAACATCTGAAAGGGTACTAACCCATTTTCCTCTGAGGTTCTTAGTTTGCAGAGCATTTTCTGATGCATTAGTAATTCAAGTGGACCTAGTTAACTTGTATCAGCAGAGAACCAAATATGTCAGCCGCCGTGGATCAAAATCAGAGACAGCTCTAGGCATCAACAAACCTGTATTACCCAGCCTGTAACAGATACTGGGGCAGAGTATGTCTTTGAAGCTGTCACGCCACCATGGCTGGAAGAAGAACTGGGCACGCTTCAGGTTCAGGTTTTGTGCTCTTGGTGATTAGTCCAGTGTTAGGCCCTGACCCTTAGTTTAATGTAGGGACTTAGCTGGTAGTGCCTGCATCTGGGCCAGGTTTTCCAGTCTTCAGGCACAGTCCTTACAAATCAGCATTTTTGCTTCATTTGAAACTTGATTCTAGGCAAACTGGCCTTATTTGAAGGCCAGAACATTCACTTTGTTCCCAGTAAAGTTTAGCTAGAGTCCAAGCAGACGGCCACAGCTGAGTCTTCCTGGCTGCACAGGCTTCTACTGATCAGCTGAGATGTGTTGAATAATCAACTATGTGCCCTTATCTCACTACAGTTTGCAAGTGCAATGTGAACCCTACAACCTCTATAAAGCAATATTTCCATGTTCTATATCTTGTGGACTGACTGCAATTGCAAGGGACCAATGTCTGGATTTTCACTGACATGGATTAAACCAGCTACCTTGTGATTAGCTCAAACACCCCACAGACTGCTTCAAATTTTATTCTGCCTCTGTGCAGGGTAATAAGGCACAGGAGTTGGGTGTATTTCCATTGATGAGAATGCCAAAAGTCTCTTTGGCTCTCCCTGGGATCCTTCCTGCACTCTTCCTGTGGCACTTTATACTCATGGATTTTGGTATTTAATTGTAATTGCTGGAAAGCATTGGGAAGTAGTTTGTTGCAGAGAGTTGACAGTATTGTAGAGGGGGGAATATGGAGTGGGTGCTCTGAACACCCTTCTGAAGGTAAAACCTGTTGCATAACTACCAGTGATTGTAGACGGTTGTGCAGTCCCTTCCTGTCCTCTACTTCTGTATGCTGAACTTGTCCAGTGGCTGCAGGATTGGACTCGGGTAGAAAGGCTTATGTTTTGTGGCGTGCTGGAGAGCACAGCAAAGCAAATGGAGGTCTGTGACCCACAGACCAGGATCCTTGTGGAAAAGTGCTTGAAAAGAGCAATTCTCCTAGTGTTCAGTGAAAGATTTTTGCACCAAGTTAGTGGTCACGGAGTGCCTGTGCACTACGTGAGTAGCAATCCAGGTTGCTCAGTAGGGCGAGTAAAAGCGTTGTTGCCAAGTCCCCTGAATCCTGAGTAGAAATGGGTCAGTGGAGGGCGTACAAAGGAGGGGTGATAATATTCCCTAACTAGTTTTGTCTCTGGGTTACATGTTAATTGCAGCTTTAAATGTATAATACTGACATGCAGAGGAGGTGCTGCAAAGCCCCCCGTACCCAAGCCTGTAAGCAAAGGTGTGCTTTGGGTCTGTGAGCATGCATGCACAGTCCTCAGCAGCCGGAGTTTGTCCTCTGAGATTGTCCAGAAAGGCCAGTTTTTTCCCTGCTGTAGATGTGCTATTAGTCTGTTAAGTGCCTCACTCTGAGCATGTCTGGGAATTCACTATCTAGCAGACAGATGTGCATGCAGCTGCAATGTGTTAGTGTTGGGGTGCTCCAGCCAGCAGGAAGCACTGGGCAGGGGAGGAAGGCTTTCCTGTCAGATCAGTTTGGGCATCTACCCCTCTGTGAAGGAGCATCTGTAGAGGTCATGTCAGTGAATTACAGCAGGACCTAGCAGAAGTTAATGAGCCCATGCTGACTGTACACTCAGCTGCCTGCATGCTGACACGAGGTTCAATTTGTAGGGGTTTGTAGGCATCTGTTACTGTTCTTTGCTTCCCTGTACTGGCATTAAGAAGCACTGTTGTCCTGTTGTGACACTACAGTGTAATTATCTGTAGAACTCAGCGTAATGGGTTTAATGTTTTTTGTTAGTCATGTTAGGGAAATTTTTTTGTAACACAGACTTGTATTATTAGAGACAAGTTTTTAATCTGCAAGTCATTGTAATAATGGAATTTACTTTTGGATGAGACTTAAAGGCCACAAATGTTCATTAACTCAAAGCTCACATCCAGAATTGCCATTTATCATCTAGTCTTACTCCAGTGTCGGACTGGTCAGAGCACTTCCTGAGGAAGTCTTATGTTCCTAGCACATTTATAGGTTTTGGGAACCTTTTCAATGCAGTTTGCAATCAGGCATGCAACTCTGAATCACAGGGCTAGAGTACTGGTATGTGGGACACTAGAATCAAAAGCATGTGTGTTCCCAGTTTAACAGATGTTGGAAGGAATGGTTCTCTCACTGTGTGTTTGGATCGGCTGCTAGCTGTCCTGTTAACACTGAGCCTGTCAACAGAGTGTATTCAAGTACATAAATCAGAATTAATTTGATGTGGATTAACTAAATTCCTGTGTGGACACTTACTCAGAATGAAACTACTCTTGAGTTTAAGGCTACTTCAGGTTAAAAGTAAATTAAGCTATGCCAAATTAATTCTGGAAAAAAGGTTTAATGAAGTTTAACTAGTGTACTATAAGCTCATCTTTCCATTTGATGGAGTCTTCCTGGAAGTCTGTGTGTACCCAAGCCTATGCCATGCTATTATTCATAGCCACCAAAGAGATGAATGTGTTTTTTAACCCTTTTATACTTTTTCATGCTCTTGCACGGTGCATACTAAATGCACCCGATTCACAACAGTAGTGGAGCCCAGGTGGCTGCAAGACCTGAACACTGACTGAACAGCAATTTTCCATTAACTTTATCCAAATATGAATGGCTGCAGGGGCATTCTTAGTCACTTACCTTCAAGGAAATGGACATTTCTCCCTTGCCTGTTAAGTGCATAGCATTTTCTCCTACAAGTGGTGGTGTTGACTGGACTTCAAAACAAAGGCTTTCCTAATTTGGTAGCAGGCTTTTCACCATTATAAAAGTAAATATGGAAAGAAGCTTTAAAAAAAAAGGGTTGAATTGTACGGTTCAGTCTCATTCAGAGACGTCTCTAAATCAGCTTTCAAAGCCTATGATTTTTTTCCTCATTCTGGGCTGTTCTTGTTTTTGGAATTTATGGGCAGGAAGGAAGAAAATTGTTGTCCTGCAGGTATTGCATTCTTTTGTGCCTTGGAGCTCTGAGGTAAGAGACAGTGAGACTAAATCTGAGCTTACTGACACCCATGAGACTTACCTGGGGTGCATGGGGTAAGAAGGCAGCGGTGGGGAGTGCCATGGGGGACTGCAGGGTTACATGGGGTCACAGAGTGCAGCCTCTGCCTTTCCCTGTCTTGTCACTTTTTCTGTTCTGACACAGCTTTTCACTTTCAACTCTTTTTTTTTTTTTCCCCCCCCGTCCCCCAGTTAATGCCCAGCCACAACATCTCTGCTCTGTACTGCCACTGCTGCTGTACAAAGGGAGCTCCTAGGCTTTGCTGAAGGAAGATGGCTTTCTGGACACAGCTGGGATTGCTGCTATGGAAGAACTTCACCTACAGAAGAAGACAGACTGTAAGTATTAGCCAAAGGGGTTTTTGAGGTCTAAGTTGTAGCCTTGTAGCCTACTCTTCAAGCAAAACAGGGAAACATCCTGTATCTTAACAATGTTTTACCTCTAGTGGTCCCTGGCAGAGCAACTGGTCTGCCTTTGAAAAGACCTGATTCAAATTGAAGAGAGTGGTGGGTGGACAGAAACCAGAGGGCTTGAAGGTGCTCAAGACTTCTGTCCTGAATCCCAGCGTGAGAGAGTGGTGGAGTAATGAAACATTCATGTCAGACCAGGCAGAGAGGGTGCACAACTGCCATGTGCAGCAAGGAAGATGTAAAATGAAGACCTGTGCTATGACCTGCTCCACTGTGCAGGTGGGGCATTGCCAGACTGCAAGGACGTGCGCTTGAGTCTAGAAGCTTTTGAATGCTGCAAGCTGCAGCAACACCAACAAAATTCTGCTGTTTCCTAATGGCAGAAGTGGTGGAGGCAATAGCAGGCATCTTCAATCTCTTTAATCAGGGAGAGAGACCCAAGCCTGTTGTGTATCTTTACAACAGGAGGTACAGTTTAAGTGACCAGCATGAGACATGTTCTTCATCGGCATGGAGACAAATCCAGGCAATTGATGTTTTTCTACCAAGGTGTGTTCTGATTAGTTTAAGTGCTGGCTTCACCATCTGTTAGCAGTGTGGGAATGTACCTGTTGAGATAGAAACTCTTGTTGCACATTGTCTCCTTGTGGTGACAAAGGCACCACATGAATCCAGTATGGTGTTCATAAAATTCTTCTGCCTTTACATTAATGAGACCTCACAGGATGCTGTAACTCCCGCAGACAGCTAAAAGCCAGACAAAACGTGCTATTTCCCCTCCAGGGATTTAGGGGATAACTGTGTTGGACAAGGGCATGTCCTGTGCAACAGGCTGGTGCAGAGGATCTGTCCTGTTAGATCTGACCTTGAGGAGGTATGAGTAGGGAATGTGAAGGGAACATGAGTTACTGAGGTGGTGAGTGGAAAGTGGTCTCTCTGATAAGCTTTCTGAACCTTGCAAATGTCAGGGTGCTTGCCAGCTGGTTGGGGCTGGGTTGTTTTAGAAACTCGGAGTCACAAGGGAGGGAAGGCTATCATATTCACCACTGGAGATGGAGACAGTTTCTGAAGTCTTTGCTCAGGTGTCTGAGGCTTGTTTTCATAGGACTTGTGTCCAGTGAATTCAGAGCTGGAATTAGTCCATTCTTAAATAAAACCAGACAAAGGGTGCTCGTGGCATCTTTGACTTTTCCTGTATACCTCTGTGGTTACAGAACTGCCAGTGATGGCAGGAATTTTTATGTGATTTGCATGTTTTTGTTCTTACCCCAGGAGCCTTGATCTCCCAGGACAGGACTGCCCAGCTAAGGCTGTGGGCTGTGTCAGCTGCAAGGAGTGAGGCTGTCTGCTCTCTGGATGTATGGGCCAGCATCCTGACCTTGTGAATAGCCTCTTAATTTAGAAGAATGTTGCAACGAAGCTGGGGAAGGTAGTCTCAAAACTGGCTACAGCTCCTAAAAAGATAGGTTGTTCTCAGACATTGCCCATAGAACCCGGGCTCTTAAAGCTGAAAAGAGTCTCTTCCTCCCTTGCCAGTAGAGATCTTACTCTTGACCTCTCCCAAACTGCCTTTAGCAACTAGGGGAACTCTAGGACATTGATGGATCCTCTGGAGCAATGCTTAAACTGGTTAAACCAGGAGGAGATTTCAGAGGAGTTTAGTTTTACAGTGAGGATGATGCTTTTTTGTCAGGGTCTTCTGAAAATAATGCAACAGGTTTGAAGGTTACTTGAAGAGGTCTGAGCGTAGCATGCATGTCCTGTCAAGGTAGCTGTAGGCTACCTTACTGGGCAGCCGAGATGCATTTGGATCCTTTGGCAATGCCACAAAAACACAGTAGGCTAAGTGTGTGTCAGTGAAAAAGACCTTCCTGCTTGTAGTTTTGTCGTGATCTTGGATCTGCTCAGCTATTTCTTGGTACCTTCTGGCAGCTTCTGTATCGGTTTCCCATCAAGTAGCCCAAAGGGTGTGAAACTACTCATAGTCTCTGTTCCACAATGATCGTATTAGTCAAATCACAATGAAGACCTGAGACATCGCTTGTTTTTGTGGAGTTCCTATATATGTGGGGTTTTTCTCATTAATGGTTCCCATTTGGGCTTTACCTGAAGACATCAGGAGGGGAAGACCACTTAACAGCAAATGGCAGAAAAGAAGCAGAACATCTCTTCTCACGATGCTGTTATCATAGCTGCACAGTCATTCATCTGTTTGCTTTACTGTTAGGAGACCAGTGTCCTTGAGCTGAGTGTGCTGGTGATGGCTCTCTCCCATTTGTACTTATTGAAGAAGTAGCCCAGAAATAGTTTGATCCTTACCCTTCTTCCCACAAGAAGCGTGGGCTAGCCTTTGCTTCCCACCGAACCCTCTCCTTGGCTGCTGTGAGTTTGGGCTGCATTGCGAAAGCTGGGTTCAAAGCTCAGCCTGACGTGTGCAATTCAAGTGTTACTTTGTACTGGATAACTTCCAACAGCACCGGAGTGGGGGGAAGGAGTTTACAGGGGGAGAGGAGGAAAGAAAAATCATGTTCAGGGGTCACTGTGTAAAAACATTTCTCTCTCCCTGCTGTCTTGCAAATGAAGAGACACCTCAAACTTGCATGGAGAGACTGGTCAGCTGCTTGTAGCTTCCTGCATTGAAACTGGACCATAAAGGTGCGGAGGGTGGTTGACAGTGAGATGGGGTGATGGTTTGGTTAGTTCTTGCTCAACAGATTTCCTGTTGACACAGTGTAGATCTCAATATTTAATGGTATCCTGCATCATCAGCCAACTGGTATAAATTGGGCATGCTTTGGGGACTAGCCTCAGTAGAATTAGGAGCAGCTTGTTCTTGGCCAAGTGCTGCCTCTGAATTCACCTGCTGTGTGCAAATGGGTTGTTCCTCCTTCAACTCCAGATGTAGCAGTGGTGGCAGAGGGGTTGGAAGTTTGAAGATTCGTTTCACTATTTAACAGACTGGTCTAGTAGCTGCAGCACAGAAGTGGGTGAGGAGACGTGATTTTTCAGTATCTACTTAGTATGAACCTGAGTGAGACATGTCCCCTTTAGTATCTGTGTGTCCTCCTCTGTAAAGGCCACAGTGGATGAAAAGCACTGTCACAGGAAGGTCAGGAAGCAGTAGGGGAAGGAACCTACTGACCTTTAGGAGCAAAAAGAAGAGAATTCAGTTTTTGTTGAACAGCACAAGAGGCTGGCCAGGGAGTCCAAACTCTCTGAAATGCTACTGACACATTGAGCTTGACCCTGTGCAAGCCTCTGGTGCAGCAGTTGCCAGCTGTCTCTCACTAAGTAGCATTTCAGTGGCTGCCATGATGCAGCAGTCTTCAGCTGTAAAGGAGCAACTTGGTCAGTACAAGCTGCATTCCTCCTTTTGCTGTGCTCCCTGAGCCTGTCAATCTGGAAAGTTAGACGTGTTGTATGTGCAGAGGCATACAGCGCTGTGCTTGCAGCCCACATGTGGTTACCTTCATGACTGTGTAATTAACCATAATCAGGCATGCAAAAGAGGAGTGACGTGTGCAGGTGGCCAGGCTCCCACTTCAACAACAGGGCCATTTGGGTACTACTGTCCACCCCAGCATGGTGTGGCTGGGGCTGATGTTTCTCTGAGCAAGCCAGGGCTTGATCTCGATGGCAGCATTTTCTCGCTGGTTCTGTAGCAGTCGCAGGGCTGCAAGAAGCTGTCTGGCCACGTTGGTCACCCTGAGAAACCTCCACAAGCCCAGCTGACACTGCTCTTCCTCAAACAGTGTAGTGGCAGTCACTTGGGGTACATGCTCCTTGCCTACAGCCAGGGTGGCAGAGGGCTGTGATGTGTGCCAGAGCATGGCCATTGATGCTGGCGGAGGGAATGGCTTGTGCTGGTTTCACAGCCATCTTTCTATCAAGAGGAGGAAAAGTCCTGCTACACCATCCTGGCAGCAGCTGTGAGGGGATCCTGAAAAGTGAAGGAGTAGACAAGTTGTCAGTGTCCTAGCTCTGAGCATCTCTGACCTCTGGGAGCCAGACCACTGTTTAATGCAGAAGGAAGCAGGCTGCCACTGTTAGTGGCTGTCTGTGTGCTGCCACTACCTTGTTTATTGTAAAAACAGAGACCAAAGATACTGAGGCATCTTCCTGGTGTCTCTTAGCATGGTCTCAGTGGAGTTTCTTATCCAGTAGTCATGTGTTATGTGCATGAAAATAACGGGTGGGAAACAGTATCCCAAACTCATCCTGCAGAGCCTGGCACTGTTACCAGGAGTGCCTGGGAGACTCTGATGCTCAATTTTTATGTCTTTTGGATAGGGTTGCCATTTGGTTGGACATCAGCCATAAAGGTTATCTGTGGAGAGCCATCCTAGATGGTTTCCTCTGCTGGATCAAGTGGCATTTGTTTTAATAAACTGTTTTTACAGTGTGAGATTATTTTGAGATACAGCAGTCACCTCAAAATTTGCATGGAGGGCCTTGCGCTGAGTGTCGAGAGCCTAATTTTAGCTGTTAATGGTGTAACATGGGAAAATGCATTTGTGTGTGTAAATTCTCTCTCTCACTGGGCTGCAGGTCTTATCCTATCTGGCTTGTAGTACGAATGATGTAGACATCTTATTAGAAAAGATGACATTTTCCAGGAAAGAAGGGGGAAAGATTTCTCTTTACTTGACCAAGAAAACACTCTGGTTTCCCTCTCCCAAAGGAGGAAAACCATAAGAAGTAGCAGCATGAAAAGCTTTCAGTTTTCCCTTGTCTTATGGCTTACCTAAAATGCATGTTTAGGCAGCCTTTCTGGAGTGGGAAAGGAGGGGTGTGGCTGGTGAAGCTCAAGCCTGGAAAACCTCAACTTGTGTCTCAGAAGCTCTAGGCTGAAGTGTTGCTTTGTCCACATGCTTCTGTGGGACGTGGCACATCCCAGTGAATTTTTCTGTGCTTCAATTCCCTGTCTAAAAAATTCTCTGCATTTAATAGGAGGCCTTTCTTATATTCTTGTCTAGTCCCTCTAAATAACTGAGTTCTTTATATCTTTACCTGACACTCACTGCCCATCTGTAGGTACCCTGAACCAGTGGGCACCTATCTTTGGGAGCAAATGTATGTTAGTACAAAACAATAACTAGGTATGAGCTTAATCTTAGTAGCTCTGCATTCCTGATACCAATATACTTCTGCAGCACTGAAACTGAAAGATTTGGCACAGCTATGCAGCGGCACAATTTCTGTGCCTGATGTGTTAGGGTAGAAGCTCAATGGTTTACTGCGAGAATGGGATGCAAGTGCTTCCCACTACCTCTAAAATATGAGGTCAAAAATTCAGCTCATTGCTGGGAAGATTCATTGGGAGGTTTCTTTCAGTCAGAGGACAAAAAGAACTATAAAAAGAAGCCAAAAATAGCCCTTAAGCACATCCAGTTTAGTCCCATAACTGGCACATATCGATGAGAAAAGCCTGTAATTCTTTGCAGATTATCCTCTGAAGCTGGAGGAACAAACTTCTTGCTCCTGGAATGCATAGGCAAAGTGAAGTGAGGCAGTGCTTGCAAAACTGTCCTGGCTTACAAGTGGATTGTCCTGGAACCTCTGTTCTGTCCTGTATTTTGAATATGATGTCTTAATACTTTGTCTTTATTGTTTCCAGTTCCAGCTGCTGATTGAAGTTGCCTGGCCTCTGTTTATCTTCTTCATCCTGATCTCTGTAAGACTTTCATATCCGCCCTACGAGCAGCATGAATGTAAGTACCAAACACAGCAGCTGCACCCAGAATGGTGGTTGTTTCATGGTTAGAAGGTAATAATGCAGCTGGCAAGACGCAAAGAGCAGGGGCAGTGGTTGCATACTTCAGTCAGAAATCTTCAGGGAAATTTTAATGGCTCCTTTTCTTCCACCTTGGGGACTGCAGTGTGTTCTGACATGTTAATGTTGCTCCAGGACTGCATTGCTGCTGTTTTTCTTGCTGCTTCTCATTTTTTGCGTTTA
Organism: Gymnogyps californianus; assembly: GCF_018139145.2. Classification (NCBI taxonomy): domain Eukaryota; kingdom Metazoa; phylum Chordata; class Aves; order Accipitriformes; family Cathartidae; genus Gymnogyps; species Gymnogyps californianus. The sequence goes on along the minus strand of NC_059500.1, from coordinate 31,640,969 downwards.
TAATCCATTAGCCAAGAATTTGCTGTAGAATTGTGACAAATCTGCAAAACCCACACAGAATCCAAGTCTTATTTCTCATCATTGATCTGTGTGTGACTGAGCATAAAAAGAAAGCAGTGTTCAGATCTGTAAGAAAGCAATCTCATTTTCAGGCAGTAATGTGGGTTAATGTATCCCATTAAAGAGCACAAGAGCAATTCCATTCCTTCTAACCATTAGACTGTCAGCTCTGTATTCAGTAGATTCAGCAGTCACATTTGTGGGGAAAAACTATTCTACTTTTCTCTTTACATCCTAAATGAGCACATTTCTGTTTTTTCTTTCAAAGGAAGCTTATTCTTGCTCTGCAAATGACAGTCTTTAGGCCTCTGTGTTGGTTGCCATTTGATTTAGGAAGCATGACTTGTTTATTAGCAACATGCTTTGTCTTACTGTGATTGGTGACAGCCTCATACTGCAATTAGCTGACTGTGGAAGAGCTCTTTGTTTATCTTTCCTTTGCCTGATTACTGCAAGGTAAGGTTTAAAGGTCAGCACAACATGATTCTGGAGGGCACTCTGAAGTGTTTCGTTCTTAAAATGAGTAAAGAACTAGCTCTTACAGCACTTAACCTGTGGTTCTTTGCAGTGGCTTGGGCATTTTATGCTGCTTGCTGGGCTTTCAAGCTAGCAAGAATCCTTTCAAAGCTGAAGTGTTAATGTTTGCAGTTTCCCATTACACTTTGGACACTGCTGGTCCCATGTACTGCCTAACTCACTTTCTGCAGTGCTTGGCAGGGTAATTGAAGCTTTCCTAAATTAAATCTCATACTTTGCTGCATGACGTTTGAATTGCCTTTTCTGACTGAATGTTACAGTGGCATTAGGAGAGATACCTGCAATACAGACATGAAGCTGAAGAGAAGCAAGAGAAGCAATTAAGCAGTCTACTCAGCTGGTATAAATAACTAGCAGCCTCAATGGTAATTTGTCTCAGCTGTGGCAGTGCTGTATATGAACTCAAACCTAGCAAGAGCTGCCTTTTCATAGAGCTGTTTAGATTGGGCTTGTTAGTCATTAGCCTTCTTGTAAATGCTTTGCTCTGGCACCCTGGTGTCACAAGCAGAGTTCTGAGCCTTTCACCTACAGCCCTTTTTCCTTCGCATTCATGTTGAATGATGTTGTTTTGTCTGCCTTCTCCCTATGTTGTCATCAGGAATTGTAGAGTGTAGGGCATCTGGTAACTTTTTAATGCACTTTTTATGGTTAACTCCTCTCCATTTTTCAAAAACTTCTGAGAACAGGTAACTAAACTATTTCATTTAAGTCTGGATTGGTTTCATTGAACATTCACTCATACGATGACAGATATGAATGTGGTGTATAGTGGAACATTTTTTTGCTGAACTGTGAGCAGAGATAGAAAGAAAGAAACCTTGAGTTCATGGTGAACTCTGTGACAATCCTGTGGATGCCTTAAGGGAAACAGGATTGTTATCTGTAGTGGCAGTGCTGTACGCTGTTATGAAATCACTTGCAGGTAATGCCTGATGATAGCTGAACAGAGCTGCATGCAAGTGCTTTGTAGCCTCCAGATAGCCTCAGTATTTTAATGGCATAGTCTTTTTCAACAAACAGATAAGATTTTCAGTTCTCTTTTTTCCTGTTTGAGGAGAAGAACCAAGGATTGGGCTGTTTCTGTAGTCAGACTTTCCAGTCAGGATTTTTTGTTTCTAGCAGCTTGGCCTAGTGTGAGGAACCTTCTTCTGAAAACACGGGGGAAAACTTTGCTAGCTCTTAAGTGATAGTTACATGGCTTTCACCAGACCAGCCAGAGAAGACATCTTAGATTGCTATTGAGCAAGATTTCTGACTTGTGTTTTGTAGAGCATGACTTTTCTTTTCTTTTCCTGTGACCCTTTGAGGTATTCAAAATGCACTTCATTTGGGGGGGAAAAAAATCTGACAAAAAGTGAGTTTAATCTCTACTGAAAAGCTAGATGTTTGCAGCAATATCATTGAAAACGGTGTGCTGTTACACTGTGTTTTCCGTGTAACTCATCTGAGTTAAAACTGGCAGATTCCTGCTTTACTCTTTGAGAAACTGCTGTTAAATGCATCGCTACGTAAAAAGTTACCATGAATTCTTGTGCACCCTTCCTCTTTTCATATTGCTTTTAATAGTTTGAGTTCTTAGCCATGTAAAATAAAAGGCATGGAGGAGAGAGAAGGTGATTCTCTGGGAAATTTTACAAAAAGAATCTGAAAATCTCAGCATTTTTCCTCTTCCCTCCACCCCCCAAGCCCCTCACCCAAGAAGAACAAAAAAGCAAAATGAAACAAAAGCCAGAGAGCTCAGGTAAATAGGTTTTCCATTTTAAACGGAGAACTGGGAACAGTCAGTCTCCTGGGTACTGGAAACAATGAACCTTCGGTTACTTCACCTTTCTCCTGGACAGAGTCCTTGGCCTTCTCCCGGGAGGGCTGATAAGCTGCCCGTTTTCCTTCAGCCACTTATATTAACCAGCCTTGCTGTAATTCAGCAGCTTTGACCTCTCTTCCTCCTGGGGCTTTGGTACCTCCATTGTGCCTGTGGAGGTAGGGAGCCAGCCCCCCGTGTGATTGCAGGCACACTGCAAGGATGAGGTGGCACCAGAGGGGAGAATGTGCGTATCATGGTCAAAACCTTGAGTAGCTGCTTTGAATAGCTGTGAGAGATACCGAGGAAGGCACATAACCTTCCTCCGCGCTCCGCTCCCTAGTGTGGAGGTGAGGAAGTGAGTTCGTTTGCAGAAAGCAGCCTGACAGCTCGTCTAAGGTGCAGGATTATACAAGGGAAGCCTTTCTTCCCCTGTCGTTGGAGGGTAAGGGAATCACAAGTGCCCGAGTGGCATACTGGTGGAGATCTGCCATGAGTAGTTTGTTACTGCTTTAACTCTTGACCAGAATGCAGAACGTAAACAGGACATAAACTCTGGGCTATGACTTAAGTAGGTCTTCAGTAGCAAGAGTTAGACTTCAGCAAAAAGAGTTGAAATATGGCAGGCAGGTGTCTAAATGTTTTAGGAACTCTAAAGTTTTAAGACTGTCTGGAAATCAAGCCAATATGGGACAGCAATGACATACTTATCTCAGGGAAACCAATGTAGGCACCCACCCCACAATTGCTGACCCTTTGCTTGGTGGTTACAGTGTGTGTAACTGAGGTGAGCAGATTTTGAAAACCAAAAGGACTGAATAGAAATATTATGGGTCTTCAGAACCCAGACCCTGACGGGGGCTGTCCATATGGCCTCAAGCCAAATCCTTGTGTTAGTTAAGCATGCAAATCCAGAGAAGCATGGCTGGTTAGAAAGCATGTGTGTGCATGTGCTCACCACTGACAGGCTTTGGAGTTGCCTGCTGTTGGGCATTCCTCAGCAAGAAGTACTGTATCCCCATCAGCATCGCCAAAACCAGTGCTGCAAAGATGGGAGTAGCAAACAGCTTCTCCTACAGGCTTAGCAAGGTGTAGTTTTTCAGTGGATGAGGCTAGAGCTGTGTGGGGAACTTAACGTGAGCTCAGCCCTTCTTAGCATTGGCCATTCTGCTCTCTCACAAGCAATGTGGGGCAGTAACCAGTGCAGGATTAGCATTGCCCTTCAAATGTAATGCTGTGTGGTAGTGGCTTGTATCCTGTGTTTCTGTCTCCTAACTCTTGTGTTTGTGTTCTAGGTCACTTCCCAAACAAAGCTATGCCTTCAGCAGGAACCTTGCCATGGATACAGGGGATCATCTGCAACGCCAACAACCCTTGTTTCCGCTACCCAACTCCTGGGGAATCCCCTGGTATTGTTGGAAACTTCAATGCCTCTATGTGAGTCTGCCTGCTTTTTCCTCATGTTTGTTCTTGGGGAAACATGTGGAAAAGGGATATTTGGAAGTCGTCAGCTAGTTGTGTAACCCTACACTAAAGAGGGTTTTGCTGTTTCTGCTGCCACTGAAGTACCAAGCTCTCCAGCTACCAAGTTCAGAGGGGCTAGCAGAGAGCTGGTAGGTGTACAGTATCCCTGAGTCCAAGCAAAGCTCTTGGTGAATGAAAAGCTCTGCCTGGGTGAGGAGTGAGTCCATTCTCTTATTGGTTGCTCAGAATTTGGTCCATAAAAAGGCAAGGCATAAGCTCTTTTTTCAGAGAGCCTCTTCCCCTGGTTAATGAACTTCTGAGATGGACAGTGTAGAGTGAGAGGCAGCTGAAGAGCAGGTCTGGGGGATACTCCCTGACATTTGTCATTTCTTACTGGTTAATGTGTTGCAGAAAGCTCAATTTATGGCTAGCTTCCTTATACCCTGCCCTGCTTGCTGCATTCATACTGTTAGGCCAGTTAGGCTTAATGCAGAGTAAAATGCATCTGCAACCTGGAGAAGCATTTGAAAGGAGAAAGGTCGTACTTAAATTATTGTGCTTCTACGAGGAAGCCGTTTACAGGCAGCAGGAGGCCCTTTCCATCCCAAGTGTTTAAATAAACACTTTCAAATGCGTGGAGGTTTCCAGTGTAACTTTGTTTGACCTTGCATTAGCAACCATCTTTTATTAGGCTCCTTGGATTGTCCCAGGGTGGCCACTGAAGAAAGGGCTTATTGTACTGGAGAGGGCAGTGGCATAGCTGAAAGGGACTGAAGTTTGGAATTGGGATGTAAAACTGTATCTGTGGACGCTGGCTCACAGAGCTGATGACTGCTGGTTGTTCTTGTGTTTTCCTGTCACCAGTGTTTCCCGCCTCTTCTCAGATGCCAAGAGGTTACTCTTGTACAGCCAACAGGACACAAGCATAAAGGATGTACAGAAGGTCCTGGGAAAACTGCACAAGTTGGGAAACTCCGCTGCCTCAGGTAATGGCATGGTAGAAAGAGCTACCTACATCTGTCATTTCTGGTCTGGTTACTTGTGCATGTGTGTAAATTTCTGAAATGTACCATAATGGGAATGTGCGTGGTTATAATTTACAGCTCATCAAACCCTTTCCAATCCTGCAGAAGTACCTTAAGCCTCTCCTGTGTCAGAGCTTTGTGTGCTCCTTAGCTTCTTTGGTGGAAGAGAAAAGGGATGGTCTGTAATGCCAAGAATAGCAGCTGTTTTGGATGTGAAATTACAATCCTCAGCCCACTGAAGTCAGTTAAAATGCTGACTTTCTCAAAGGAGTCCAAGTAGTGTGTCTTTTTGGAAAACACTAGTTATATTGCTATTTTGTCAGTGAAGCAGTGAATGGAATATAGCTACAATTTAGTGCTCTGCCCCCGGCGCTCCAGAGGGAAGTGTGCTGGAAGAACGCAGATGAAGAAAAGCTGATGTTGGCCTCTAGTTTACAAAGTCAGAGCTGATTGTTATCTAACAATGAAGTCTTCATTTCCCTTTTTGTTTTTTGTTTCCGTATGACTTTGGTGTAGGATACTTCATTCTCTGCTATTGTCTGGCAGGATTTTGAATGGCAGGGTCCAAAAGAAAATTTTTTGTCTTGGGGGCTCTCACAGCCCCATTTGCCATGAAAAACGAGAATCCTTCTGTTTTTAGCTTGTGTGAGAAGGTCTGGTGTGCCTTCCTGTCCCATGCAGATGAATAAGTGACTAGTGTGAGATCACAGCGGAAGCTTGCAGCAGAGCTGGGACATGAAACAGCTCAGTCCAGTCTTGGGAAATGTGGCAGGTCTCTTGTTATTGCCAGGTCTCTCTGACATGGCAACTTGTTAGAGTTTTTTGGGGTACTCTTCTCTGAAAGATTATTTCTCTTGGCTGCTGTGTTAGTGCTGCATGTGTCTATTGGAAGTGATGTAAAGTAATGGTTTAGAAAGAAATACAGCAGGGAAATAGAGCAGGGAACATAGCCATCAAGCGTCTTCACCTACAGCCTCTATCCAGGCAGGTGGAGCTCTTTGAATGTAGGTGGTATTTTAGTGTTTTGTGAAAGTTGTCCCTGGTTTTACAGGTGTGGTTCTTCCTAGCTCTCTTCATTTGAGCATGGCTCAGGCAGGCTCCAGGAAGAAAAATATCTGACCTGGTGTGTTGTTAATAGTTTCATGTCTGATGTGTCCTGAGCACACTTTTAAAGCAGAGATGGTATTTTTACATCCTTTCTTGTGTTGCTCAGTACATTGCAGGTCACTTTGAAATAATCTGTAGTGTTAGTGACAGATTGGCAGATGTGTGCTGGCTATATGTACACACACGAACGGTGCAAGGGATTTGTCTTGGATATATAACCCTCCTCTCTCCCCTTCAGGGCTGTGGAGAATCCTCATGTGATCAGATCTGCAGGTGGTACTGTGGTCTACTGACTCTTTGAGCATTAGTTGATACTTACGTATAAGGGCCACCCTTCCTTGCTGGGCTCAATATACATACTGCCAGGCTCCCCTTTTCTTACTATGAGAACTGGTAAGTGGTATCATCATGCTTTTACCTAAATCTGAAGCAGTTTTAAGGGGGAGAGGATGGAAAGTGAACCCTTTGCGTAGAGACGGACACATAATGAACACAGCCAAAATGAGCTAAGATGACTATTTCCCAAGGAGGAGTTTAATACTATTTTCATGGACCTCTTCAAACCCTTGGTTTGACTTGGTAGTCTTGTAGGAACAAGCTGTCCGTCAGAATGACGGATGTTGTTGTTACTGGATTTTACACTTTGTGCCCGCAGTAGTATCTGCAAGGTAACTCTTCCAAAGAGAGTAGACACTGGTGTTTTGTACTGAAACATGCAATGACCATCATAGACATTTACAAGAAAACTATCAAAGCCATAAGCAGAAGCTCTCATTGCTGAGAAGGTTTGAGGGGGAGGAGTGATTCCAAGAAGCATTTTGCATAGGGAGTATTATACAAGTCAAAAGTCAGAAGGCTCATGTTTCTCTATACCATAAAGACTAGCGGACTGACTGCAAAAATAAGCCTCAGACCAGTCATCAAAGATCCTATTTCTATAATAAAATATTTCAAATGTGTAATAAAAAAATCAAGCCTCTGTGTCATTAGAATGACAGACTGCCCATTGTTGGTAAGGCTTATAGGGAACAAAGCCTGTTTGTCCTTCTCATGATATACTCATTTACAAAGCCTCCAACTTGGGGGTCCCTGCTGCCCACTCCTTGGCTGCCTGATTCATGCTCTGACAGCATGAATAAAACAGCATCCTCTGATCTTACAAGTACTTGTGTATTTATGCTTAGCAGTGCTTAGATTCCTGTGCAAGGAAGGGAACTACAGGTCAGCCCTTCAGCTGCTGTTGACAATGAGGTGTGAGAGATGCTTAAATCCTTTCCTCTCTGGGGCATTGCCTCCAGTCACCCTGGGAACCCAAGAAGACAGTAGGAGTGGATGTCAGATGTAAGCACACCTCCAAACCTGAAAGCACTGCCTTTATACAGGTATTTCCCCAATTGGCAGGAGGGCTAATTACCTGATGACCTAATAATTGAAAACATTTGTAATAGTCCTCTGTTCCAGCTCTGGCCTGGACCTGAAGCTGTGTGAATCAGTGGTGCAGACAGATGCAGCTTTGCAGCTCATGTTTCCCCAGTGGGAGGGACTGTACGCTCCCTACTGTGTGATGTGGGCTCTGCTGGAGTCTCTGCAGCTCCCTCATACCCTCTCATGCTGGTGTGATGTCCTGCTTCCACACACGCTTTCCACTGCTGCCTGATGGCTTTGAAACAGGCTTCAGGAGGCGATCTTCCACTACTAGCATACAAATTTGAGCTGTGGTATAGATTTTGTTCTAATGCTAGTCATGCAGAGCATGCATGTCTGCATTTGGCTTCAGATGTTTGAGTCTGTTTAGAGAGCATTTGCCAAAGTCCTTTCACTTCAAGCTTCTTTAAAACAAGCCTCTCAAACTAATGTTCAGGGTGTAGCTGTTAGTGTTGTCTGATCTGAAATTAGGTATGTGCTGAACCCTGGGGAAGGGAGACTTGCTTAAGATGGCAGGGTGCTTCCACAGGTGCCTGCAAGTCAGTGTCTTGGTTAAAAACAAGGTAGGACACTTAAGATGTTGTTCAGGCAGTGCTGTGTGCTCATGCCAACAGGCTTTGTATCTCGGTCACTTCTTGATGAGATGGGACATAATCCTTCATAACAGGGCTGTTTGTCCAGGAGTTTGAGGAGTGGCTCCTGTTCTCTGCTGCTCTGAGCTCCAGAAGAGCTCTCTGACAGAGAGAGGGGAAGGTGTTATCAGTAGGGAACAGCTCACACTTGCTTCATGTAGCACCTTTTCTGGCTGGGATGAAGTACTAACTGGTGGTGTGAGGGAGTTCAGCACAGGCAGCTGTCACACTGTATGGGTGCTGCTGTTCTATGGCCACTTTCAGCAAGCCCTGAGCAGTGAAATCTATGTGCAGGCACACACATACCTTAACATAATCAATTTTGCAGGCAGGTGCCAGGTGCCCTCTCCTTCCCAGCGCTTGTTACATCTCTGTCCAGCAGTGTCATCACGGTCTTCAACACTCATGATAGGGCAGAGTGCAAACCAGAACAGAGTCAAAGACCTTGGTGACGGCACTTCCAAGAGCATGCCATGCCTCCTGGGATTGCCACCTGCAGTAGGTTTGGCTTGCTGCTTGCAGGCACTGGATTTGCAACTGACCTCAAAGCCATTTTAGCAGAGGATAAAGTGTTTGCAAGAAATAAGCTTTCCTCCTTTTTTGAAAGGTGGAGATACAGCTTGCTGGTGGCTCTGAGGCGTACATTCTTTATTTCTTCCTTCTCTCTACAGGGCTCCCAAATACTCTGTTCTGCAGTGCCATGGTGTAATAAATCAACAGGTGAAATTAAAGCCATCTTCTTTGGTTGTTGCTAACAGTTGCACATATAAGCCCATCTAGCTGGTATTTACTTCATTGCTCTTAGTTTTCAGTGATCCCAAAGGGCATGTTTCTATTTTTCTTGAAACCAACCCAACTAAACAAAAATGGAGCAATGAAGTAGGCAGAGGGGAAACAAACATCGCCTAAGAAATTGCATCAGATCTCAGGCTACTATTCCACATGTGCCCTGCCTTTCCCAGTTGTTTGCTGGATTAGTATCACTCATGGTGTACGAGAAACATCAGTTGGGTGGCATCCTCTGCTGATGTTGCACCCTGCTGCGCAGACAGATGTTGGGTCTGAAGGAGTTCGCAGCCTGTCCAGTCAGTGCTAATAGTGCTACTTTTATTTAACAGGTAAAGGATGATGGAGGGCTTGGGCTGAAGAGCAGCCTTGGGAGAGGCTTTCTGGTGGTGTGTGTCCTGCTGTGTGATTATCAGGGTGCTCAGGGAAACAGGATGTTGTACTTTATCTGCTAGATGACGTTAAGGTGATAGCTAACTCCTTCCGCAGTGTCTTCTCCCTAACAAAAATGACCCCACGCCCTAAAGCTAAACATTCAAATTGATTCTTATACCTGCCTACCTCTCCCTAATTAAGCTGGTTTCCTCCCTGACTTCACTTGGGAAAGATCCTAGCAAAAACCAGCCAAGCTGGAATGAGAACTAACAAACCATATGTCCAGGTGGCCTTCACCCCTGGAAACACCTGCAGACACCAACTGCAGCAGGGTGGCATTCCTGCCATTGCACGGTTGCATGTAAATATACAACTGGGTTGTCTGATACGGTGCTCCATAGTGATGTGCAGGTCCTTGCCTTTCCTTTAGGCCAGGGAAAATACTGCCAAAAACGCTGCCCTGTGGTATCAGTAGAGAGATCTTGACTCGTAGGTGTGGGTAGGAAGGCTGCTTTACCTTTGTGTTTTCAGTACGGGTTACTTTGTGTTAGTCCTCAGCAGAACTCCCCAGGGCATTCCTGGCTGCTGCAGCCTTCTAGCCCAAAGCATCCAGCCAGGAAGGGGAGCTCAGGACTGCGTGGGAACCAGTGTGATGTCTGCTTTTGGGCTGGTGGGATGGAGCAAGTGGAACAAGCTGCCAATACTGTGTACTTGGATGGCACAAAGGGTTTTGTAGTGTGCCCTGTTGATTGGGCAGTTACGAGATTCAAGTACACGTGGCAGTTTTCGCACGTTTGCCTAATGAATTTTTTCTTCAAATCACTGGGTCGCTGAGCAGGCAGACTTGAGTGTCCTTAGATGATTTTTTTTTTTTTTTTTTTTTGGTGAGTGAATGGAAGTTGTGCAGGCAACTGCAGATCTTCTGGAAGAACCTTTCAAAACCTTCTTGGAAGGGCGCTTTAAATCCCTTACTGCAGGTAGTGGACAAAGTCTCTGTGTGAATCCAATGGGTCCATTATTTTTTCTCTCCTAAACTGAAGCTGGGAGGGCTGACAGTCAAGAGATATGCAAAGGTAGAGAAGACATCTTATGGCAGTGTGGGTCCCAAGCTGTGAGTTGGGCAGTTAGCTATGTAGCTTTTATTAGTGAGGTGGCGTGATATTTGCTGAATTACGCATTTGCAGAGTTACCACTTTCAATGGAGTCTATTTCCACTTTCCTTAATATTTTGAAGCCAAAGATGAGATTGAGGTTTAGGCACAAAGGTCTGCTGCAGTGTTAAATCTGTTACCAGGAGAATCATACTTGTTTCCTGTGGGGCTGTCCATGAATTTTCAGAGGTTTCTTTGTCTGTAACAGCATTGTTATTACATGACTTTGCTTAGAGGTTGAGATGGGTAAACAGATACTGCATAATGTGCATCGCTGTCTTCTGATTCTGCAGAACCGGGCTTTGGTGCCTGGTTTTGGTCTGAATTTCCCTTCTGCTGAGATGCTATTGAAGTGAGAGGTTTGGTATTATGCCAGCTTGGATTCTAGGTAGGTGTGTATGGATGTGGGAGGGAAAGACTGAAATACCTTTGAAGGTGGAATTGAAAAAACCCATGCAGTGTTATGTTAAATCTGGCCTTGCTGTAGTGTCTGCACTATACTAGGTGAGAGGAGCTTGAGAAAAACATTTCTGAGAATCCTATCACAGAAGACCGTATGAACCCTGTTAAAAACACACGAGGAGAATCACAAGCATGTCAGCATTGGTCTGCACTGGTGAAGGGCTGCACTGGCAATTTCTTTACTTGAAGACCAGCTAACCTGATGGTGCCAGCTAATGGTTTGACTGCACACAGGGAAGCCAACAGTGCCCATATCTACAATAAGCAACACAGCTATTCCAACAGATAGCAAATCACTGTACCTTAAAGGCACCATCTTTATCTTGCTGTTAACTTGTCTAGATAAAAACACAATGATAAAGAAAACAAGAATTGCTTACTGTGCTTGTCACAGTATCAGTAATATTAGCATGTGCTGCAGAAGCAGGACAGTATTAAAAAGTTCTGAGTGCTTTCTTTAGTCTCCTAAAACTCTTCAGCCTGGTCTGTCACCACTGACTTTTATTTTGAACCAGTGAATAAAATGGAGAGTGTTAAGTAAACAATTACACCTTTCACACTCTCCTATTATCTCCCTTTTTTTTGTATGCAACCTTATCAGTACAGCTTGCTAATACTGGCATTATGTTGCCGAAAACTTCTGCTCGGTATTAATTTCAATTTGCATTTATTTTCTGTTTTTACCACTCTGACACAATTTCTGGATTTGTTCTTGGTGACTTCTAATCTCAGAATGTCAATAAATTGCCTGATTTGTGGAAGATTGCATTTGGTTTATTTAAGCTACAGTCTGAGGTTGGTCGAGAGAGCAGGACTGAAACTTTTCCTATTGAGCTTGGTGTTAGTCGTACCCTAGGAAATTTGTACCATTGTCATCTGGTGAAAAGTTCAACTTTCTCAGGGGATTTTCATAGGGCTGAGCTCTCATGAGAGTGGTGATTATGAAATTGCCACAGTTGGAAAAAGCCCTGTCCCCTTCTGTGTCTGACTTGGTACTGAGACCGGAGTGCCTAGTTTGGATCTAACGTCCCATATCTCTCAAGTTAATATTAAGCTTTGGAGCCTTCTCTAGTAATAATACATTTAATCTTCAGTGTGCATTATGAACACTTATTATCTAATTTTTACAGCATTCCTGTGAGCTAAATAAATAAACAGCTGCCTAGGAACTGGAGCCCTCATTCTGAAACACAGTAGGATGTGGCAGTTTTTAGTGTAGTCAGGATGCAATAAAAGGTGATAGCTTTGAAATATTGTTGATGTTGAATCAAAGTTCATTTTTACCCAGGCAAGAGGATAGAGCACTGCTTGACTGAATTTTTTGAAAATCCATGAAAGTTCAATTTTTGTAGGCAGCCTTTTTCACAGGAAACAGATGCTGTTCCATTTAAATATTTTTGGTCATAAAATAAGTGAGTGTTAATGCCAGCATCCTGGCTAAAATCAAACAACATATTCTACCACCTGTTGCTAAATTTCTTTGCAGCTTCAACAAACTTCAACATTCTTCAGTTCCAACCCTAGGGGTTTTTTGGTGTTGCTGTGTTTTATCAAGTAGTGGTTGTGTCTTGTTTGAGATGCATTTTTAGTTCAGGTTACAGGTTTTATGCTTGTATCATACTTCGCATATGTTTTGTTTCCAAAATTCTGGAAAAATCCTTTGAAATTAAATGCAAAAGCTGCAGAATAAAAAAAAGTACATATTCTTATGTATTAACTAAGTGTTAATAATTAACTGAGTTTGTTAAAACTACATATTGCTTATGCCTGTGTGGCATGAAATCCTCAGCTGGTGAAAAATTGGTGTAGCTCTGAATTTAGTGGAACGTAGCTCACCTGTTAGCTGAAGATGTTGCCCTAGCTTTTTTTATGCTGACTTGACAGCACTAACTTATATGTGGAAGAGATTCAGGCTGATCTGTGACACACATTCTCTGTAAACAGCCAAAGTTTCCTTCCCTTTCTAATTTAGTTTTAAGGATGGTGCAATAAAAGATCCTTTTAAGGGATTTTAAATAAAGACCCTTTCCTGTGGGTTTTGGGTTTTTTCCCCCCTCCCCGAGGTAGGCAAACACTACCCAAGTTAGTCCTTAGATGCATTTTTGGTTGACACTGGCAGAAGGTTTGCATAATGACAGACATCATGAACTGTTACATTTCAGGAGGTCCTTTTCTTGTAGTTCTCCATCTGTTTTAGCAAGTGCAGCTGAAACATAACTGGACCGTATCTGAGGGTGACTGAGCATACATATATCTCAGAATGGGATTTGCTGATGGGACAAAGAGAGCTTGCTGCAAAGATGGCAATATCTCAAGTCTGAGGGCTTGTTCTGACTTGTGCCAACTGGCTGCTTAGGAAAGCAGCAGCTGTTGTCTACCCAACAAAATGCTACTTTAGAACTGTAGGAAAAAAGTGCTTTGCCACTTCAGACAAGATGTGGACATGAAAGTGCGTTGTCCCAACAACTTTCCTCATAGCAAAGGCAGAGCTGTGTGACGACATGGTCAGCATCCATCAGATATCCCTGCTCACCTATGTTATTTCTCTGCTCCGTTCACATACTTGCCCACTACCTAGCATGTGGGAAAAGTGTGCTGTAAAGCCAGAGAACAGAAATGAAGACAATGGAGTAGCCCTTCAAGACCACAAGTATCTTTGCCTACCTGGTCCCTTTCCTCCCTCTTCTTGTTGTCTCTTATTGCTACTTGAAGGAGGTGCAAAGAATTTTACGAGTGCATCCATATAAATAATGTAGAAGACCTCTCCAGCAGTACACACTCAGGTTTTTTTTCAGGTTAACTGCACTGCTTTGAGACTCTGGTACACAGGACCAGGTTCCTAAAGCAACAAGAGGCACTGCTCTTTTCTGTGTCTACTAGTAATGTTCCTGTCCTCCATGTAAAACACAGTGGACACTGATATTGGTGCAAGTACTCCAAGGTGTATTTTCAGCCAGCAAGTTATGTCAGTACTGAAGGGAAGGAATGGTTAGTGTATTGACAGCCGAGAAGAACACCAACCTGAAGGATGAGCCCCTCAGACTACCAAGGCAGGATCTGTTGGGAGCATCCCGATGTGAACAGCAGTATAGTGGTGCACTTAGGATACAAGAGACATGATCTGTAGCCAAGACTTTATGTGAATTTGGGCAATCCATATCTACTAAGCATCTGCTTTTCAGTCTTTCCCAAAGATTGAGAAAGTTCTGTAACTATTTTGAAGTGCTGTTGCTCAACAGTCTGATTTATACTAGTGAAGGGGCTGAATGGTTGCAAAGGTTGCCCTAAACTAGGCAGAGAAAATGTAATCTCTTGTTTTAGTGCTGAAGCTTGATTTTATTTTTTCCCTCCTTCGGACCTGAGTCTGAAAAGCAAAACCAAACTGCCATCCATACAGATAACTTTCCAATGACCAACTAAATTGAAACATAGGAAGCAATCATGGGATGTTGAAATAATTTAGATATAGGTATGTTTTCAGCATAAGCAGGCAATGTTTCTGCTTAAACTAATTGGACTATAATGATTGGCTTATCCTTCTTAATCGTTAGCATTTTTTGCTACCCCTTGGATTGGTTTGACCCTTTGTTCTGGAGGTGGCTTCTGCTGTTGTGTGCTAGATGAGGGGCACTAGGACTTGGCACTAAATCCAGAAGCGACAGGTCCTGCTGAACACAGGGGAAGGCAAGAGCCACTATGATCTGCTGACTGCAGACTTGATACCGTGTTAAACTTTAAAAGAAGTCAGATGTGATTCAGGTTCCCTGAATCTGTGATGAGTGAGAGGAAGGGAGCCATGGCAGGGTGAGGTTTCACAGCCAAGGGAGGGGGGGGCTTTTTCTCTTCACTTCAGCCTTTCTATGTAAGGCGAAACAAATACAAGTACAGGACAGTCAGGGTGCTTTGATCCTGGGCAGCTCTGCCTGCCATTTTGCTTGAGGTTCATCATTACCCATGCCAGTTTTGTGGGGGAAACCTATCAAACTGGGTAGCTGGTGCTGGGGTAAGTTTCAAATAGCATGATACTGCTGGGGTGGTTCTGCCTGCTTGTTTTGGGGCTTCAAAATGGTTCTGTTTGCATTTGAACCAGCAGTCTCCCAGATGGATGCTCACGAAGCCAGCTCATGAAGACTCTTCTGCTGCTAGTAATGGTCATTTGATTAAAATGTCCAGTCCTGCTTTTTCCTGTGACTTGAATTTCTGCTGAATTTAAGGTCACTTGCTCAAGTACAAGGAATGTACTTGATGGGGTCCTCCTTGGTCACAGCTCATACTTTCAACTTCTGCTTAGCTCCATGCTTTTTAATAGCATAATGTCATTCCTTGTATGCTCACACCAGTGTTTGCCATTAGAATATTGGTATGTGGCTGGATGTGACCATGGCATTTGGTTTCCAGTCTGTCTATTGATTTTTTGTAATGTATTTTACTGGGTCTGAGTTGATGTTTTGAAACACTGAAAATCTGCGTATTATCTAGGGCATAATGTTCCTAGTGCAGTCAAAATCCAATCTTAACAGGAAACCCTTACTTTCTGCCTCTTTAGAATCCCTTCTCTTTCTCTGAGCTGGATTTGACCTTTAGAGAGCTTCTCCATAGCCTGTACCACCCCTAAATTTGTTCTTTATACCACTCCTGAAAATAATTTTGTTGCAATAATGAAGTACTGTATCTGGTCAGATCTGAGGTCGGTCATCTCTGGCTGGTAAGCCAATTGAAAGGCTGAGAAATTTGGAGTTTGTCCTTATTTTGTGAAAATTATCAGGAGAATTTTCAACCAGTTATAACTGTCATGCAATTTGGAGCTCTGCTTGGGATTTGCTTCTTAAAGCAACACAGTGAAGATTCTTAGGATGTTTCCTTTAAGCCCGCTTCATTTTTTGCACTGTTAGAAGCCTGAATAAATTTTTTCTATTTTTGCATTGGCAAGCTGTATTTCACAGTTGTCTGTGCTGATAACAGAATTTGGCTTGCAGCAGGGGAAGATGCGAGAATATCTCTTCTGTGGTGTTACACAGGGCCTAGGGAGGTGGTTGGGTGCGTCCCTTCATAGACGGAAGCTCTGCAGGCTGCGTTTGCTGGCAGGACTGCTGGTGACCAGCCTGTGGGTTTTGCTTCTGTGCCTTGTGTCTTTGCTTTCTGATGCAGAGTCTTTCTGTTGTCGTGTGTGTCATACAGGAGGGGGGGGCCTGATGGCATTTGGGACTTAAAGTACTACCCAAAGAGGGGTATGAGCCTTGTGTTTGCTGCTGACTTTCCGTGCAGGTTGGAGGTGGGATCTCAGCTGGCTTAAACGGGGTCTGCATCCTTGAAGCCAACATTACCCCTAGTGAAGGCTAACCAAGGACTGGTCTCTTGTGCATGCACGAGTACACGGTGTCAGCTGTGCTTTCTGCCAGAGTGATTGTGCTGGCCACTATTTTTAAAGCTCTTCTAAGCAAAAATGGTGACTTGCAGAGGAATGGAGATGGTCCCAGTGTCTGCAGTCCCAAGATGAGAGGGAAGGCCTGGGCCTGTTGCACAATGTTTCCCTTTCTCCCAGGAGAGATCCTAGCTGCTGGAGATGGACAGCAGGCTGCCTCTTCTCTACTCACATGACCATTTTGCATGGCAAATATATGAAGATGATGGGCTCTGGTTAAGTGGGTGCTCACTTGGGTACTACCTAATGTCTGCAGAGGCAGCACTGTTACGTGTCTGATGGACACAGACCAGAGAGCTGTAGCCTGTCATAAAAACGGGTCAAGCCAAGGCTGCAGAAGGAACAGCACTTTGACTGTGAGAAAATTAGGCTCGTATTTTCACACTAGCCGATCCTGCACAACAGGCCTGCTGAGCTGCTTGATTTCTTGTCAGCAAGTCAGGGTACAGCTGTCCAACTTGTTCAGAGGACAGTTTTAGCTCCTGCCAGTATCAATAGGGATACAGGCAGCTCTGAGAGCTACTCCCACCACACAGGGGGAAGAGTGCCGTATAGGAAAAGGAAAATTAAAACACAGTAATTGTTTAAAAAAAAAAAAACAACTTAAAAAATGTTATTTTATCATGCTTTCTGGACATGTTGTCCAAAGTTAGAAATATAATGAGGGCAGACAAAAATTTGCTGCCTTGCCAAGCCCAGCACTGGCCTGTCTGAAAGGTTTGCTTTTCATATTGTAGATTGGGGTCATTGACTCAGTAGGATATAATGCTGTAACAGCCTTCAGCATTAGGAGATCGCTGTTTCCTCCGGATGATCGTCAATTCACAAGTCATTCAGTCTTCAGTTCCACTGTTGAACTTGTTTGAAAGCCCATTTTTATTTTTATGGGAAGTAGCTTCAGACACCTGTTGTATGTAAATCACAGTGATGGGTAATGAGTGTGAAAATCAGCTGAGGTGTTCAAGTGCACCGGTCATTCAGATACTTCACCGAAAAATTAATACAAAATTTCAGTGTACGAGGTAATTCTGCGGCAGCACTTGGTTTGCCTGCCCTGGTCCTCTCACTGCGTGAGGGTTTGCTGAAAGCTAAGGCAGTCCTTGTAGGGGTCACATGCACTACCAGTAAATGCTTTCAGCTGCTGAGGTTCCAGCTCTTGCTCTCAGCTTCAGCCCCTTCACGTGCTTGTGTCTTGCAAAAAACTCCTGTTGCTGGGTGTATGACCGGTGAACAAGCGATGCCCTGGGTGAAGAAGGCCTGTGTGACCAGAGAGCCTTGTGACCTTGTCCTCCGGTCATGCCTAGGCACTGTGGAGCGGTGTTGCACAGGCTTGACAGCCAGCTGTGCAATTGGGCTGGTGTGGGTGTGTGAGTTATTGCCCTCATGTGAGAGTGCTACGGAGGTGCCACACACCCACCTCCCTTGCTGTAGAAGTGCTCTTTTACCTGAGTGGGGAACTGGGAGCTGTGAATCTGAACTCTTTGTGCAGGGAGAAAAAAATGCCTTATTTGCGCACTTGCCACTCTTCCTTGCTTTGCTCCTTCTGTTAACTGGTGGAGACAGGTGCCTCTCACTGTGTTGTGCTGGGAACCCATTTGTCTTTCTTGTCTCCTTTGGGCACTTGTGGAAACATGCTGACTCTAAAGAACGACGCTAAAGCTTCTTACGCCCTGTCCTGTCTCACTATTTCATCTTGCTGTGATGCCTTAATGCTGCTGTTACGAAAATGATTAGGTTGCCCTATGAGCAGTCTCTGTGATAAGAAAGGGTCGTAATTTAACAGCAGTTTCCCTGTTACCTTGATGCCTGGCTGTGAGGAATACAGGCTTAGCCAAAGGCTAGTAAATCCTCCAACTGCAATGGATATACAGAAAGTAACATAATTGTTTTCTGCCTTGCATGTTCCATCAGTAGGGAATGAAAGTCCCTGAAGATAAATAGTCATATTTGTAGATGGGACACGCTGCCCTGCTTTCCTCTTAGCTTCTGAATTAACTTATGGCATGAATCCCCTTCTCCCCCTTCCTTCACCCAGTTCCTTGTAGGGACTTATGGCATGTGAAGCTGGGAAGTAAACACTAGATCTGACTGACATGTTGTTTTCACTGAGCTTGTTAGTTTTAAACTAGCTGAAAATCTGGTTTATTGTAGATTGTGGGCACAAACCCTTTGGGCAGAAACCCCACAAATTGAAGTCAGACCTGGTGAATTTTGTACTCTACGGTGGATTGAGATATGTTGAAATACCACTTGTGTGCCTTTTATTTTTAGAAGGCAGCATTCAGGATATGAAAACTGTAGCCACAATTTCCGTGGGGTTTTGTTTTTCTACCCTATTGTTTAATTTTAAAAGACACTGCACCATTAAGTTTCTGCAGGAAGGTATGAGCCCTCTGTGCTTCCAAGTGAAGCAAGAAAGAATGGGAGAGAAGTCTGAGGACAATAGTCTTGCTCTGTAACCTGTCCGCACAGGCTTTTTTGTGCCACTTGTCTGTGGATCTTCCCAGTATTGCTGGAAGAGGTCACTGCTTACTGTGGGACCTGTCATGGTCATACTTGTAGTAAGATCAGCAAATTAAAACTAGTTCCTGGCTGTGATTTCTCTTGCTCTTTCCTGCATTGAGCCACCTCTTGAACTTGTGAAAGTAACTGGGGATGTGTTTCTAGAGTGAGGGCACTAAAAAGTCTGGCTGTGGAGAATGTATGGGCCATGGACACTTTCTTCAGCACACAATCAGTGCTTCAGTTCTGATATGCATGGAACGGAGACCCCATATAGCACTGACTTGCTATTTTTTGTAATGAACACTTTTTGTTTTGCTGTTTGATTTAACCAACAATGTAGCAAGTGTGGAGGTTCTGTTTCTCTTTGCTCATTCCTGTGGATGTCTTGAGCAGGTTTTTTTTTCTATTGTCACAATGATTTGATTCTCAAGCAAGGAATGACTAGCTTAGCTCTGTGCTCAGGCATGAAGGTGCTGGAAAAGGTTGAGCTGTCAGGAAAATGTAAATCTTAAAAATTTAAAACAGTGTGTCAGTCCTGTAGGAGATGCTCTGCAATCTGAAAATCATGAGTTTCTGGTTTCCATGCCCAGAATTCAGCCCTCAAGGTTGGTTTGAACTGTGTGGAAACGAAGGACAGATGTGCCTTTCATGAAGTCAGTATCTGTGAAATGCTGCCATGTGTGATTGTCTAATCCTGACCTGTGACTTCAGAGAGGAAGGGTGGTTTTGTGGTTAAGGCACAAGACCTCTAGCTCTGGGAGTTCTCGGTTCTGCTGGAGGCTTCCTTACGTGACCGTAGGGAGGACCCTTCTCCCTGCCCTATGTGGGAAATGGGCTTCTCTTCTCCTGCTTGTTTCATGTGGATGGGGACTGTCTCCTGCTTTGTTGCCGTACAGTGCCTGAGCTGGAGCTAGGCAGAACAAAAGCATTTCAGCCCCACTGGGCCTGCTGGCATTGGGGGTTTTTGGAATGGTTTATAAGCAAAGCCTCTGTTTATATTCTCTGCTGTTCTGCTGTTGCTCCCTTGGAGTCAGGAATGAAACTGTAAAAGTAGTCTACCATAAGGACAAGCTATCTCAGTACTTCTTCTGCAGACATTCATCCCACCACTGAATTGGCGAGATGGTTCACATCAGATCTGACTGTCCTTGAGTGTGGTTGCTCAGTCTGACCTCAAGTTCATCTCCACATTTGTGCCTGGGGTTTGTCTCGGTTTCTGGGACCTGAGGTTTCAACCAGGAGGCTGTTTCCCTGTGGTGGTAGTGAGGGGAGCCTGCAGGACTGCAGCTCCCCTGGTTTTCTGTTGAAGATGAAGGGGAGAGGGAAGGAGAGGCTGCACGTCCACATCAGCGAAAGTATGTGGAGAGACTTCTCTCTGATGTGCTGTCCAGATGCTGCAGCTGCATTGGTCTGTGCCAGCCGGCTTGCAGGAGCTGACTGTACCAATGCTCTTGGTCAGTCTCAAGCATGAGAGAAGATGCATGCCTTAAATCATGTTTGAGCTGACGTATTTTACCTCACGTTTTTTGAGTAACTTGATAGTGTGTCTGAGCTTTTATGGCAGGAAAATATTGCAGTAGTAGGCCTCTGGTTGTAAAATGTGTTCTTCCACTCCAAATGTTTGCATTATCAGGTACGGTTGGTATTAGCCTTCAAAAGACTTGCCTGTTTCTTTTGTTTTCTATTTTTGGAGGAGTTCTTTTAACTAATGCTCTTGTATTTCCTTAGGCCCCAGTGGGCAAGCAGTCTTGGAGGAGAATTGCTGTTTTCAAGAGGAAACCTCTATTAACTCTTGTCTTCTTGAAGTAGCCAGGGCAGGAATTTAGACTGATTGCATTGTTCGGTGCTTTTCTGTGGTTTCATGTGCAAGTCATTATGCATGCCTCCATGATTGAGGGGGATTGCATAAGACACTGAGCCACAAGCGCTGGAAGTAGGACCAGGTGGGGTGGCGGAGAAAATGCATGGTAAGAAAGGCTGGCTATTTGCTTAGGGCACTGCAGTGGGACCATGGTGTTGGAATTCAGTCCCTTGGTCTCGCAGAGCTTCCATGTGTGGTCTTGGGCAGACAAGGGTTATGAACAGTGAGTACAGGTTCATGACCAGCTGGCTGGAAGCCAAGCATTGTCCCACAAGCACTTTTGGTAACTTTACGTTCTGTTCCCTTCGTGTTTTCCTCCAAGTGATGATGAAAACTCCTTCAGACGTTTGTAGGAGTTGCCTTGGAAGGCAGCTTCGATTTTCAGCGAATTCTAGTGCTGAGCAAGTCTGAAAATGCTCGGCATGACAAAAAGGCAGGGGAGAAATGCCCTGTTAATGCTGGACTGGTTAATTACAGCCATGGAAGATGGCAGGCTCTTTGTTACTCCCCGTCATGATTACGGACAGGCCAGAAGGAATCCGAGTGTAGTTCAGGTTGCTTTCCTGCAGTTACCTATAGAATATGTCCCTGACCAAGAAAATCCTGCTTCCGTGTGGCAAAACCCCCACAAACCAAACCCACAAACAAAAAAGCCTAGGCAAACCCAAAAGCAAAACAACAGTGAGGAAACAGAAGAGTAGGACAATTATTGCTTGGTTACCTTTTTTAAAGGTGTGTGGCCCTTTAAGAGGAGCTTGAAAAATATTGTAAATGGGGACAGATTAAATGAAAAAGCTTGCAAAGATCTGATCTCTGCATGCCAGTCTGCCTTCAGCCAGCTACCCCTTTGTCCATCTAAGTTTCCAAACTGTTGATGATCTCACCAAAAAATAAACAAGCTGCAGAAGTGTTTAGGGAGTTCAGCACATTTAGGAAGTAACCAAGGAATCAGGGTGGGGGGAATTTTTCCTCCAGTTGTGGTGAAGCAGGGTGCTTTAGCCTCTGCTGGAAAGAAAAGGATGTTTTTAAGTTATTGCAGGAGCCGGCTCTTTTCCCAGCCTTTCCCTGGGCTGGGAGAGGGGATGGTGGTTGATTTTGGTGACAGGGTGCAGTGGGACGTTTGCATAGCGTGCTCAAAACCAGTATATTGCTGAGTGGTCCTGCTGAGGGGGGAGAGAGGAAGGCGAGGGAGCAACTTTCGTCCCAAAGTAACCTCCGCGTCGCCTCAGCAGAGGGGGGTGATTTAGTTTTTCGAGTGGAACAAAAAGGCAGCAGGGAATTTGTAACTGGATATGTAGACGAGGGAGCAATGACCGTCAGTAACCCCTGCGTGCTTCGTGCTGCAAGAGCAGAGCGCGTGGCTTCCTCCCCTTGCCAGCTGCTCTGCCAAGCTCGGGCCCTGGGAAGCAGAAGTGGCACCCAGACCAGCAGCCTCCCTGTTACCGCCGGTGGCACCCTGAGTGCCCAGCATGCTTTTTCCTGAGGGTTGGGCTTTCTTGAGGGTATCACTTGCTGAGCCAAGCAAAAAACACAAAAGAGGGGGGGAAAAAAAAATGTTCTGTTACAGCTGTTCCTTAAAGGAGGGAGAAGATACAAACTCTTGGGGCTCCCTTGCATTACTTTCCCTTTAGAGCTCATTGTTTCCCACTGTTTTCCATGGGCTGCAGCATCCTCTCTTCCTGGAGTAGAAAAAGCAGCGTGACACCTAACTGGTTGACTTGGCTTAGCCTGGAAATCTTCACCCTGGTAAATCCCATGAGACTTGCTGTCTCAGCTCCTTCTGGCATAGCTGCTTTCCCCATCGTTGCTTATTTAAGCATAGTAGAGATAGAATTGTCCTCTCTCTCTAAAAAAACCCAGCACCCCCCCTGCCCCCCCCAGCCCTAAACCAACCCAAAACAGTGTGAGGGTCAGTTGCTTAAGTTCCAGGTTTGTAAACTTCAATAGTGTGTATGGATTATAATTTCCAGATGGTTCCCCTCTGCTGTGATGGAGATACAAATTTGTTTTAAATGCAAGAGCTGAAACACAAATGGCTTCAGAAGGTGAAGCTTTTGGGAAAGAAAATGGAATTAAAAAGCATTTGCAGAAATTTTGCCAAGTGGTTAAGATTGCTTCCTAGATCTGCTTGCGATTCTGTATCACATCTGTGCGTATGCATATGTCAGACTTCGAAATTTATGGTAAAGTATATCTACTCTTAACATAACTAAATACAGGCTAGTAAATCCCTCAGTGGTCCATGCACCAGCTCAGTCCTGTGTTTGGTAACAACACAGGGATTAAGCGAAGCTGAATCTTTGTGCAAGGCTAATGCTGGAGTAGGCTTCGCCCCAGATCAGGGGAGCAGCTTGGTGTGCCTTGCTTCTTCTGTGTATGTATGTGCAAATTGACCTGAAGTAATGATGTTGAAGGGAGTTGTTTTTAAAGGGTTTTTTTTTTTTGAGATCAAGACATCATGGATTGACATCTCTGAAACCTGCGAAGTTTCAGAGCACTTTGCCAGCAGCTCCCTTTTTCCCTTTGTGGTATGGTTTGTGTAATTCCCTCTCCCCCATTTGTCAGCTTTGCTTTTCCTGTTCAGAGCTCTCACATAAGTTTCCTTTTGGCTTTGCTCTGACCAGAATGTTGCTTGTTTTGTCACTTTCCAGACTTGAAACTTCGGGATTTCCTGGTTGACAATGAGACGTTCTCAGACTTCCTCCATCATAATGTGTCCATGCCATCATCTGCAGTAGAGGAGCTACTGGATGCAGAGGTCAACCTCCAGCAGGTAAAGAGCACTTTCAGCCACTAACATAATGCTTGTCTATTGTTTGTTTAACCATAGTGCCAAGATCCACAGTGCAGGACCCCTCTGTGCTAGGTGTTGTACAAACACAGAGGAAAATGTAATTCCTGCTTCTCTCTTCCCTCTTGTCCTCAATTTACTGTCTTGTTTGGTTGTAAGCTGTAAAAGAAAGCTGAGACCCACATGCAAGTGTTCTGATCTGCATAAGAAAATAGCCTAGTACCCTTCAGGCTAAATTGAATTTCTCCTTTCCTGTTTTTTTTTACCCAAGTAAAACATTAATTAAGTTGCTAGTGCTGTTTGAACTGTTTTACTTTGATTAGAAATAAAAATGGGGTGGTTGTTTGGTCACTCAGTGTGGACTGTACCAGGGTTTCTCTGTGTTGCTTTGCCTTAAATTCCTGTGCAGCAGAAGGAGGCACGCTTTTCAGTTTGTGGCCAATTCAAGACAGACAGTAAACTTGTATATTATGTAGTACAGGAGAGTCCTGATCTCAAGTGAAACTCCTGAGTGCTCTCATGATTGCCTTCATAAACATAGACAGTGGTGACAGTGGGCTGGAGTCCCTGTCTTGGGATGGCTGTCTCCCATTGTCAAGCTCAGAATATGTGTTTTGCTAGGCTGGATGAATTAGTCCACCGGCGTCCTTTCTAATGCAGAAGACAGAACTGTTTGCTTCAGACTTCACAGGAAGACCTGTGGTTCTCTTAAGGCAGTGCAAAAGGTGATGTGCAAAAGGAGGAGGAGGAAATCCATTTTGCTTCCCAACTCCAGATCAGATCTTTTCTTTGAAGTGGAGTTGATTAGTAGCCCTTTCAGACTTTGTTTTCATGTAGTTACAGATGCTGTCCCCCTTCGCACACACTGTCTCGTTCTTCAGTGAATTCTATCAAACCATCTGTTTTAGTGGAGTTTGATAATTAATCCTGCAAGTTAAGGATATATTCTACTAAAAAAAGTGAAGTGGGAAAAAAAAAATCTTACCCATTTTAGGCTGCAAGTTTTGTTTTACTTGAAACTAATTGGCATGAAATTCATGCCAGATTAAAACAGAACCGTGCTATGGATGGCTCTGCAAGGATAACCAGAAGGCTTCAGCAACAACAACATAGTCATTCTCCCTAAGCTGATGGAAAGGCAGAATGATTTTCAAAGAGGCAAAAAAGCTAGCTCTGACCTTACGTTGTGTGACTGCCATATTATATGGGTTGTATATGGCAAAGCCAGCGGAAGGAGAAGAAAAGCTTAGCTTTTATCTACATAAAGCGTCTGAAGGGTGGTGAAGGGGTAATCAGTTGGCTAGTCCTTCCTTGAATGCTTTAAGCTGTGTTCTTGTTTGTGGAAATCTTGTGCTGATTTTGCCAGGACACTGGGACTGGTGTTTAGTCCTAACAGTGGTTTGTTGGCTGGGATGTCAGGAAGAGCTAATCTAAGCCACAGGGCAGTAAGCTGCAGGGGAGGGCAGTGGCCCACCAAATCTTTCTTTGAGCACTTTTCTAATACAGATAATAACTGAGAGGCAGAGCTCTCTCTTCCTGCGGGATGACTTTATCTGACTCACAAAATGGACCCCTTTGATTTTGCTGGAGATCTGGGGTGGAGATCTGACCTTACTACTGAGCTGCATAGTGACTGCAGTATTAATAGGCAATACCTCTTTGGTCTCTGACTGTATGAGTGGGTCACAGCTTCATTCACAAGGTCATATAGAAGGGCCTATTTAGAGTATGCAAACCTCTCACAGCAAATACAGCCTTCTCCTGTAGTCTGTTAGTGTCCTGTGGTTGTTCAACAAGCCCAGAAGTTATGACCTGCAAGCAAGTAAGGAACTGAAATCACCAAGGAGGTGGGACTGTTGTTCGCCGGTGTAGTGACAGTACTCCCACATGCCAAGCAGGGTCATGTATCTGGCATACCGAATACAGTGCAAATACATAAACCCAGCCAAATACAGTGCAAATACATAAAAATGGCCAAAATCTTGTCTTGATGGATATGTTGCTTCCTGGGGCAGAGTGGCTCAACCTTCTGTTTCTCCGATAGTGGCAGGTGTTCTCAGAAGGGTGTGGGGTTTGGAAGGAGCCTGGATCAGCAGTGGGCAGGCAGCTATCTAATCGAGTCTAGTATGCTGCCGTTGTCCAGGTGTGGCCAGACATCTATCATGTGGCTTGGATGGCAGCAGTAGGTCCTATCCCTGTGAAAAGCCGCAGGGGCACAGTGAGGTCCTGGGCCAGGGCTGCAGCATGACATGTTGAATGGCAGTGAGGAGTAAACAGTAATGGTCAGGGTGTACACTGCGTGGAACAAATCTCCCTGTTTCATACAGCAGGGACAGTCCCAGGAAAGAATGATGTGACCTGTGAGCACAAAACAGTCATGTGTTGACTGCTTTCAGACATGAGCCTGGCATTTTGAGAGTCCTTAGGGGACTTGACCTGTCATTTAGAATATATTTGCCTGTTGAAGACACCATGGCTTCAGATGATTTTAAATGGTTGCAGAGAAGTGGCTTAGTGTGACTGGGTGTTTTAGTTTGGGGAGGTAGGCAGGGCCTTTGTTCTAGGGTCACGTGCTATGGACCTCACTGGGTTTGGAAAGAGCGGCTTTTCTCCAAAAGAGCTTAAAGTGCAAGTGAAAAAGGTGGACAGACACAGGGGACGGTGGAAGGATTGTTCACCTTCACTTTTTTGAGTGAGCACCGAGGCACTGGGAGACACTGATTTTCTGTATGTCCACCCAGGGAAGCTGCTTTAGACTCATCCCAGGTCTCCTGCGTGCCATTCCAGTGACACAGGAATATCCCCTTTTCAGCATGGGTATGATGGTGGTAGTATCTCTGCTGGCAAAAAAAACACCCAAACTTTTTCAAAAGGTCAGCCTTTTTGATGCAAGAGCTATCAGATTTATTCAGCGGAGTGTGCAACATGGAAACATCCTATTTTTGGCATATGGATGCAGACTAAAGTTAAAGGTTTGCACAAGTATTGCATTATAAATCTCTTCACTCTCCTGTCAGTTCCATCTGCTTGTTCTCTGAACATAGTGCGCTTTTTTCCGCTGGATTGTTGATGCCCTTTTGGTTTTGAAAGACGAGAAAATTTTCAGACTTACCAGCATGATTCAGGAGCTGTTAACTCTTCTCGGATGTAGATCAATCCTCTTTAGTTGTTGCTGGAAGTTGGGCGATGCACGCTGGGAATTACAGAAGAACAGAAAGAAGAAATGAAGTGTAAAGCTGTTGTTACCTGTGCCTTTACAATAAAATTGTTCCCTCTGTCTAGCCGCAAGGCAAACAAAAAATTCTTTCAAACAGAAGACTCTGGATTTTCCTTGTGTTTATCACCTTTATAAAGCATGCACTGTTTGACATGTACCTGTTTGTTGTTCAGCAAACTTAAATCCTGTAACTGACCTTATTAAAAGAAACTGGGTCATCAGGTCTGAAAGGGACTGGTGATAATTCAGATGGATTTTATGCATTTCTTTCATTAATAAGGTGGTTGCTTGTGGATTAGGAAACATTATTGACAAGCAAGCCATCACCTTAAGTAAAATATGCCTGTGAAAGAAGACTCTAGGGTCTTATCTCTTGTTTGTTGCAGCCAGTAAGATAATTTTTTTTTTTGCTGATACATTATCTGCCCCAAAACACTGCAAAATGTTTCTCTCAGCAGTTAGTGAAGAGATACTTTAGAGCTAAGGGAGAAGGTGATCCTGGTCCAGAACAGCACAGAAAATGTGGCTGGCAGATATATCTAAGGAGTTTGGGACATAGGTCTCTTGCCCTTCACATACATTTGCCAGACTTGTGTCTGGTCACAAGCCTTGTTTTGTCTCTGTGGCTCAGTTCCCGGAAGACTGAAGATTAGGCAATGTGTGTACCCTTGGAGGAAATGGCTGCTGTGGAGGACAGGATCGCTGCTGCTCTGTGCATGTTTGTGGAGAAGTGGAGAGACCTGCCTCCCCCAGGACTTCTCCCCATGTACTCAGCAGGGAAGCATGTTTTTCGTGGAATTCAGTTGCGCATGGGTCAGGGCTGCATAACCTGTAGAGAAGAATGCCCTCTTACCTCTATCTGGAAATGTTACGAAGGGTTAGTTTTGTCTAGGTGATAACCAATTTTGTGCTATGAATCTTACACAAAGGGAGACTTACATGCTTTCCCCACTTTTCCAGGTCATCGTGTCTGGTTACCGAATGCGACTGCGAGATCTCTGCAACAGCTCGACACTGTCTGAATTTCTTACAATCCAAAATCAGACGGTGGCCATGGACTCTGAAGCCTTCATTTGCACCTTGCCAAAGGAAAAACTGCATGCAGCCGAACAAGCGTTCCGTGCTAACCTGAATCCTTTGAAGCCCCTTCAGGTGAGTCTGCTGGTCCCACCTGTGAGAGACTATCGTTGATACGGTGACATTTTCTAGGGCTTTCAGTCTACATTTTCAGAGTGAACTGTTCATTGGCAGTAAGAAAGAAGAAAGACGATCTTTATCACTGGAGCATGAACAACATTGCTTCTTCCTGTCATTCTTACCCTTCCTGTTGCAGTGTGGTACTTGTGGAGCATAAATGTGTGTGGTCTGCAGTTCAGTTTGTCAAGAGGAAAATATTTATGCTGCGTTAGTAACAAATAGGCTCTTGGTTGTCCCTATGTTTTGGTCGGATGTTGTGTCTTGGCTGGAATGAACCCAGATTTTAGACTGGCCCATGCTGAGTGCTAAAACTATCACCCTCTGCCCTTACCATGGGGCCACTGAGTGCAGAAGTTTCTAGCCGGTGGCAAGCTACAACCTTTGAGCGGGTTTAATTCATACAAAGAAGAGTCAAGTTTTAAAACCCTGTTTCAAATCAAAGATTGGCCAACTGAATGGTTTTTGGAGCAAGAATTCATTGAACTTCAGGAAAATACATTATGTAGAGGGTGATTGGAGACTGGAGCAGACTTAGCTGTTTATCTAGGAAACCCCAGTGATGCTTTGTTATAGGTCTCCAATATCTGGTAAAATACAAAAGTTTGACGAAGTTAGTGCTGGAAATATCAGTAGAGAGAAGAAGGAACCACAGAAACCACTCTGTTACCCACTAAAACAAACACTCTATTGTCTGCTGTGGAAGAAATAAACACTTCTGCTGTGTGAGTTTCCAGATTTGATGAGCCTTTCAGGACTGAAAGTCATGTACCACTTGCTTGTCTTAGTCCCCAGTCAAAGAGGGTCATTATCAACTACTGGAATCATATTACTCTTCTGCGCAGTACATAGTGGTCAGTTACTTCTCTCCACAGCTCATCTTCTGTTTTCCACGTGTCCTCCATCTGCATTTTTTCTTTCCTGCTGGAAGAGCAAGACAATCATAAGCGTTAAGAGATGAGGTAATAGCACTGAAATTGTCCCCATAACAAAGATGGGCTGTTTGAAAAGGAATGGCTGGAAGCAGTTTCTTGTGTGCAGTTAGATGTATATGCATGCATTTACTTTAAATCATGCAGAGATGCTAGAATTTTGGGGACCGAAGGGAATGCAAATAGCCAGCCATAGTACAACTCGGTATTGGTCTTCTGGGCCCTCTGGAGACTCAGTCTTGCTTTTCTCATTTATGGAAGTCTCTGTAACTTAGCTGACAGAAGCAGGTACTGAGTATATCTGTGTTGTTACATCTATATTGTTTGTTGGTGAAAGAAAGTAGTCATAAGCCACTCTGTGCCACGTGGCAACAGCAAAGTAGATTAAGACATTACGTGCGATTTTGGGGGACTTCTGAGAAGCTGGCTCATGATCTTGGCTTCAAAGGAAAAAAAGCTCAAGTCCAGAAGCAGCAGTTCTAAACTTGCTGTGTATTGTGCACTGTCTTGTACAGGTCCATAGTTTTCCTCAGAAAAATGTCACAGGCTA
This sequence comes from Gymnogyps californianus, assembly GCF_018139145.2. Lineage (NCBI taxonomy): Eukaryota > Metazoa > Chordata > Aves > Accipitriformes > Cathartidae > Gymnogyps > Gymnogyps californianus. The sequence goes on along the minus strand of NC_059500.1, from coordinate 31,611,672 downwards.
CCCTCTAGTTAAGCTGCTGTAATGCATCAGTGAGTGAAATAAAAACCAACTGGCTTCAACGTGGCCAGACAAAATGATTAAATTAACCCTAGGATCACAACCAACACGTTTGAAACTTTGTGTCTTTAAAGGCTAAGAGTGCCTTGACCTGCAGTAACGTCTTTGAACAAAGAGAGAACTTTCTGTTTGTGAACAAAGGAGGCTTTTGACGTAGCTTATAATTAAAGGCACTGTGGGTCAAATCTTGGACATGCACACTGAAGATAGCATGCACCGTATCTACTATAAAGCCTGCAAACCAATGCCAGCAATATGGCTAGAGATTTATTTTTAGGTTTTTTGCTTGTTCCCCTTGATGTACTTCACAGCATGGCATTTCAGTAAGTAAAAGCAAGGGCCAAATCAAATGCAGGTACAACAGCAATACAGAGGTAGGTTTTTGGCTCATGTAGTGGGACCTGGGCTCCACTGGTTGCAGCATTCTGTGACTTATGGAGAGGCAGCATCTTCATATGATTAGGTCAATACAATTGGGGTGAAAAGGACTTGCAACTGTGTGCAAAAACTGTGTAAATTCAACACCAAGGGCTTGAATAGTAAAATGGGAGTTTTTGTCATGCAAGTGCCTGGGCAGTAGAGTGGCTATAGTTTCTTGAACTGTCTCAATCTAGAAGACTCAGGCCAGCATCCACCTGCTTGTTCCTGCCCCTGTGCATTACCGTTTGTTCCCGTCTGCAAGATGATGCAATGAATTACATCATGGAATTGATCTGGATTAAAAGTGACTGACCTGATTGTGTGCTTACACGAACATTTGTGCTGAAACATGAAGAGGAGGGTGCAAGATTGAGAACCCAGTGGTCAGGTCGTGTGTGTGGTGGGGCTGAGACCCTGACATCAACACCTGCTTCTGCCGGCTTAAAGTGTGTGCATTTGCAGTCTGAGGGAAACTGTAAGTGTTCTAGGTAACTCACAACAAAACAGTAATAGCAAATTATGGACAGAGCACCATTTTAAAAATGAAATTGAAGTACATGCATGGTGAAATGCACGAGCTCTAAATGTCACAGCAGTGTTAAGGAAGTTTTAAAAAGAAAGGCAGAAAATAAACACTTTTCTTTACATACCTGCTCATCAGTTCTATCCAGAACAGCTTGAGTGTTGCCCGAAGTGCAATAGTACAGTTAAGACAAAGAAAGACTTCTAATTAAAATTTTCTACTAGGATTTCTAGCTCTGCCACTGATGCTTTGTATGACTTCAATTTAGCCTGCTCTGTAGGATGAGAAAACAGAGCCAAGCACATAGAGGCATGGTAGGGAGGTTAAAGTGTGTCTCCTTATTCTTTCTTATATAAGAACCTATTTGGGCTGGGCTGTTTAGATCAAAAGCCAGCAGAATATCTGGGAGTGATCACAGGGCGCCAAGGCAGAGGATCAGCTTTCCTTCGTGACTGAGTATTCACTCTGCTAGAAGAAACAAGTGCTTCAAAAAGTCAAATTCCCTTTTCCAGGCCTCATGTCTTAATCTTCATTCTCTGAAGCCTTTTGGCCAACAATAAGTACTACAGGGCATAGGACATCTTGTACAAGCCCCTTGTGGACACATCTTCTCTTCTTGATGTTTGCCTTGCACTGGGTGTAGTCAGGGAGACTGTGAAGCAGGAGAAGCTGGTTTGAGAAAAGCAGTGAAACAGTACCTGTAACTGCATGCACACAAAATTCCTTTTCGGCTTTCTCCCTGTGCTAGGCCAGCAGTTGTCCCATGGAAGAACTACACAGTTTGGGAGAGGTTACAGGCACCCCTGGTTAGCAAGAGCAATGGCAGTAAGTCAGAAGTGTTCCACTGGACTGATGATGGGTGGGGACTGTCTTATATCATAAAAATACCTGTCTGTGGCACAGCTTTCCCTCTGCAAATCTCCCCAGTTTTGAAAATTATTTGGGGGGAAGGTTAAATGACAAAGACAATTCAGATTGGTCCTGTGGGATTTCATCTCTGCAGCGCTGCCTAAGAAGGCCTTTGCCACACTCACTTCCAGTGGCGTGGGTCTGTAATAAGCCATAAATATGTTGTGGCTTGTGTACTATAGTGGTCCTTGAAGGAGTGTGGGTGAGCACATGAAAATCCAATTGTTTTTTCGCCCTTCGTAATACGGTGGTATTTTGTCATATGGTTAGCATGAACTAAGCATTGAATAATAAATGCATTCCAGTTTGAAAATGGCTTTAGAAAAGGTCTCTTAATGTAAATACTTGCTGCAACTGAACTTGTGGCTTTCCTTGCTCTTTTGAGAGTGTTTTCAGTCAAGCACAATGATACTATGCTTTTAAGCAGCTGTACTTTGGGACTTCCACTCCCAGGAAGCAAAAGCAGAAGCTTAAAGCATGTGATTTTTCTGCAAAGTTCAGCATAAAGTTTCTGCTAATGTCAGTATAAAGTTGTAGTAACTATTTCAAAGCAAACATGGCAGAGTGATCTTACTAAGCGGAAACAGTTAGCTGTATAATGCAGGCAGTGGCTGCATTTTGTTATGACCTCCCAACACTTCAAACGTGCATTCGCCTGCATGTTAAAGAAACAGTTGTCCATCCCTTCTAGCAGGAGCTGACAAGTGGACTTACTCAAGGCTTGTCTTGACTGTGCAGTCAACTCTAGTTGCCTCAAGTATTTGTCTCTATTTCGAGTCTTGTAGCAGGCACATAAAAGCACACAGAGTCCACTCACTGCAATGTATACCTCAAGAGTATTATGATGTTGGCTGCCCCAAAAGATAAGTCTAGATGAAGGTGTGACTTGCCAGCCAGTAACACAGCAATTGTACAGGTCAGCTCTGTTCAAAACCTGTTAGAACTTTGTTTTTCCACAGTGTGCCTCGAAAGGACAGGTAATGTTTTTGCAGCATTTCACTGAAAATGAGTCATTGCTCCCCATCAAGATGTAGTGCAGACACCTACTAAAGACAGTCTCACAGTGGGACCAATCTTACTGGAGCTGCCCTGAATCTGGAGGGTTCTTACGAATGTAATGAACTACTTAATGAGCGACTGCAAAGAGTTATTTTCCAGGGAAATTCATGACATGCTCATCTGTACAAAGGAGACTGGCCACATGTGACTGATTTTTGTCATTGTCTCTGGAGATATGACTTGTGAGAGGCTCCCTGAGTGGGCTTTAGCGTGCAAAGGGTGGTGGTAAAGAAAGCAAAATTCCCTCCGTAGCAATGGCATCACTGCAAGTTCTGGTGAGAAATGAACTTGGAGTGCTGTGAATTTGTTAGGGAAGAAAGGTCAGGGTGGTAGGGTGTGACAGGATAGGTGGGTTCGCCTCACATTTCAGGTTAAGATTTGCAAGCTCCTTGAATCACCTAAGACTTACATACTGGGTCAGACTAAACTCCTGTTCAGCTCAGTGTCCCCTGAGTGCTAGTCCAGCAGTGGTCCATAATGGAGGCATGTGAAAGCATGTAGCCATGGGGCAAGTATATAGTAATATTTCCTCAATGTAATGTCCTGTTCTTCAATAGCTTGCAACTCAGACTTTCTCAGCTACTGCTGGGATCTTGATGTTTAATAGCACTTGGTAAGCTTTTTTTCTTTAATGAATTCTTCGAAGTCTTTCTCAAACCCACATTAACTTTCGGTACCTTCAGCATTACATAGTATCTACTGAATTTCTCCATTTTGACTAAGTTGTGTGTGCAGTAGCTCCTTTGGTTTGTTTTAAACTGATCTTTCCACTGGAAGCCCTCTAGTCCTGTATGATGAGGCGCAGTGAGCAATCATCCCCTGTTCCCATTCTCCATCCCACTTGTAATTCTACAGACCTCTGTCATAACCTCTATTTGTCATTAGAGGTCCCATTGGAAGAACTATGGTCTATTGTTCTTCCTTCAGAAGCCATTCTTATCTTGAATCATACTTGTGGCCTTTTTCTGTACTTGTGTTCATTCAGAGATGGAGGACCTAAAATTGCACATAGTACTTGAGAACCGGGATTGCACCATGGATTTATATTGATGTTGATCTGTCTTATCACTGTAATTCTAAGATCTCCCTTTCTGAGTGGCAGTAGCTAGTTCAGAGCCATCAAAGGTAGAACTGTCTTCTCCCCGTGTACTTTATTTTGCAGCACTGCATTTTGTCTGGTACTTTAGAACAGTGTGTCAGCATAAGGTCTTTCACTAATCCTTTGCAATTGGCTTTTGACTTTTCACTGTTCTGAAAATCAGCATAATCAGAAAACTCTTCGTTATCCACCCTGTCCCTGAATCACCTCTGAATACAGCGAACAACACAAATCTGTGTAGAGCTTGATGAGGTATACAGAGGTGAACAAGCACATTTACTGTTATGCATGAACCTAGGACTTTCTACCTCGTCTTGTTGCTAAAGTGGTTAGTGCAGCTATGTAGCTTTGATATTTGCTGACTATATTTCTTTAAATGTGTCTTGAAGGTCTTAGCCTGTGGGGAGTTTGAATTGCTTTTCTTTTAGCCCTAATGATGTGTTTTGATTTATCCGAATCTTAACGACTGTGTTTAGTAGAAATCCATAGAGGTTAGTGAGACCCTCCCTGAACTTGCAATTGGCTTTGAGCAGGCACTAACTGTGCACTCAGAAAAGTTAGCTGGGTCTTAAATGCCCCAGCAGGTCAGTGGAACAGTGCCCGTTTACACCAGCTGGCACTGACCAGATCTTACCACCCTCCAGCAAATTAACCAGAACAAGTGAAAGCCTCCAGACTTTGCTTCCAGAAAGTACCCCAGGAAAGATGTGAAAATGAAAAGCTTCAGCCCAAAAGGTGTATGCTAAAATCAAGGGCCTTGGCTGTTCCTCTCTGTGTCACAATGCTGTAACTTTAGCATGATTTCAAATGCTGCAACATGTAGCTGATAATGTGAAGTCTTAGGAACTAATTTTAATCTTCATTCCCTTGAAACAAGGATTGTGTCCAAATGTTTCCCATGCAAGATAATCCAGATACGCGAACAGAAGGGAAAAAGAGCCCCCCAAACCAAAACCTAGGCCCACCAGTTACATGTAGAGCAACTGGAAACAAGGAGTTGTCTTCAGTGTGACTCCCTGCTAGAGCAAATAGTTGCCTGAACGCTGTGCCTCCCACTTCTGGAAATCTGTCAGTCTTTCTCTTGTGATGATGGTGTCAGCTGGTTGTTTTAAAATACGCCTTTGGTTTAGGTAAAAAACGTCAAGGCCTAATGGGAGGACTTGAGTGATGAAGATGATGTACACTGCAGCAGGAGTTCTCTATCTGAGCTGGTATCTGTGGAGTCCCACTGAAAGCTTGTGTCTACCAACTGGTCTTTTCCTCCCTTGTATAGACTTTGCATCCCCTTCTTAGCACTGGCTTGCAGGATTTCAGGTCTGTCCACATGCTGTCCTGTAGGCTGTGCTTGTTTTGTGACCTGGAATGCAAGCCATCCTTTGCACTGTAAGTGTACATGCATGCATTTAGCGTTTTATTGGGATGGTTCTGGTTATGGCATTTGTGTACCTGACCTGTGAGGAAGGAAAGGGGTGTCCCCATCACATTGTGGGGTGCTGAAGCCCAGGGTATTTTAAGCTCGAGGTTGCACAGAAAGCCAGCTCTGTCTTCCCCATCAAGCACTTCGCCATGTAAACAGTCCTTACTACTCTTCTTTACAAGAATGTTTACAAGAGTTTAATTTCTTTGCTTGTGTCTTGCAGTGACTTCTAGTTTCCTTTTCTCTCTTCCTGCAGAGACGGTTTTCTTTCAATTCCTCCTTGCGAGATCTGTCAGCAACTGTGGAAGCTTTGAGAGGGAGCCTTGGGAAGCTTGTTAAAGAGGTAAGCAGCGCCTTTGTGTCAGGAGAACACATCGCCGTGGTCGCTGTCTTAGCCTGCAATCGAGTACAAGAAGCATGAGTCTCCTTGGTGCAACTCAAAGTCAAATCCCTGGCTTGTTTTGAAGCTTCCCCCCATCCTACAGCGGTTCTCCCCGTGTCAGTAGAGGCAGCAGGCACTTTGCAACCCCTTGGCACTTCAAGTTAGAACACCGTAGGAGTTTATCAGATGTGTGGCTAAAGACTCTGTCCTCATGGGAGGAGCTGGAATTTAGACACTTTCTGTGGGGTTTGCCTTCTCAGCAGTGGCACAACTGTTGGGCTTGCGATACATCTGCTGCCTAGCAGTGCCTTGCAGACTGCATGTGGAGGTGTGCCTCCTTTCTAGTTTTTTCAATCAGCTGCCAACCATGTCAGGGTTGTTACTTGGTTGTTTCTACTGGTCTCTGGGTGCGGTGAGGGTATGGCATGTGGAAGAGATGTTGTGGCTGTTCTAATCTAAATTAGTAGCTATAGGCTACTGTTTGCTCTTTGTCTAGCTAGCTTTTTGGGGCAGATATTGTCTTTGGGCCTTGTGGGGCACTCAGTGCAATAGCATCACAACACTGGCTGAGAAAGGCTCTGGCAAAACAAATAGCGATTTGCAGAGGCAAAGTGACATTATAGAGACTGCAAGTATTTGTTTTTGCAGGTGAAACAATGGATTAAGAAAAAAGCCCTGCGTGCCTAGCGTGAGTCAAGTCCGAGACCAGGTGCTTTTTTTCAGCCAGATACTTATCTTAGTTGCTTTTTGGCTGGCTCTGACTTTGAAGTGCTGCTACTAGGCAAAAACATTCTCTCCCTGAAGCAGAGATCACAGCCATCTAAACCAAACAATGCCGCCGCCGCCTCCCCCTCCTCCCCTTCGCTAGTCTTCCGTCGTTGCATCAGAGCAAGCGAGCTCGGAGCCGTGAACGGCAGTAACCCCTGCGAGCAGGCACAGCGCAGGTCACTTCGGGTTAGTGTGCGCTGCACTCCCACGGAGGGGCAGCTGCCGGGAGCCAGCGCCGCGCCAGCCAACAATTCCGGGCACGCATCCCTCCCCGAGTCCCACAGCCCGCCAGCGGGTCCCATTTACAGTGAAATTAAGACGACTCCAGGATCAGCTTCAGTTGAAACCGTGGCGGAGCTCTTGCTGCTAGCAGAGAGGCTGCCCTTCAGAGTTCGATTACAGCTGTTTCCTGTTACGTCACTAAAGCGTGCCTTTTTTTTTTTCTTGTCTGGGATAAAAATAATTGAAACCATGTGATACTCAGTTTGCTGATGTGGCTGAACACGTCCCAGGGTAATGTGCCTTTTGCTTGGCAGCTGTTTTGGGTAGGACTACCTTTTATTCTGCCCTATTGCTGTGCAAACAAAGGCAGCTTTTTCCTCTGCGTACAGCGTGAGCTGCTCCAGATGGCTTGACCGAAAGTGACTTCTTATTGTCTGGCAGGCTGGTTTCTGTGTGAAAAGGAGGGACTTACTCCTTTGTTTTGAAGGGCAGCAGCTTGAGGGGGTGGAGAGAACTATTGTTTGTGCCATGTCTAGGAGCCTTTCTAGCAAGGAATTTTAATTAGAGAGTGGTCTGAACTAAATATTTGTCTCTCAGTATGAGGATTGATTGGATCTGTGTCCCTGGGCTCTTTAAATCATTCTAGGAGGGCAGATTAAACACCGAGAGCAAGGACAACTATTGAGAGACACTTAGAGAGCCAGGTCTGATGTCTGGGGGAAGAAATAGCTCAGTAACCCTTCACACAGGAGATACTTACATCCAGTGGTGTGAACAAAGCAGCTCTGCATGTCAGTTGTGAAGTTGCTGGTGCCAAAGACGAAACAAAGCTCCTTGCTCAAACTGATTTAAAATTATGTGTAAAAATTTATTTGCTAATGGAATCCCTCTGCAAGATGGTTAACACCTCATATGTTCATAGGAATTGGCTGCACTTCCTATTTGTGTACCTTTGACCATGTTAGGGAGTTTATGGTACTTTAGCTAAAGAAGTTGACTTTTTGCTGAGGAAAAATCAGCTGTTTTGCCTAAGGTACCAACAGCTCCCTGAGGATCCATTAGAACTGGACACTCAAACTGTCACACCTGAAATCCAGCCTTAGCCTTTTGGGTGAGGAATCATCAAATCCAAAAATGCACATGAGCGTATGTAACCAACAAAAGCTGTTGTGTGACACTCTTTTTCATTCATGTCCCATGATGCTAGCTAGCATCCTGTCAGTCACCCTGAACCTGTGGAGCCAGATTGAGTGGCACCAGGGTGCAGACAAAGGCAGTAGTGAGGAAATGAAAGTGCACTTGAAGCAGTCAGTCTGGACACATGTACTGAATCTCCAGGCTGTAGCTCTTCTCACAGCTGTCTTCCATCATATCAATGTGTCATGTGTTTTCAGGCAGCTAAAAATAGAGGTTCCTTGTGTATGTGACACATAGTAGCTGTTGTTTAGCATCAAGAATTTTTGTCCAGATGTTGGCACATCTAGAGCATGCACAGTGTTACAGATGAACACAAAGGGTCAGGTTTGCCTCCCAGTGTAAGGCCAGGGACTCTGGGTGTGCTTTCCTTGGGTGAATTTGGATTGAATTGTTCCAGCACACCATCGCTTTCTGCATTGTTGCTGGCTGGCTTTGCCAGCTGTCCTAGACTTTGATTATCTGCATTTTATTTAAACAAAGGTGACAAAACCGATACACAGTGGGCAAAACTGGCAGATGGTCTTTGACGGACTCTGTTATTGTCTCTGAAAACAGGGCAGTTGGGCCACAGCATCTAAAATTGTTTCTGAGATGCAGTTGATGAGCAGTTACAAATAGGTGTCTCAGCAGCTCTGCTTGCCCTTATTAGTGCATGTTGCTGTTCTGGGCAGCACAGCAAGAACATCCAAGTTAATATCACCTGATATTTCAGTAGCAGTCAAGAAATCAGACAAATGCTAGAAAAGATTTAAAAAGGGATAGAGAACCAGCTGTAAGATGTTACCGTAACACTACGTAAAACCGTGGATTGCCCTCCTGTTAGATATGGAATACAGATCTAGGCCCTTCCTCTCCAAAAAGGGGTAGCAGAACTGGAAAAAGTTCAGAGAAGGGCAATTAGGACATAGAGAAATGGAATGACTTTCACACAAGGAACAAGGGAGTAGGCTGGGACTTGTCAGCTTGGAAAAGAGATGAGTTGGGGATATGACAGAGGTCTATAGAATTGAGCGGCCCAGAAAAAGAGAGCAATTAAATGTTCACTGTCCGTTCTAGTGCGAAAAACATGGCGCCAAATGGAGTAACCATAGCCAAGTTAAGGAGAGGGGAGAGAAGGTTCTTTCCAGTGATGTGTTGGATGTTAAATACTCGTGGATGTTCAAAACTCTAGGAGTTTACCATGAAGAAATTCATCAAGGGTTAGGAGACAGAAGTTCCCTGAGCTGAAAATAAATGGAAGCTAGAAGGTTACTTGGAAGTATCCTACGTTCTTGCCCTTGCCTTATTTTTTCCTAACATCCACTTATTGTCACTATCACAGAGGGTACCAAGATAAACAGTCTTCTAGTCTGTATGGACATACCTCTGATGATGTTCTTACATCTCCAGACAGGGAGTCTGAGAGCAATGCTCGAGTGCAGCATGAAACCAGTGCTCATCGAGGTGCATTGCTTTTTCCGTTGTGGTGAGCTTGGCCATGCCTCTGAGTACGGCGACATTAATGCAGTGAATGTCTCAGGTTGAGCACCTGGTGCTTCTGTTCATGACATATTGCAGGTAGATGCTTGTGCCAGACAAATAAGTCAGGAGGTGCCAATCATCCTGGCCAGTTGTGCGTTGTCACCTCGAGCCTGGTGTCAGGCCGGCTGGGCAGGAAAATGCTCCTTGCTGTGGCTGGCTGCGTGCACAGCTCATGCTGTGATCAGGCTCCAGGCTGCAGCTGGGCTTGTTTTCAAGGGTTTTCTGGGAATGCTGTTGACTATGGGGCAGGGAGGTGCTGGGGCAGGGACAAGTGATACTGATCTAGGAGGTCAAACTCGCTGCTTGGTGTAAATCAGTGGCGGCTTGCTGCCCTTGGTGGAATTGTGCCAGGTGACACTGCTGGGGCCTGCAGCTCATCCAGCCTGTGTCCCGTGAGCTGCACTCACTTTGTGACTGTGTTGTTCCTTACTCCCTCTTCTGACTCAAGGCACCCCACCCCACCCGGCGTGAGGGGGCTCCACTGGAATGTGAGCCGTTGTGCAACTGGGAGGAGAAGTGGCTTCCACGTGAGAGGGTGGGGAGGGCAGGAACCACCCACAGCACTGGAGGGGAAAACCTAAGAGTAAAGAGCTTGGCAAGGGCATGTTCCTTGTGCATGCACAGAAGAGACTTCCCTCTACGTTCTCCCACTGTGGCGCAGGGAAATGTGCTTTCCCTGGTCTTTACTGTTGATGTTACGTTCAAGGGGATTCTCATCTGTTCAAAACAGATGTGTGATTTGAAGGAGAGTGGCAAGATCTTCTCCTTTTGCTAATCCTGTTCCTGCTTCCACTCTCTCCTCCCACCTCCCCCTCCAGTTGCTGAGCATGAAGAGCTGGAGTGACATGAGGCAAGAGGTGATGTTCCTGACCAACGTGAATGCCTCAAACTCCTCTACACAGATCTACCAGGCTGTGTCACGCATTGTGTGCGGCCATCCCGAAGGTGGAGGCCTCAAAATTAAATCCCTCAACTGGTATGAGGATAACAATTACAAAGCGCTGTTCGGAGGCAACAGCACTGAAGATGATGTAACTAACTTCTATGATAACTCCACAAGTAAGTGTAACCCTGGCATGGCCTAAGGTCCCATCTGCTTCATGGTTGTCATCGCTAGTGTTTCCCAAACTTCCAGAGATGAAGCAGGTGGTCCTGAGGGACAGCATACCTTCCGCTGTTTCAGAAAGGCATGCGCATGCTGCCTCCTGCACACGCCCTTAAGGCCAGGGAGGATATCGACATGCAAGGGATTCCCAAGGGCCTTGTGTAGAGTCCACAGAAGGCTGTGCAGTGGACCTCCTTCAGAGGGAGAGGGAGCACAGTCACATGCAGCCTTTGGAAATCTGACCTTTTCTGGACAAATTTTGCTTGTGCCATGCAGCGGGGTTGTGGGAGCGGTGCAGAACTAGCAGTGTGGGTCTTAATGCTGGAGGCTACCTGGTTGCTCCATGTTTGCTGGGCAGACCGTGGAGGCTTGGACTGAAAGGGGCTTTTTGTGGAGCTTTGCAGTAGAGGAGGGTTTTTGTTGTCTGACAAATGCTGTGCTTTCAGCTGTGACTGTCCTTGAAGCCCACACAAGTGGGGCATATGCCTTCTGCAGTTGTCATTGTGCTGTTCAGCCACTCACCCTTGTCCTCTCCTCCTCAGCACCCTACTGCAATGAGCTGATGAAGAACCTGGAATCCAGCCCGCTTTCCAGGATTATCTGGAGGGCTTTAAAACCCTTGCTGATTGGGAAAATCTTGTACACTCCAGACACACCAGCCATACGGAAGGTCATGACTGAGGTAACTCTAGCCCTATCCTCTGATATGTAGAATGAGGTATGTCCTCTGGCTGTGCAGCTTAGCTGCTCTGTGTTAAACTGGGCCCAAATACCAGCCTAGAAAGGATTGCCTGCAAAGCACAGCCTCCCTAGACTCTCATCTCCCATGCATTTGCTGTTGAAGGCTCAAGGAAAAAAGGCCAGGCTGAACTCTTTTTCTAGACTTGGCTGGAAGCTTTCCTGGTGGTGCCTTTTGATTATCGACAGGCTTTGCATCTCTGATGTGGGATATGGGAGTGGAGAAGACCTTGATAAGCCTTCAGGTGTCCTTCCTCTCCTCCACTGCAGGCTGGTCAGTGGATCCTTAATCATTTCCCTTTGTGGTTTACCTAATGGGCTCTCTAATTCCCCAAGCTCCCTCAGCAAGACTCTTCTAGCACATGGGGAGGGGCTGCATCTGTGTGCCCTTCATCTCCAAGGCAGAGTCATTCTCCACAAAGCCTTGAAAGGCAGTGCTTAGCCACAGGCATCTACACTCCCTGTTGTTTTCCTTCCAAGTGCACTCGATTTTCCCTACTCTGGCCCTTGCAGAAGCTGAGCTGCTGTTTGAATATAAGCAACACTCAGTACTTCGCTTGACAGGTCAATGCACCCTCTCAGCCCGTAGTGGATCTCTGCCAGCTTTTGGAAATAACCTTCCTCTCCTCTTTGCCGACAGGTGAACAGGACGTTCCAGGAGCTGGGTGTGTTTCGTGACCTTGGGGGGATGTGGGAGGAGATAAGCCCGAAGATTTGGACATTTATGGAAAGTAGTCAGGAAATGGATCTCATCCGGGTCAGTATGCTGTCCTTGCCAGAACCACCACTGTCGTCTTCTGCAATAAGTGATGAAATATTTTAGATGATGCTTCAGTGCTGAGCTGAGCAGATAAATAGTATGGATGGGACCCCTTCTTGAAACATGTTGTGATTGTACCAGTCTTGCATTATGCTTGGCATTCCTTCCTTCATGTAACAACCTACTGCAAACAGGAGCAGTGCATGTTTAACACCCATTTCTAATCTGCCTCTGTGGGGCAATGGTCTGTTTCTTCCACAGTGTTGCCCTAATGCGGTATGAATATCTGGCTTGGGGTATTTTTGTAAACTGGGGACCTGTGGAGTTGGTGATACGTTCAGCTCCCTGTGCTGTGCAATTCTCCACAACAATGCTCTGATGATAGCAGCAAAGCGAGTGGTCATATACGTAGATCAGATCCTGGAAGGTGCCAGGTGGCCTCGTGCCCCATTGGGTACAGGAGGAATTGAGTGGTTATCATGCTAGAGCTGAACCTTAGAAGTCTGGCAGTAATCTGGCACAAATCTTGTAAAAACTTAATTTGGAGTTGCATGGTACACTTAATTTAGTAATACTTGGGTGCTTATGGGAGAAGAGCAAACATCACCCTACGGCTGATTGCTTCATAACGTGCCATGCGTACTAGACCATGAAGAAGAGGCTAGGATTCTTGTTTGGATTTGACACACTTTGTGCTAGCCTGTTGGCTCCCTGGAGCATTGTGCCAGGTGTTAGACCTGCATTACTGGGGCATTATCTGCTTAAGTGGCTTAGTTCACTGTTGCTTCCCTCAGGTGCAACTCTGAGAGGTGGATCTTTGCACCCCGTGCTCATGTCTTTAGAAGCACAGTGACGTAAAACTGGGATCGTGCAACAGAGAAACAGTTGTAGAGTAGCTTTTCCTGCTGTCTCTGCAAGGCAGCTGGTTGGGTGTCATAGTGCAGTGTTATACAGAGACCTCCCCAGGTCTTTTAAGCCTTGAAGTTCATTCCTTGTTTCCCCCAATGTAATGCTGTGCTGAATAATCTCTGACCTGGCCTGTTGTACTTCCCCATCAACATGACATCCTAGAGGTTCAGAGACATCATTTTCATCACTCCCGTGCCTCTGTTGCTTTATGAAAGTTAGTTCTGTAGATGTTGGCATCAGGGAGGTAAGAATCGGGGCCATCAACTGTAAATGGAACTGTTTGCTGCAGAGAGTGCAGACAGAAAGTCAGGGTTTGGATATTGGTTTGCAGTTGTGTCCTTTGAAAAGTGAGTGTTGCTGCTGCCTTTTTTTTTTTTTTTTTTTTTTAAATGAGCCCAGGCTTTTCTGGTTTTGTATTTTACACTTCTTGTTAACCCTGCTGGCTCTGGTAGTTAATTCTTGATCTTCCCAGCAGTCTGGTCTCCTCCTCTGTATTGATGCAGTAGCAGGGGTTCATTGGTTGTCACCTGTTGCAGTTCACATAAGCAGGAGTACTTCACTGTCAATGCCTAGGCAGCTCCTGGGCAGCATCCCATTCAGTTTAGAGGTGCAGCATGGATCACTTGTACATGAATAGGCTGAAACATAGAGTTGCCTGTTAGTGGCTGCTTTCAACGGGGAGGTCAGTCCTTTGCTGTTTGTTAGCCACTGAGGCTGCCATGCTGCTGGGTGACCAATCATCACCTCCCAGCTTCCTGGGTTCTGCAATCTGTTTGGCATATTGCTTCCTGCTGAACGAAAGTGCTTTGCTTGCCCATCTCTGGCACTTCCAGCTTGATGCTAATGTGGCTGCTAACTTCAGGGAGGACAACGTGTGCTCCTGGAGTTAAGGAGCTTTAATGTTGCTGCTGGGTGTGATGAGGCTGAGCCCCTTCCCTGCAAGCATGGTGCCTTTCCTGCTGGGGATGGTGGTGCAAGCCAGCCTTGGGAGACCAAATGTGAAGGGAGCGCAGCGCAGCCGATCCGTGTTTGCTCGGATTTCCCTTTCACCTGTTTTCCTTTGCCAGCTTCGCCTGTTCTGTTTTCCCAGTTCAAGATGCTGTTTTTCTAACTGTGTGACCTATTACTTTCTGGTTTGCTGGTAGCAGCAGAGCATGGGGAAGCTCCTCACCTCTCCGCTTCATTCTTTGTTTTGGCAGAAAATCCACTTCCTGTTTTTATTGATTAGGATTTTTACAGCTTTCTCTCTTGTGCAGGTTTTTTTTTCTCTCCCCTACTTCAGTTCAACTGTCCCCTTTACACTTAATGCTCCCCTCCTGCCTGCCCTTATATTGTCTGCCCAGAGGACTGGTTTATGCTTCAATACCAGGTGCTTCTACCTGGACTGCACTTGTGTGGGACGTTGTGCATACACGTAGTGGGGCAGTAGCCTGTCCTCAGAAAGCTAGCAGTTAAACCAGGTGAAAAAAGCACTGTCCCAGATTGAGAACAGAGAGACAGGACATCATGGCTGTGCAGGGCTGCTTCAGCCAGCCCTGGTGGTGCAGTAGCAAAATATGTAAGAAAAGCCACCTGGCCTCTGATGCTGATATTTTTCTGCTCAGCACGGTGATGGTTCAGCCTCCAGCCATGCCATAGCCCCTCTCCATACCAGCCAGGAGCAGAGGTTTGTTCGGGAGAGCTGAGCAGAGCTTGGCAAGCACCATCAGCCGAATGCGTTTCTCCTGAACACACATCTCCCTCTTCCCTGTCTTGCTGGTGCAAGACCCGGTTTGCATGTGCGGCGTGCAGAGCTGTGCGTGGCTCTCTGCTGCCCTCTCCTTGGGAGAGGGGTGGCAGGACATGGAGGCAGCCAGCCAGCCTGCGAAGCGCACCTGGTGGTGTAGCTATACCAAGGGAGGCACATCCTTTGCAATGGGAGGGTAAGAGGAAGGACCCCACCATGCTGATCTTCTCAGTATGGCAGAGGGCCTCTCCCTGCACCTTTTTAAAAGGTGTTTTCCCCCGTCGTACTCGTTTTCATGATGAGAGAGATCTAACTTGAATTCTCAACAACTATTTCTCCTTTGAAAACAAAATATCCGCAGACGCTGCTGAAGGGCAAAGCTCTCTGGGACCTGCGCTTGCCAGCTTCCAACTGGACAGTGGAAGATGTTGCCCGTTTCCTGTCAAACCATCTGGAGGACTTTGAGACAGCAAATGGCTCAGTGTATACCTGGGTGGATGCCTTCAATGAGACAGACCGGGCTATCCAGACCATCTCCCGCTTCATGGAGGTGAGATCCTGCTAGTGTAGGCAAGGAGCTGGGGGAGGGCAGCAGCTTGGTCTCCGCTCGCACGGTGGGGCATTCCTGGAAAGGGGAGATAGATGTTCCTCAGTCCATTTTCTGTAAACGACCAGGCTTTAGTAGGGCTGAGTGCACAGCATGTTAGAAAATATCGTTTATTCAGGTGCCTAAATATAGATGTCGGAACCTAACTGTAGGCCTTGCTCTTGAATGGCCATTGCATGTGGTTTCCCACCCTGCTGTTACTGGGCGACAGAGCTGCTGCTTGCTGCGGCAGTGTAAGGGCTCATATTTCGCTGGGGTTTTAGCTGGGGACTGCAGTGAAGCTAGGAGCTGTTTTAAACTGAGGAAGACATAGCGAATAATGAAATTTGCTCTGCTTGTTACTGGATCATCTTGGCAGGTGAGTGCAAACTGAAACAGGCCTTGGCCTGTCAGGGGCCTGGTCCAAAGCCTTCGGGTCTCTCCACTGATTTTCAGAGGCTTTGAATCAGACCTAATTTATTGGTAACAGAGAAAATAAGGCTGACTATGGAAATTGCTTGGATGGGATCCTGTAGCTAGTACTGCAATGCTACCTAACCTCTTGTCGAGAAAATATCTTTGCTGGGGTATTTATCAGTGATATATGTTTGACTGGCAGGTGACCATCAAGCAGGAAAAAATGACATCTCTAGCAACTGGCTGGGCTACCATGAGCCATTGGAAAGTAGTCTAGTGCTGCAGCCTTTTCTTGGGCATGGCATTACCATGGCAGAGTTCTCGTTTTTTCTCCCTCCCAAACGCAGACAAAGTACATCCTGGTTTGGTAACTTATCCCATAAACACTTCCAAATCTGTCCCTGTCTAGTGCGTCAACTTGGACAAACTGGAGCCTGTGGCCACAGAAGTCCGGCTTATAAACAAGTCCTTGGAGCTTCTGGATGAAAGGAGGTTCTGGGCTGGCATAGTCTTCACTGAAATAGCTCCTAACAGCATAGAGCTCCCTCAACATGTGAAATACAAGATACGCATGGACATTGATAACGTGGAAAGGACCAACAAGATCAAGGATGGGTGAATCCTGACATCCTGCCTTATGAACAATTTCTTATGGGGGATGCAGTGATGAGGATTTCTAACAGAAGGGTCTTGTTCCTTTGGTGCAGGTACTGGGATCCTGGTCCCCGTGCTGACCCCTTTGAGGACATGCGCTATGTTTGGGGAGGCTTTGCCTACCTGCAGGATGTGGTGGAACAGGCCATCATCAGGGTGCAGACAGGCACGGAGAAGAAGACAGGAGTTTATGTGCAGCAGATGCCCTACCCGTGTTATGTGGATGACATGTATGTATGCAGGCTGCTGCGACAGCTCCCAGGAGGATTGTGGCTTGGGAGGCATGAGCTTTTGTCACTCTTCAGGCATAGTTTATGTCCCTACTATCAGTGAGGGAGCAATCTCCTTAGTGTTCCCAATTCCTGGAATCAGGGCACCTGCATGGAGGATTTAGAATATGTAATGACTTGCAGAGTCCTTCCCAGGAGAAGGGCTGTCTGTGCAGGACTTTCACATACAGAGTACGTTCCTGAGATGTGACCATATCCCCAAACCCGATACAGGCAAAAATAGCACTGGGAAAAAAGGAGAGACCTAGGCACGGGAGAGTGGAAAGAGGACAGTTGAGAGCAGTCCCCAGGAAAGGCAGGTCTTTGCACCTGCTCTTCCACTGAGTGGCAGTTGCAACTCCAGCTCCCACTCTGGGCTGGTGATGTGCTCTAGACCCATCAGCCTCACCTCATGGTGAGATGCTGATCCTGTGTCATGCTCTGCACATTGGCTGCTTTGTGCCGTGAAGCCTTAGCTGTCACCATGCTCTGCTAGCCCTTGAGTGGTACCTGAAGTTGCAGTGATGTTTCTCACTCTGTTCTCCTGGCCTCTTTCCTTCCTTCTCTCAGATTTCTGCGTGTCATGAGCCGCTCCATGCCTCTCTTCATGACTCTAGCCTGGATATACTCAGTGGCTGTGATAATTAAGGGCATTGTGTATGAGAAGGAAGCCCGGCTGAAGGAGACGATGAGGATTATGGGACTTGACAACGGCATCCTTTGGCTAAGCTGGTTCATTAGCAGCCTCATACCTCTCCTGATGAGTGCAGGCCTGCTGGTGCTGATCCTTAAGGTGAGTTGACTCGTTTGGTCTGTGGCAGCAGAATCTAGAGCCTTGAGAGCCGGCTAAGCAGTGGTCTGCACTGGCACACTGGGGAGGAGTTAGTGAGTGTGGGTTGACCAGCAACTTCTTGGGAACAGGGTTTTGGAACAAAACAGGGCTGAGTGGCTGAAAACAGCAGGAGGGGCTGTAGTAGATTCAGTACTCTTGAAAAGGTGCCTCTGGTACTGCCGCACTTCTGGGAAGGCTGTTGTGCAAATTGCAGCAAGCCCAGCCTCCCCTGAGCAGCAGCTCTGCAGAGCTGCTTGTACTAGAGCCACCTGGGAGAGCCCTTTCAATGCCTGATGCATCTGTTGTTCTCCTGCCAGATGGGGAATCTGCTGCCTTACAGCGACCCTAGTGTGGTGTTTGTTTTCCTCTCGATCTTCGCTATTGTGACCATCCTCCAGTGCTTCCTCATCAGCACCGTGTTCTCCAGGGCCAACCTGGCAGCTGCCTGTGGGGGCATTGTCTATTTCACGCTGTACCTGCCTTATGTGCTGTGTGTTGCCTGGCAGGACTATGTCAGCTTCTCACTCAAGATCTTTGCGGTGAGTCTTGAGGAAACTGTCTTGGGTACTGGCCCTCCCCCAGTATGGCACTCAGCAGCTCTCTAGCCGGACACTGATAACAAGGGCGGGGGGGGGGGGGGCGGCCATGTGGCAATGGGAGGATAATTTTCCAGTGCAAGAGGCTATCAGGGCTGGGCTTGGTGAAGAGGTTGACTGAACCTGGTAGGAGCTGCTGGGAGGCTTTTGCTGGCTTTGGTAGTAGAAGTAATTCAGCCAGACTAAGCTGCCTTGAGCTCTGTACACTGTGATGCTGTACCACCAGATATGCAGACTGAAGCAACCAACTGCCTTTCCTCTGCACAGCACTTCTTACCTGTCTGGAAGGGGTGGCTGTTAGTGATCTCTTCCCTCACATAAAAGTCCAAAGAGCAAGGGAAAGAAAACAGGGAAACAAAGAATTCTAGGTAGTGGTCCAGCAGAGACTTCAGGCCTTGCTTGCTTGCTCGAACCGAGACTGAGTCTGCCACTCCCTCACCGCAAATACAGTCATGCTCCTTGGACCTTTGACTTTTCCTATAAGGCTTCTGGACCATGTCCCTTAGCTTTGAGCTAGAGCTGAGCTGCCCAGTCGGAGAGTAGTTGTGAAAAACTGAATGCATGTTCATGCCTCCCATTTGCAGAGCCTGCTGTCTCCAGTAGCCTTTGGCTTTGGTTGTGAGTACTTCGCACTGTTTGAGGAGCAGGGAGTTGGTGTTCAGTGGGACAACTTCTTTGAGAGCCCATTGGAAGAAGATGGCTTTAGCATCACCACATCTGCTGTCATGATGTTGTTCGACACCTTCCTGTATGGGGTCATGACCTGGTACATTGAGTCTGTCTTCCCAGGTGAGGTCTGCCTCTGAGGGAGGATCATGTCTTCATGTTTTTAAATAAATCTTTTAACCCTACTCATTTGCCAAGGTGCAAATTTGGCACGTTTTTAAGCAGAACTGCAGAAAGGTCATGGAGGAAAACCAGACCAGCATCTCAGTAAGGCTGTTGCTGCTAATAGCAGTGACTGTTGGCCCAGCACAAAGGCTGTGCCCCATTGTGGTGATGGCTGAGCTAGTCCCAGAAGCTTTGCTGCATTTCAGCTGTTCCCTTTTCTGAACTGCTAAGTCCACAGATCCTGCTGTAGGGGAGGAGTTGGGAGTATCAGCACCACATGTGGCTGCTTAGCACCTTCCAGCACAGGGCTTTTAACCCTAAAGTGAAGTTTGGGGAAAAAGATGTCTCTTACCCCCAAAGTCTGGCAGTGTCTTCATCAGGAAAGATCTCTTCTTAGTCCTGCCTAACCTAGAGGCTTACTGGGGGTGGAGTACTTCCCTTCTTGTCCTGAAAGGTAATATAAGAAAAGGGAGAGATGCAGTCAGGCTCATGTAATGCTTTTCTCTTTAGGCCAGTATGGGATTCCCAGGCCCTGGTACTTTCCTTTCACAAAGTCCTATTGGTTTGGCGAGGAACCACAGGACAGGCAGCACCCTCATCCTGACCAGAAGGGGCCTTCAGAAGGTAAGTGCTGGACACAGAGTCTTTCTGCAGTGAAGTGTTACGGTCTGCCTTTTTGAAGGGAGAGTCCAAGGACAGCAGGACTGGCATGGCTAGGGTGAAATTGGTCATCCCTTTGTTATCACAGTTTGGGTATGCTGATCAAGTGGGTGTGTCCAGATCAGCCCAAGGTTCTTTGCCCACTTGAGTGCAGGTGGGTACTCCAGCCTCATGGAGTTGAGAGTTCCTCCCATTTTTGCCAACCCTGGTGACACTGGAAATCTCCAACTCCCAGATAAGCCCAGTAGAAAAAGAGCTAAAGGACAACTTCTGTGGAAGGTTCCTGTCCCTGAGGAAGAAATGTGGTCAGTTCTTTGTATAGCTCATTTCTCCTTGGATCTCCACAGACTTGGGGGAATGTGATGTTTTTTAGAACTCCCACACAGTTGCTGTTAAAACCTATCATATCTCTCTCTACTTTCCTCTGTTTTCTTCCAGTCTGCAAGGAGGAGGAGCCTATGCATCTGAGCCTTGGTGTTTCCATCCAGAACCTGGTCAAGGTTTATCGTGATGGCAAGAAAGTTGCTGTAGATGGTCTCACACTGAACTTCTATGAAGGACAAATCACCTCCTTTCTGGGACATAATGGAGCAGGGAAAACCACTACCATGTAAGAACAAAATAATGCTTTAAGACAGTGGGGGAAGCGACTCTGAATACTGCGGTTCCTATCAATATGGTGGAGGTAGCCGTACAACTGCAGTGTGCAAGCTGGTGCAGACTACAGTGAAATCAGTGAAGCTCTGCTGATTTACCCTAATTGTGCAGCTGCCTCAGAAGATGCACAGATACAGGGGACTGAAACTGGAAGTAGTTCAGGTTGAGGCTGTGCCGAATGAATCTGCTGGCAGCATTTTTTAGTAATGCCATTTGTGATTCTGACTTACCAGTGTAAGGAAACGAGTTGGAACTGAAAGGATGAGAAGCTTTTAGAGGAAAAAATATTTCCTTCAAGCAGAGTCATGTAGGTGTGCTTTGATCACTGTTAAAACCATTGGAGCTGATTTTTTTTATCCATTAGTGAGGTGTTTCTCAGACTACTTTCCTGATGTGGCAGTTCCCCAGGGCTTCCACCCACTCTTCATTCATCCATCCTGGCATGTGCAGCAGCCATTTCCTAGTCTTGGAATAAGTCCCTGCTTATCTGTTGTATTTGTCCTTCAGGTCCATCTTGACTGGCTTGTTCCCCCCAACCTCGGGTACAGCCTTCATCCTGGGCAAAGATATCCGCTCTGAGCTCAGCACCATCAGGCAGAACCTGGGTGTCTGTCCACAACACAATGTGCTGTTTGACTTGTGAGTAGCATCTGTAAGATGCAGGGCTGGTGTTATCCAACAGATGTTTGGGTTCTTTAGGAGACAGTGTGCTTTCAGCTAGGACAGTCCTATCTTTACCTGTGTGCATGGTGTGAAACAGTGGGGTGGTGTGAGATTGGTACAAGGACATCCTGTTTATTAGCACGTTTGTACATGCCTGCGAATTATCAGCAAGAGTCTACACTTTCATTCAAGTGTCTCTTTAAAGAAATCTACTCCATTAAACTTGACTAGGCCAAATGTTTCCCCAGTGCCTAGTGATTTGGGATGTTTGGGGTACTCTGTCAAGCACCCTTAAAGGAGGATTATTTTCATTGGTGCTGAATAGCCACACCCTGAAATCAGGCCCAAGCTGAGCACATCGAGTCTGTAGCTCCTTCCTGAAACCTTGGCCTTAAAACATGTTTTCCCAAGCAAACAAACACGCGTGCTGTAATGCTAATGCAAGGGATGAATCCCAGCATGGTGCTCTCAGCTGTGCCCTGAGCCTGCTCCTGTTCCCTAGGCTGACTGTGGAGGAGCACATCTGGTTCTACGCTCGGCTCAAAGGGCTGCCGGAAAAAAAGGTGAAAGAGGAGATGGAGCAGATGGCAATGGATGTTGGTTTGCCTCACAAACTGAAAGCTAGGACAAGCAAACTCTCTGGTAGGTTCAGCTCCTTTTGCATTTCTCAGCTGCTTCCTCAGCCCCAGAAAAACTCTCTTGGGTTTCACAGAGGCTGCATCACGGACCTTGGCTGGATCTTCTAATTAAATATAGACTACCACACAATTAAGCACTTACGGAAATCAGTTATTCATTAAGTACCTAATCAGTATATCTCAGTAAACTTAACAATCTTACGCTATCTTATGCTATCTAATGGCCATAACAAGTCACTCACTTTCTCTGAGTATTTTGTACTTGTTTCCATCACAACATAGTCCAGCTACATGTGATATACATTCTCCAAATGCTTACTGATATGTTTGGGTTTTATGGGTTTAGGTGAGAGTGCCTCAGACCACAATCTTCAAGTCCCTTGCTGTTTGTGAACTTTATGTACCTTTCTTATGCTGACTTCTGCTTCAGTTGGCATCCTGAAGTGTGCTTCCCCTTTGCTCAGGAGCGGCAGGATTCCTGTATCAGTCTGTACCACATAGTTGAGGGACCGAGACTCCTTTGTCTCTGACTCGACTATCAGTGCAGACTGTGCATTTGACCTTGGGAAGGGAGAGCAGATAGCCACAGGTTGGCTTTAGTATTGAAGAGTGTAATATAATTCTTTGCTGCTGCCTCTGGCACACTTCCACAGGAGGAGTGTCTCTTGGGGACCTATTTCTGCAGCTCAGGCTCTGGGGACCTGTGCTCTAGGTCCTCAAATATGGTTAGGCCTCCAAGCTGGCAACTTGCTACTGCAGATGTTGAGATAGTATGATTCACTTACGGAAGGGCTCGCAAGGTGTGGTTTCCTGCAGTAGGAGAAGAGTTGGACTCCACTGAGGGAAGACCATCCAGATGAATTATCGCTTGTCCTGAAGGTGATGGGACCCTGAAGGCCTGAAACAGTAGCAGTGCTTGGTCTTTTCAGTATGCAATTCTGCTTTCTCTTGGAGAGCTTGTTATCCACTCTGCTGCAGCTATTGCTGTTCCCCTCATCTCTGCATCAGCCTGAACACCTCATTCTTCTTGTGCCTGTCAGGTGGCATGCAGAGGAAACTCTCAGTTGCCTTAGCCTTTGTTGGTGGCTCCAAGGTTGTCATTCTGGATGAGCCTACAGCTGGAGTGGATCCTTATTCTCGCAGAGGGATATGGGAATTGCTCCTGAAGTATCGGCAAGGTATGTGGTCTTTTTCTCTATTCCTAATGAATGTGTCATGGAAATGAAAAGAAAATCAATCTGATTCATGACTGTTCTCAAAATAGCAATGTGTCTTTGCAAATCTGTTGTTGCCTGCACTGAGGAAGGAACAAAGAGCTTGCAGGACAAGGATGTTCTGATCTCTCATCTGTCCTCCTTTCTCATCCTATTCATGTCAGAGCTCATCAACAACGTTCCTCACTGGGTTGTGAGGGCAGTTAAAGTCAGAAATTCACCCTTGGTGTGCAGCAGTGTCCTATTCTGCTCTGCAACCAGCCTTGCTGACATGAAATTAACCTGCCTTTGCTGAGCATGACAAGGGCCTGCAGAGAGTGGGGAGAATAAACTCATGGCAGCAGTTGTGAACCTTTTCCATACCACTAGCCTCGTTCGAAGGAGCTTGGACTTGTGGCATCAACCTCCCATCCAACTTCATGGCAACATCCAGATGATTGTGGCTTTGGCTTGGGAACACGGGTATGGTTGACTTACCATCAGTGTCTTCCCTTGCTTTCTTCCAGGCCGCACTATCATTCTCTCCACGCACCACATGGATGAGGCAGACATTCTGGGGGACCGGATTGCCATCATTTCTCATGGCAAGCTCTGCTGTGTTGGCTCTTCTCTCTTCCTGAAGAACCACCTGGGAACAGGCTATTATTTGACCCTGGTCAAGAAGGATGTGGATTCCTCTCTGAGCTCCTGCCGAAACAGCAGCAGCACAGTGTCCTATCTGAAAAAGGTACAGCTGACCCTTCCTGCTCATATTCATTCTTCCTTCATGAAATCTTAGGCTTATGGGAAGCAGCAGCTAAGATTTTACATGGTAGAATGTCTGAAAGAGAAATCCCTTATTCTTTAAAAGAAGTGTTACTTGCTTTTATAGGTACTATGCCAGATCATGTCTGGTTAAACTGTTGCATGGGACGTACATCTCCATTATAGTTCCTTTCAATGCTGGTGGTCCAAAGCTGATAGGAGAGATACAGGATAGATGAAGTGCACACTTTTGTAACACTCACTTCTATAACTGTGACCTCTTACTTGTATTTCAGCCCTTTGCAGTGGTATGTCACCATTTGTTTCAGACTCCTCTGTGGAGTATCCAGCATGTTGCAGCATCTGGTTGGAGTTACCTAGAGCGTAGCATCTGGTGGGCTCCTTTTTGATTAAACAGCAGGAAACAATGGTTGTCTTCTCTTTTGTGACCAGGATGACAGTGTCTCCCAGAGCAGCTCTGACGCTGGCCTTGGCAGTGACCATGAAAGTGACACGCTGACAATAGGTGAGGCTTGGAAAAGAATGTAAGATTCGGTCCCAGTGCTGACATTGCTCTGTCTTTGACCTTGGACAACTGCCTTAACCTTGTGCCCCTGTGTAGCTACAGTCTTGGGACAATTACTAAATTCACAGAGATGGTATTCTTAAATCTGTAACTATTGGAACATTTTTCTTTAGTGAGCCATTTTGGGTTCAAGCTGTCCTGAGATTTAATAACCAAAGATTATATAGTTGCTAGGCCTGTTAGCAATATGTAACGTTTGCTGGTGAGCTGTACGTCAATGACTTGCAAGGCTGCCAGTAGCATGTAAAAGGTATCCCAAATTCTGCAAATAAAAAGAATAGCCAGGCTTGGGTCCAGGCTTTCATCCAAGCTTGTGTTAAATGTAAAAAACAAACCAGACCTTCCACGGAAATGAGCTCCTTTCCAGAGATGTCTCACTTTCCCTCCTTTCCTTCCGGCAAGGTTTTTCAAACTGAGCTGCTCTTTCCACATAATGAGCAGTAACAAGATGAACACCATCTTTTCCTTTTTGGTTCTTCTAGATGTCTCTGCAATTTCAAATCTAATTACAAAACATGTTCCTGAGGCCAGGCTGGTGGAGGACATTGGCCATGAATTAACCTATGTCTTGCCATACAAGGCTGCTAAAGAGGGAGCTTTCGTGGAGCTGTTCCATGAAATTGATGACCGTCTCTCTGATCTTGGCATTTCCAGCTACGGCATCTCTGAAACCACCCTGGAGGAGGTAAGTGAGCTGAAGATTCTCTTTTGACTTAAACTAGGCAAAATGAATCATGGCAGAAATAAGAACGAGATGGAGTCTTGTCTCTTCCTGTAAACATTTATTGTGGAACAGGCAGCTTTGCGTTCCTCTCCAAAATGGATTGTTTTCTGCCCTGTTTAAGTGTGTGCTCATAGAAGCATGCTTTAAAAACTGAAATGTGGTACAGGCAAGCATAGACATGTCCTTTGTACTCATTTGCACTTCACTGAGATGTCATGTGACAGTTGGCCCCCAATTTGGCTCATAATGACTGTGTAAACACCTTTTAGATGTTTTTAGGGTTCCTTTGTGCTGCACTTAAATGAAAACATATATTTCAGTACCGGAGACTGTACTTCACAGAAACCACTTAGACGTATGCCCTTGTCAGGGATGTTTTTAGGGCTTGTTCCTTGTGGCTGTGTTCCAGCTGACAAGTTTCCCTTTTTTTATCACAGAAGTGTCATGCGCTTTATCCCCTGTTTATGTGAAATGTCTGTTTTTTAAATAATGACAAGGGAAACTGAAACGGTGGTGTTGTCACTTATTGAGGTTGCCCTCTAGGTCCTCCCACAGCTGTGAAGGCCTTGGCTGCTATCTGCAATTTGAAAATTAGTTTTTTCTGGTGTAGGAGAGTCTGTGGGAGAAGCTCCGCAAAGGTGCCTATTCAAGCATGAACAGGAGTGTGAGCACTGTCAGACTAGGAGGAAGATGGGATTCCCCAAATTTAGTAATTAGGTCTTTATCTGAGACATGGGAAAGAGCTTGTGTTTGAGATGCACTGAGAACTGACATTGGAAAGGGAGAACAGCTGGTATGTGGTTACAGGCTGGCTCCTGGAAGCTCGTGAGAAGCCACAAAGTTCACGTCCCCGTCATGCAGGGGATAAACTCTGTATCCTCTGTTCTCGTGTTGCATCTGTCAGTCTTGTGCTCTCTCATGGCATCTCCTGAAGCAGTCCCCGCAATATCACTCCTCTTCTAATTTTCACTGACACTTACCATTGCTTTTCAGATCTTCCTGAAAGTGGCTGATGATAGCGGCGTGGATGCAGAAACCTCAGGTGGGTGCAGTTGTCTCCTACAGCGTTGAAGGGGACTTCAGGAGGAGGTACCCTTTTGTATGGTATTTGTGCTCTTTAAGCACAAGGCTGACCAAGCCTAGATATTTCAGGAGTAAAATCTTGGTGCAGAGCTTAGCTCCCAGGGGAATAAAGAGTCTAGTGGGTATCTCAA